>NC_133425.1:13012500-13322000 GCF_049350105.2 Macaca mulatta | reverse complement strand
TGCATCTCCAAAAGTTCTGGTAAGTGGCCTTTATCTGTTCCTCAAAAGGCTGAACATGACAAACTCCTGATTCACTCACACGACAGCAAATGCAAATTCAAGAGCAGCCGTAGGAGAAGTGAGTCGAAAAGGCATGAACAAGGCCAGGCGCGGTGGCTCACACCTGTAACCCAAGCACTTTGTGAAGTCAAGGTGGGCAGATCACCTGAGGTCAGGAGTTCAAGACCAGCCTGACAAACACGGTAAAATCCCTTCTCTACTAAAAATACAAAAATTAGCTGGGCATGGTGGTGGGCACCTGTAATCCCAGCTACTCAGGAGGCTGAGGCAGGAAAGTTGCTTGAACCCAGGAGGCGGAGGTTGTGGTGAGCTGAGATCGCACCACTGCACTCCAGCCTGGGCGACAAGAGTCAAAAATGTTCATCTCAAAAAAAAAAAAAAAAAAAATGAGTAAACATACTCATATGAATTCTGCTGCCCAAAGTAAGAAAATCCCATGATGAAATCCAAGCCAAATGCTCAGGCTGCCCATACAGCTTCCAAATGCCAGCCCCTTCCAAAGTGAGAAGTTTCAAGAAATATTATCAACCAAAAAAGTATATATTTGTAAGCAGTATTCAGTCTTGTCAAGGTTGTAATGCTAGGCCGGGGGCAAAAATACAGCAGCTAAACTTCTCAAAACCACGAACCTACAGGATCAAAGATTCCCAAGCTCATCTTATAAATCCTTATCACATGGTAACTCGCTATTGCATGGGTTTTCTTAAATCAGCATAACTAGTATTCTATTAACCAGAAATCTTGGTCAACTGGAAATTCTGTGTTCCAAACTCCACTCAGATGTCTTATTTCATACCTCATTCCCTCTCACATTCTGCTCTGTGCCCTTCTTAACATTTCTTTCATACTCCACACTCATCCCTACCCCAGGGCCTTTGCATATGCCCTTTCCTGTCTTCCCCCAGACATTGGGAGAGCTGGCTCCTCCTCATCCTTCCGGTCTTGGCTCCTTTGTGCCCCCACACACACACTGCACCACCAAAATGCTTTCCCCATCTAAGAAAGCAAACCCTCCCACCAAAAGATATTCCCCTCCCTAGGTCCTTTGCAGATTCACATCATCATCTGGTACTATCTTCTTGGAAGTTGTACCACCTGAGACCTCATTTTTCAATTACTTGTTATCATCTCAGTCCTCCCCACCCCACCCCATAGAATGTCCAAATCTGGACACACCCTCTCCTCACCCACACCTGCTCATCCTCTGCACCAGGGAACAGTACCACCATCCAGCAAGCCAGAAACAGAGCCTGCATCAGCTTATGGTCCATTCTCTCCAACAGAGACTGCAGGATGTGCCAAGACAGGGAACAGTCCCTGGCCCTGGCTGAACGAAAGGTTTGGTTTTACAAATACACATCCTCCCAAGACCCCGCCCTAGACCAAGACACCCATGTTGGGCAAGAAGCTTCTACAGAGGGAATCTTCTACAGGGGATTTCTAATCTCCTGTTGCCACCAGCCTCTCTGCACTGCTCTCAATGGAAACGCCTCTCTAACCATGTGAATTCGTCGGTGCTGCATCCTCAGTGCTACTCCATCGCCTAGAGGATAATGACCCACCGCCAGGCATGGTGTGCAGGACTCTGGTCTGGCCTCTGTCCACTGGAGCTCCTCTCCAGTCACCCTCAACACCCTGGGTAGCAGAGTCTAGTCCATCAAACACACCATGTCTTCCTCCCTGCCACCCCACCTCACCCACCTGCCAACCCCCTAATCAGCCTTCCAGATGTAGCTCCAGTGTTGCTCCCCAGGAAGGCCAGTCCTGCCTTTCTCAGCACAGTGAGCCAATCCACCCTGGGAACTCCCCAAAGGCCATTTCTATCTACCATCAGAAGCAACAACTGGCCAGGCACGGTGGCTCACGCCTGTAATCCCAACACTTTGGGAGGCCAAGGTGGGCAGATCACCTGAGGTCAGGAGTTTGAGACCAGCCTGGCCAACATGGTGAAACCCCATCTCAACTAAAAATACAAAAATTAGATGGGCATGGTGGTGCACACCTGTAGTCCCAGCTACTTGGGAAGCTGAGGCAAGACAATCACTTAAACCCTGGAGGCGGAAGTTGCAGTAAGCCAAGAGCATACCACTGCACTCTAGCTTTGGCAACAGAGTGAGACAGTCTTAAAAAAAAAAACAAAAAAAAAAAGCAACAACTATGTTGTGTGACAAACACGTGATTGCTGGCCCTCCAGGGTAAAATAAGACAAAGTCTTATTTTACTGTTGCCGCTGCCCAGCACCATGACCTACATGGAACAGGCATTCCCAGGTTTGTATTCAGGAAACAGTTACTACACACCTCCTACAAGCCAGGCCCTGTTCAAAGCACCAGACCCAAAGTGAAGAGGACACACAAGACCCCACTGCCTTCAGGCTAGTTCAAGGTCATCAACTATGGCCCACAGGACAAATCCAGCCTGCTGTGTATTTTTTGTGGCTTCTTAAATAGCTTTATTGACTATAATGTGCCTACCACACATTTCTGCTCTGTTTCTGTGAATGAAGTTTTAGTGGAACACGGGCATGTCCATTCATTTATGTACTGTCTCTGGCGGCTTTCTTGCTGCAACGGCAGACTTCAGTAGCTGTGACAGAGACCACATGGCCTGCAAAGCCAAAAATATTTGCCCTCTGGCCCTCAACAGAAAATATTTACCAACTCCTCATCTACCTAGGAGGGTGTGGATGCCCTGGGCAAGCCCAGTCAGCCAACCAAGTGTTGATCATTTCAGAGGGTCAAAGTGACATAAAGAAAATAACACATGGTATTAGGATGGATGACGAGAGGGTAAACAGACTAGGCCCCTTCGAGGCGCTGACATCTGTGCTGAGGCTGGACACCCTAAGAAGGAGACAACCGTGCTGAGATCTGAAGGAAGAGTGTTCAAGAAGGGAGCCATCACATGCCAAGTCATCCAGTGGGAACAAGCCTGGCGTTTCAGTCACAGCTCAGCAGGAAGTACATGACACCATCAAAGGGGTTGATGGTGAGGATTAATAGACCATTTACAGAGGAGCAAGGTGAAAAAAAACCAACAGAGGAGGTGAGGGATTCAGGGGCTGACAATTGTGGAAAGACTGTATTGGTCCATTTTGCGTTGCTCAACAGGAATACCTGAGGCTGGATAATTTATACGGAAGGGAGGTTTATTTGGTTCACAGTTCTGCAGCCTGTGTAAGAATCGCAGTGCCAGCACCTGCTTCTAGTGAGGCCTCAGAAAGCTTTCAGTCATGGCAGAAGGCATGGAGAGCCAGTGTGCCACATGGCAAGAGAAGCAAGGGCAGGGAGGGTGGAGGCACCAGTCTCTTTTTAAGCAACCAGCTCTGGTATGAACTAATAGAGCAAGAACTCACTCATCACCAAGGGGAGGGTGCTAAGCGATTCACGAGGGACCCACCTGTCCCCATGACCCAACACTTCCCATCAGATCCCACCTCCAACATTGGGAATCACATTTTAACATAAGATTTGCAGGGAACAAACATCCAAACTATATCAGATGCCCACCCTACGCTCCTTCAGGCCTGACGGGTAAGGCAGATGGTGGTTACTGGAGTCCAGCATCAAATGGGCAGTGATGCCACTGAAAGAAGGTGCAGTCTCCAGCAGAGAGGAAGACGAGAGAGTAACTGCCCCGGCCTCAAGTCCTTCCTGGCAGAGCTTCCCACTGACCAAATGGGCCAAAGCCAACCATAAGTCAGGGGTTGGAGAGCCTCGTGATGGAGTCCACCAAGCTGCGCCTCCGGGGCCAAGAGGACAGTGGAAAGGGAAAGGGCTGGAAAGAAAATCCAAGGGGAAAACACAGCCCGTCTGGTATCCCCTGTCTATCCAAAGGTCAGAAAGGTGGCCAACATGGCTTCAAGGGCCATGAATGAAGACAGTATTACCAACCTCAGAATATGACGAGGTATCAGACATTGGAACTCATTGCAGGACGTATCAGGGGAGGTGCAAATGAAAGATGAAATCATCACTGTATCTCTGTCAAAAATGTACTCGGGTGTGGGTTTTGATCAGCTGTAGCATGTCAGCATTCCTGAGAAAAACCAGGAAAGCAAGAAGAGGATGATTTGCATATCTCGAAATCACACATACAGTCGCTACTCCCCGCACGAGGCCAGAAGTGAAAGCCGTCAAGATCCCAAAAAAGAAAGCTCCCATGGTTCAGACATTGATGCTATAATGCCATCAAGAAATGGGGGGGAACAGCACTAACACTTCTGCCATGAAGTTATGTCTTAAGTGCTCAATAGTAGCTGTTATTAATACTCAATTTTATTTTGTGCACAATCTCCATATACTTTTTTCTCATCTTCCGTAAGATATAATTCACCCTTTTAAAGTGCATGTCCAGTGGTTTTTAGCATATTTGCCAGACTGTATAACACCACCACTAATTCTATGAGGAGATCATTTTCATCACCCCAAAAAGAAACCCTATATCCATTAGCAGTCACTCCCAACCGCCCACGCCCCAACCATGGCCCTTGACAACCACTAATCTTGTTGCTGTCTCTAGAAATGTGCTTATCCCAGATGTTTCATAGGAATGGAATGATATAATAACACCAAGTTATTTTTAAATGATTAGTGCAGGACTATTTTTCTGGCTGTGACCTTCTAAAGTTGGTGAGCTAGTTGGCAGAGCACATAAGTCTTTCTGCTATGTAACCAAGGGGGTAGACTCAGAGGGCTGAAAGATTCTGAATCCAAACTAAAATGAAGATTCTTGATACTAAAAACCTAACATCTATTCCTACCACGCCTGCCGCCGCCCCTCAGCAACATGAATACAGTCAGAAAGTGGAGTGGAGGCAGTTCTTGGGGTCCAGCAGACCCAGCAATGGGGCAAACAATGGGCATCCAGCCCACCACCCAGGCCTCACCAGCATCATTTCCACACCTGGCAACGTCAGAGTCACGGTGCTGTTCCCTGCTGTGGCAAATCTTGTCATTACCACTTGGCCCTAAAAACATTTGTTTGAGACATTTGACTAGCCTGTACTTTTGGGAAGGGACTTACTTAGAGTTCCCAGAGACAAGAGAGGTGAAGAACAGATTTTCACTGCAGAAAATTCGTGCCTATGATTGGAAGTGCTGCTTAGATGCACTGGGTTCTAAGATTTTGGGGCTATAAAGAGTGCAGTGACTGAAGTGGCTACCTGAATACACAGGATTCTAAGATTCTGGGGCTATAAAGAGTGCAGTGATTGATTAGTAATGTCTGCAAGAGCACAAGATAAGGGAGTAGCAGCAAAGGACCCTGTACTTCCTATCCCTGTCTTGAATGTGCACCAAGGCCACTGAGCCCACTATCCATGAGGTATGAGTTCTCCCAGTCCTACTGGGAATTTTTCTTTTTATATTTTTATTTCTAAATTTACTTATTTTTAATAGAGACAGGGTCTCCTTATGTTGCCCAGGCTGGTCTCAAACTTCTAGGCTCAAGTGATTCTCCTGCTTCAGCTCCCCAAAGTGTTGGGATTACAGATGTGAGCTACCGTGCCCAGCCCCAGAGGGGATTTCTATTCTCCTACTTGTGAAACACACAGCCAAGTCTCTATGCAGATGTGGCCCATGGAACCTACAGTCTCATAAAATCCTTTGCTGAAACCTCAGCAAATTCTTTAGGGAGAAACGCCTGGTCCAAGACATTCGAAGTTGAAGCCTAGAAACAAAACAGTGAGAGTTCTCAAAATCATCTTGCATCTGCTCAATCCTGGGATCGCTGGTTACTGGGAATTAGTTCTTGAGAAGCAGCCCAACATACAGTGTGCTGAGCCATCGTCTCTGAAAGAATGGAAGGGTGAGGAATGAAGCCAACTCCCTACAATGCTCCACCGGCCATGCCTGGAACTGGGGATTAGACAGAGGGATGAACTTGGCTGGGTATCGTCACACACTTGCAGGGGTGCCAGCCTTGCTAGGAGCCAAAGAAGCCCTTTGTTAGACTGGTGTCCTCAGCAGGGGGCACTTGGAACCTTCATTCCGGCTAATTGCTAAGATAATGCAGTTATGCACAAGACGTGCTTTCTACCAAAGCCTACACCACATTAATTCCAGAAGGGCTCATCTAAAACCAACAGGCAGGTGTTACAAATCTCCTTCTCTGCCCATTCTCCATGATTGGAGAAACGATTCCACGCCACAGGCAAAGAAGATCCTTGTTCTGAGTTGAGATCAAGTCAACAACAATTTACTGGGCACTAACTAGAGAAAGTGGGACAGAAGTCAATATTTAAACGGTCAAGCACTGAGCTAAGGGCTCCCCCATTTCACTCAATCCCCATGTCCCCATTTTACAAATAAGGAAACAGGCTCAAAGTTGCCTGAGGTCACACAGCAGGAAATGAGGGAGCAGGGGTCCACTCAGGCCACCGCAAGTCTCCGGTGCACGTTGCATGTTCTTTTCATCATGCCACGCTGTCCTCTTGGCCCACAGCCTGGGTGAGGCATCATATCAATGTTCAAGAAAAAGAACTAATGTGAGCTTGGCCTATGAGGCACTTATGCATAAGTGGACCACAAAAGACATGAGAATGTTCAAGCAGAACTACTGGGTGCCCACATCCATGACAATTAAAACCGGCCGGGTGCAGTGGCTCACGCCTGTTATCCCAGCACTTTGGGAGGCCAAGGTGGGTGCATCACTTGCGGTCAGGAGTTCAAGACCAGCCTGGCCAACATGGTGAAACCTCGTCTCTACTAAAAATACAAAAATTAGCCAGGCATGGTGGTGCACATCTATAATCCCAGCTACTCAGGAGGCTGAGGCAGGAGAATAGCTTGAACCCTGGAGGCGGAGACTGCAGTAAGCCGAGATTGTGCCACTGCACTCCAGGCTGGGTGACAGAGCAAGATCCTGTCTCAAAAAAAAAAAATTTTTTTTTTTTAATTTAAAGTGCTCTACGTGGGAGGTAAACGCTGCAGTGGGCGGTGAAGCCACCACTGCAATCAAGCCTGGGCAACAGAGTGAGACACTGTCTCTTAAAAAAAAAAAAAAAAAAAAAGGCAGCAGCAGCAGCAACTTTAACTCATGCACGATCAGCTGGAGTTGGTTACTGTACCTAGCACCTGAGAACTTACACCAGATGCTGTGATGTAATGTGAATTATAATACAAATCTGGGATGCTGGAAAACACAGAGGATGAAGCACCAGAGGAAATCATGGCGCCTTCACACTGCAGCTGGCTCCTGATGCATGAACAGAAGCCAGCCCTCGGGCAGATGGGGACATGCAAAGGCCCAGAGGCACAAAGGGCTTTCAGAGAATGGCCCTGCACGACGTCTCCACTTCATGGTGTAGGGAACAGGGCACCACTCAAGCCCTCCCAGCAAGGAATTTGGGGTTAGGGACAGGAATTCAGTTCCTAGATTCTTCACGTACGAGCTCACATGAACTTAACCAAGATAGGAAACCTCCAGTCTCTGCTTTTTCATCTGAAAAATGCAGAAAATCAAGCCTGCTTCATAGCCACGTTTCAAGGGTTCCATGGAATTATGTCAATGTAAAGGCTTGAGACCTTCTACACAGTGCCACACCGTGGCCTGGGGTCAAAAGATAATACGGCAGAGCTCTCTGGGGGAGCAGGACACCCAGGAAACAGTTGCTGTGAAACCTCCCACCCTGAGCAGCAAGAGCAGTTCCTTTAGGAGACATCAAGACCCCACGTCCCTTGCCCTTGGCTCACCTCTCACCCTCATGCTGTGGAGAACCAGTGTGTGCACATCACCTACTCACTCCCACCCCCATCACCATGAGGTCTCCCCTGTCCTGCCTCAGGACTTCCTCCAGAGCCAGAGAAGGGGACCAGCCCTGCTGGCAGCGCAGTGTGGAAGCAGGGCAGAGACAGTCACCTTGAGGGGACAGCCATCAGCCTATGGGGGGATGTTGGCGGATGAACACCCCATCCTTCAGAGCCGACTGCGAGGCATGTTCTCTGCACTCCTCAGGGGACCCTCCGGCCGCCCACCTGCAGCCATCTCAAGACACCCCCTTTCCTGATTGCTGTTCCTTCCCTTCTCACCCTCCAGCTCCCTCACTGCAGGTTCCTAGGATCGGCTCTTAGAGAAGCACCTGAATCCAAGCCCCTGACTCAGGCTTTGCTCCCGGAAGAACTAGGACTAGAACAGGGGTCTCCCTTCCCAGCCACTCGGCAGGCCCACCCCACAGAAATGAAAATGCCCCCTGGTCCTTGGTCATGCATCTGCACATACCAGAGCTCCGGGGGAAGTGGACACGAGGAAACTCAGTGCCCAGAGGGACCACGCCCTGGGCTCCTGTGCTCCCATTCTCCTGAGGTTGGATATATAGGAAGCCCTGATAATCAAATCATTCATTTGGCCAAGTCGGCTGGACAGCCATTTGCTAAGGACCTAGAGAGGCCTGCCTTACAGATGACGCCATAGGGGTAGACAAACAAAACACCGCTCTCGGCACTTACAAAATCAGTTTAGAAGACAAACAGGGAAACCTTCCTGCACATCAGAGCCCCAGCGAACCCCTGCCCCATGTCCACCTTCACTGGGCTTCGTGGTGCTCTCTGGGGGCAGGAAGAGGCAGGGAGAGAAACCCAGGCAACCGGGTCCCCTTCTTAAGACTCCATGAGGGCTGGGCCAACAAGGCTCATGCCTATAATCCCAGTACTTTGGGAGGTCGAGGTGGGCGGACCAACTGAGGTCAGGATGAGACCATCCTGGCCAATATGGCGAAACACCGTCTCTACTAAAAATACAAAAATTAGCCGGGTATGGTGGTGTGTGCCTATAGTCCCAGCTACTCAGGAGATTGAGGCAGGAGAATCGCTTGAACCTGGGAGGCGGAGGTTGCAGTGAGCCAAGATCACGCCACTGCACTCCAGCCTGGGCGACAGAGCAAGACTCCATCTCAAAAATAAAATAAAATAGATTAGAAAGAAGCGAGAGAGTTAACCAAAAAGCTATCTGGAGGAAGAGGGTCTTAGAGAGAAACCTTACAGCCAAGGCTTCAAGGAGGTTTGGGGGGTGTGCGCCACGCACATTAAGGAACAGCAAAGAGACAAATATGCCCAGAACAGATGAACACAAGGAGGAGTCGGAGGAGCAGAGAGAGGTGATGGGAGCACCGCATCATGTCAAGTCCTTTTATACCATTCACCAGCTTTGGCTTTACTTCAAGGGAAGTGGGGAGCCACTGCAGGATCTTGAGCAGAGGAGGGATCTCATGAGGACAGGCCCAGCCATCTCTAGCATGGGCCCCTTCCTTGCAGCAGTGTCACTGGAACAGGACAGGCCCCAGGACTACACAATCACTTAGTGTACCCATGCTGGTTGCAGACTCTCCAGGAGGATGAACTGCAGGAGGTTCTGGGCCCTCCCTGCTCTCGCACTCCCAGCTGCATCTACCCCTTTCATTGTCCATCTCGGCAGGCCACCACCCCTTACTCAAACGCATGTCCAACTTCACAGTCTGCCCTCGAGAAGCAGCTAGCATAGAAAGGTGGCTTCTCTCTTAGTCCTCAGTTACAGTCGGTGTGTCTGTGGCTCTTCTAACGGAAACATCATTGCCCTGAGAAAAGGGCCTATAACTGAGGCAACAGGAGGAGTCCAGGGTCCTTTAACCAAGCCAAACCCCCTCCTCCACTGTTAACAACCATGTCCCTGGCTCACTCATCCCTGTGCTCTCAAGAAGATAAACATTCTGTGGCTCTTCATATGAGCTGCTGCTCCCAGTGGCTTGCTAAATTGTGCCTGTGCTTCTGAATCCACCAACTTAACACAATATTTTTCTGCCAATGTAATATACAGAATATATCTGAGCACACTCAGCCGCATAATTACATTGTTACAAACCTTCTAACCAAATACGTTTCCTCCTGGGACGGAGTTTTCTCTCCTGGTCTACACAGTGGCAACAAGCGCCAGAGTCCCCTGGGACACGGAAGAGGTGGTGGGGCATCACCCAATGGGGGCAGGACAAGCAAGAAGTTCAGAACGAGGCATCCCGCAGGGGCAGCCACTGGCAGAAGAGCATGGGGGGTGGAAGGCAGAGTGAGAAGCCAAGCCTTGTTCCCATGACATTCTTCACACCTAAATACTTGCTACCGTGGTCTCAATGTTTGTGTCCTCTCCCCACTGCCAAATTCATATGCTGAAATCCTACCCTACAAGATGATGATATTAGGAGCTGGGGCATTTGAAAGAGCTTATGGTTATGAGGGTAGAGTTCTTTATGAATGGGATTCGTGCCCTTATAAAAGAGGCCCCAGAGAGCTCCCCCACCCCTTCCACCATGTAAGGACACAGGGAGAAGGTGCCATCTATAAACCAGGAAACAGGCCCTCCCCAGATACCACATCTGCTGGCACCTTGATCTTTGACTTCCAGCCTCCACAACCATGAGAGATCTATTTGTTGTTTATAAGCCACCTAGTTTCTGGTACTGTTTTGTTATAGTAGCCCGGATGGACTAAGGCACCTGCCGGTCACCTGCTGTGGGTGAGACATGGACTTCAGGCCTGAGGATGAAGAGTTGGAGATGGGGGAAATGCCAAAACACCCTTTCTCATGGGATTCTGAGTCTAATAGGAGCAACAGACCCTAATCAGACACACACGTATGTAATTAGGAACCACAGTCAGTGCTGTGACAGGTAGAAAAGCCTGCCAGAATCTCCAAAAAAAAAAAAAAAACAGCCTGCTTCCACCTCAGGGGTATCAGAGGGGACAGGTCAGCCAGTTCCCACTGTGGGGGTCTCAGAAGTGGGGACACCCTGCCCTAGCAAAGCCCTCAAGCCTGGAGGAGCAGTTTTCACCTCTAAAAGTAGGTAAATATGTTTTTTCTCCTTCCGTGGGCAATTACAGAAAGACTACTGCCAAATTCTTCCCAAAATGCACTTCATTCCAGGGCTTTTAGAATTCCCTTAAGGAAGAAAGGGAAGAAAGAGGTGGGGCGGGGGGAGGAGGGAGGAGGAAAGAGAAGGAAGGTAAGGAGAGAGGGAAAACCCAAACATCTAATTATTTGTATGTCAAACTCCATAAAAATAAAAGAGGACTTTACATCTAATTGTTCTTAATGCTTTAATAGAACATTCCCCAATAAAATACCTCCCAGCAGTTTAACCTTCAAAGCCGGAGGAAACCGTCTCCATAATTCAAACTTGAAAAGGTAGAAGAACAGAACCGGAACACATCAGACAAATTGCCTTCTGTTTTTCTTCAATTGAAACCTCAACAATTTGTCTTCCTGTCATACCACCTTGCTACATAAAACTTTCTGGAAAAAGCTGCATTCAAAAGGCTCACCATAAAGATCAGGGAGACTGGCTGTGCACTGTGGCTCGCGCCTGTAATCTCAGCACTTTGGGAGGCTGAGACGGATGGATCACTTGAGGCCAAGAGTTCGAGACCAGCCTGGCCAACATGCTGAAACCCCATCTCTACCAAAAAACAAAAAATTAGCCAGGTGTGGTGGTGCACGCCTATAATCCCAGCTACTTGGGAGGCTGAGGCAGGAGAATCGCTTGAACCCAGTAAGCGGAGGCTGCAGTGAGCTGAAGTTGTACCACTGCACTCCAGCCTGGGCGACAGAGCCAGACTCTTTTTTTTTTTTTTTTTTTTACCCCTGAGACAAAGATTCAGGGGGAGCATGAGAGAAAGACAAAACATGGGGGGGTTCTCCCCAGGGGCCTCCAGACTGTACACAAGACCGGCCGAGAGATCCGGAGTGGGTACCAACATGGAAGGCTCTGAATTAGATGATATTTTGGAAAATGTTATGACCCTCCCTACAGCTAAAAATAAAGGATGTGCCATTCATTCATTCAGACAGGGTCTTGCTCTGTTGCCCAAGCTGGAGTGCAGTGGCACAATCACAGCTCACTGCAACCTCGAACTCCTGGGCTCAAGCGATCTTCCTGCTTTGGCCTCCCAAAGCACTGGGATTACAGGCATGAGCCACAGTGCCCAACTCTTTTTAAATGATTATTATCCTTGACTAAAAACAGCCAAGGCTGGGGCACAAAAGAGAGCTATAGTAATAGACATGACTACAGAGACACTCTGACAATCACCAAGTATAAAAACCACCCTAATGACCATGGAGGGTGGATGGCAGGGGACTTTCTAGCAGAGTCTGCATTCGAATTCCAGCCCTGCCACTGTGCATGGGGCCCTGAGCAAGGTGCTTAGCCTGTCACCCTCTTGTGAACTGAGAACACAAAAGGACCTTGCTCACTGGTCACCACAAGGATTAACTTAGATGATCTATGTGAGACAGAATTCTGGGTGTTCAGAAAACACCTGGAAAATGTAAAAACTTAGATGTCTATTAACGTTTTGTCAATAATGAATTAGTGGCATCTGTTGCAGGGACTGTGGTATACGTGCTGCATTCATCTCTCAGCCCGACTGGTTGCTACTAGTACAGGTCAGTTTTTTTCTGCAGGAAAATGGAAAAAGCCTCAGAAACACCGTGTCTCTCACCAGTTTGAAGATGGTGGTTTGCCCCATTTGATGGGTGAATCTAGGGTTCAGAGAAGGAAAGCGACACGTTCCAGGTTACAGAGCTAAGACAGGGCATGGTTTCCAAAGACCCCAATGCAAAGCCCAGGGCAGTCTCCATGAAACCACACTGTCTGCTGCTCCCCACATGCCCATCCAATGCCAAACCTTGAAATGACCATCTGCAGGTGTCCCATCTTCCCAATCTGTAAACCAGTTACCTGGTCTGGATGTGGGAGGTAATAACTCCAACATGGGCTTGGTACCACCTCTTAACAGAAAAGTATCACAGAAACCAAAGATTCTACGACATGAATCTTTTCGTGTGTATTATTACGTGCATTTTTTTTAAGACAGGGTCTTGCTTTGTTGCCCAGGCTGGAGTGCAGTGGCACAGTCTCAGCTTACTGCAACCTTCACCTCCCCAGCCTAAGCAATTCTCCCACCTCAGCCTCCAGAGTAGCTGGGACTACAGGCGCATACCACCACACCTAGTTAAATTTCTTTGTATTTTTTGTAGACATGGGGTTTCACCACATTGCCCAGGCTGGTCTCAAACTCCTGAGCTCAAGCTATCTGCCTGCCTTGGCCTCAGGATCATCTGAGGTCAGGAGTTTCAGACTAGCCTGGCCAACATGGCGAAAATTCATCTCTACTAAAAATACAAAAAGTAGCCAGGCACAGTGATGGGCACCTGTAATCCCAGCTACACAGGAGGCTGTGGCAGGAGAATCGCTTGAACCCAGTAGGCGGAGGTTGCAGTGAGCCGAGATCACGCCGCTGCACTCCAGCCTGGGTGTCAGAATGAGGCTCCGTCTCAAACACACACACACACACACACACACACACACACACACACACAAATACATGTAGAAGAGTAGGTTGTCTGAGAAAATGTAAAACTATAATGAGGAGGTGGAATGACTGAGGTGGAAGACCACCCTCTCTTCAGAGATACTGAGAAGAAACCTTCCTGCAAAGATCTGAAGACCTGTGCAGTACGAGTCCCGGGCAGAGGAAACAGCAAAGACGCTTACCAGGAAGCAGGCAGGCCCCGTCAGATCACGCAGAGCATGCAGGCCAGGAAAGGAGGGGGGATATTCTTTTTTCTGAGTACAATGGAGCATTGTATGCATAAGAATGGCATGAGTTGGCCGGGCGCGGTGGCTCAAGCCTGTAATCCCAGCACTTTGGGAGGCCGAGACGGGCGGATCACGAGGTCAGGAGATCGAGACCATCCTGGCTAACACCGTGAAACCCCGTCTCTACTAAAAATACAAAAAACTAGCTGGGCGAGGTGGCGGGCGCCTGTAGTCCCAGCTACTCCGGAGGCTGAGGCAGGAGAATGGCCTAAACCCGGGAGGCGGAGCTTGCAGTGAGCTGAGATCCGGCCACTGCACTCCAGCCCGGGCTACAGAGCAAGACTCCGTCTCAAAAAAAAAAAAAAAAAAAGAATGGCATGAGTTGACTTAACACTTAGAAAGTTAAACCAGAACCCACTCAAACAAAGCCACTGTAAATGACCATCAAGGAACTTTGAACATAGAAATTAGATACTAAGAGACTGTTGCTAATTTTATTGTGTAATAGTGTTGCACGTGGGGTTTTTGTGTCTTACTGTAAGAGATTCATATATAAGCAAGTATTTATAGCTGATGTAACATCTAGGACTTGCTGTGAATTGTTAAGCAAAAAACAAAGCAGGGAGTATAACAGGCTCAGCAAAGCACGAGTAGTAACAAGTGAGTTACTGCGAAGACTGGGGGGATGGGTACACAGGGGTTGTTATACTATTCCATCTATTTCTGTTCATGTTTGAAAAATTACATAATTTAAAATTTTTAAATAAAAAGCAGAAACAAACATATTAGCATTTTGAATCTGTGGCCATATAGCAGACAGGGGAAAGGTATCTTTGCTCGGTGAGGTCCTCTGAAAGCCAAGGTCACATCCCCATTAGCCATGAACTTGGGAGGAAAACACAGGTCCTATCCAGCCTCACACTCTCCTCCATCAGAGCACTTCTGTCTGTTAAACGACCGTATCTCTTGCCTGTCTGAGAAATTTCCAATTCAGATAAAAGAGCCAAAACAAATAAGCCCCAATCTGCACAAATGAACCCAAATCACAGGCTGTGACCCTGCTGGTGACCCTAAGACAACCTCCTCCTCAGGGGCTTGGGGCCTCCCAACACTGTGACCATGGCAATTACAAAGGGACGCAGCTCACACACGCTATCTCAAGATGTGATCACTGGACAAAAATTAGCTCATAGGCTGCTGTTCCTGGTCACAATTACCTGCCACAGGGCTCAGGGTGTTAAAGCTGTGATGTGGACTCACTCTTCAAAAGATCTGCTCCTCAATGACTCAGGTTAACAAAGGCTGCACAGCCTCAGAGAAGACGCCAGTGCTGGTGAAGGCCTGGGTTAGCTCTGGCCTTGTACCTTGAGGAGCTAGGCAAATAATTCATTCACATCTTGGTTATCCATCCTTAACCCCCAGTAGCAAAATCTCCTGGGAAGATAAGACTCTAATCCAAGAACCAAACAACTGGAGTCATACTTACCACGGTTGATCTACCCAGTCTCTCTCTAGAATCATTCATCCTGCTTTAGATCTGACCATCATTATCTCTTGCCTGAATAGCTCAAAGAACTTCCAGCCCCTCTGACACTGGCCTCCTCCTGTCTACTTCTCTACAATGCCCAGGAGGGGATTATTGCTCTGTCCCTCGAACAGATCTGATCAATTACTCCCCCTCCTTAAAGGCCTTCAATAGTTGCCCACTATCCACAGAACCAAGGCCAAACTCCTCGCTGGGACCTTGGGAATCTGCTCCCAGGCCACCCTTGCAGAAACCCCACCCTCAGTCATTCCCCAGATGTACTCTGGACTCCACGATTCCAGGATACAGCCACAGGGAGCAACCTGAAGCTTCTTTGACACAGCATCTTCCTTCATGCCTCTCGCCCTTGGCACAAACTGTTCTAACTGGAGGGTACTCTGTGAGCTTCTGGAAGGACGTCTCTGTGATCCGTGGGTCCTGAGCACCTAGAAACCATACTTGACTGAGGCTGGTAAGCATCGTAGGATGATATAGAACTGCCTTCATTTATTAGCTTCCTGTGTCTCCGATATCAGCCCACACTTCTTTACCTTTATTATATCATTCAATCCTCACCAATACCCATGAGGTAGGTTCTATTAGTTTTCCCGTTTTCATGATTTTTAAACACGGAGGCTCATAGAGGTACAACAACTTGTCCAAAGTCACAATGCTAGCAAGTGGTTACTGCAGGGATTAGAGTCAAGGTCTTTGTGAATCACAAGGTCATTTGTTAATCACTATAGGGACAATCTGATCTACTGACGACTATAGAACAGAGTATATACTCCCTCATCACCCAGGTAACAAAACAAGTGAATTTTCCTCAGGAGAGATTACTATGTACCAGGCACTAAACACAGACCACTACTTGTCTTCTGTTTTATTTACAGTGACAGTGTGCTCCACTAAAAAACAGAAATCAGATTTCTCAGCATCCCTAGCAGAGTAAGTTCAGGCCATTGAAAAGTAAGAGAAAGTGTCTGAGTGACTTGTGGTACCCTCTGTACAAGAAGTTGGCACGCACTTTCTTCCCTTCCCCTGCCTCACCCTTCCTGCTGCCAAGAACACAGATGTCATACCTGGGGCCCCAGCAGTCACTTTAGACCATGAAATGCAATCACCTTGGAAACATAAGCCAAACACAGCAGAACACCACCACAGAAGTAATTGACAAATGCTCATTTGTTCATTCAACAAACACCCGCTGAGCTCTATTATGTGCCAGGCATTGTCCAGGCTCCTGGGAATAGATCTACCGGTGAACTAATGAGACAAAGGCAGGCCGAGTGTGGTGGCTCACACCTGTAATCCCAGCACTTTGGGAGGCCAAGGCGGGTGGATCACCTGAGGTCGGGAGTTCAAGACCAGCCTGACAAACATAGAGAAACCCTGTCTCTACTGAAAATACAAAAATATTAGCCAGGCGTGGCACTACATGCCTGTAATCCCAGCTACTCAGGAGGTTGAGGCAGGAGAATCACTTGAACCTGGGAGGTGGAGGTTGCAGTGAGCCAAGATCGTGCCATTGTACTCCAGCCTGGGCAACAAGAGCAAGATTCCACCTCAAAGAAATTAAAATAAAATAAAACAAGACAAAGGCTCCTGCCCTCGTGAGACTTAAAACTTAAGACCAAAAGGCAATGATAAATCATGAATGTAAGAAGTGATGTATTAGAAAACAAGAAATGCTACGGAAATAAGAAAAAGTTAAGCAAAATAAGGGGGACTGATCATGCAGGGGAGGGAGAGATTGGACAAGAAAATCTGAGGGACAAATGAGTGAAAAACAAGAAAAACAAGAAGATCTGCTAAGATGCAGCTAACGTCACTCCCTAACAAACTTGGGAAAGAGCCTCGCCAGATACAGAAAGAGAGGCAGAGACCATCTGTGAATTTAGTTCAGCCCTAACAGCTCCTTAGCTCACATTACCAGAAACAAGAGGGAATGTGCTCAAAGGCAAGCCTATTCCACGCTAGGCTGCCATTTTTAAGTGGCCTTTTCAGCACGGATAACAAAGCGCATTTTGTAGCTCGGTGGGTGGCATTCCAAGACCTCACCTCTCCACTTTAACCTGTGTGGCTCAGCTCTCAGCGAGCTCTCTTGGGTCTCAGAGAGCTTCCAAGTAAGAATGCATTTGAAGGAAAGGTTTTCTGCTTAAAATAAAACATTTTCGTGATGGCTATTTGGTGGCTGGAGCTGAGCAGCAGCAGGTACGAGTCTCACACATCTTCGCTTTGGCTATGTTTGGCACCAGCACGAATTTGGCGAACTCTGGTTTGCTCAGTGAACCAATCAACTTTGCAAACTTCCACAGTCACTAGCCTTGACAGTTGTCTCTCTTTAAACCGCATCGCCGCTGCTGCCAAGAATATCTCCCCTCTGCCGAGCTTCCTGTTGCTCCCCTCCCAGGCTCCAAAATAACAAGTAGTTGCTTGGCAGTGATGTCACATTGCCACTGTCACCGCCTGCAGGGCATTCACATGCTGGCTATATTTAAGACCCAGGCTTCATGTTCAGTGACATGGAAATTGCCACCTTGTGAACCGTACCGGAAAGGCAAGATTTGAAAAATTACTTCTGCGAATCATCAGGCTGCAAATTCTGCCTCTCCGGAGGCAAAGAAGGAAAGTCAAGGGGGTTAAACTGAGTCATGGGCTCCAGCTCCTTAGATCGGCTACATCCAGCTGTTTCATTCCAACCATTTCTCGGAAGTAACTCAAACACCAGCATTACCTAGCGGCCACGCCTCTCTTCCCATTGTTCCCCTTTCCTGGGCTCTTTTGGTATCCCTCAAAACCATTCTGCTATTTTTCTTTCTCTCTAGATATCTGTACCTACTTCTCATTAGAAAAGACAAGAAATGAAGCATTAATGAACGGGAAAAGCATTTCCCTCCCCAATGAATAATTACTGTAACCTTTTCATAACAGTTCTATCATATTTATGGATTTGGGGAATTTTTTTTATCTCTTCCTGCTTCTGTCCTTTGATGGGGGAAAGCAATGGGCTGGAGCGACATTTCAGACACAACCTTCTCCCTTTTCCCTTAACAGCTGCACGTTTTTCACATCTTGATGAACTGCCCAAGTCCGTGTTTGGTGCAGATTTTTCAGGGAACATCTGGCATCGGGCACTAATGACTCTGACGCTCAACCATTCAACGCGGGCACGCGCTTCAAAACGCAGATGTTCATGCAAATATACCTTGCTGCTTGCTCCTTAAAAAGTTGAGTTCGTCAACAAAACCTGAGTCTTTGATTGGATTCTAGAAGCATTAGAGAAAATAAACAAGCACATGGCTTTCTCCCTTGTACGTGTGATTGCTCTGAGATGTCACCAAGCTTCTGTTCCTCTCCCATTATGCTGCATCTACCATTTTCATAGTTTAAAAAACTATCTAGGAAACCTATACCGGTTACAAAATTCTGAAAGGCTCATGAAGAAATTTATATGGCTTTCCACTGTTGGTCATGTTTGAGAAGGTGCTTCCATTATTTTAAATTTCAACATTAATGCATTTGGCATTTCCATTCTCCTACCTCTGGGAGTCCCACATCATTACTCCCAGAAGAAAAACCAGCTGGGAAATCATTCATGCCAAGGATACCTTCACCTTCCACAGCCTCAGAAGCAGGAGCCAAGCAGTGATGAATGGTAGTAGAACTAACTCAAGTTCTGATGAGCAGGTCCTTCTGCCTCAGCCTGCAGCCAAGAACTTGGGCCATGAAAACATTCACATCTCTCGGCCGGGTGCAGTGGCTCACACCTGTAACCTCAGCACTTTGGGAGGCCAAGGCAGGTGGATCACTTGAGGTCAGGAGTTCGAGACCATCCCAGCCAACATGGCAAAACCCTGTCTCTATTAAAAATACAAAAATTTGCTAGGCGTGATGGTGTGTGCCTATAATCCCAGCTACTCGGGAGGCTGAGGCGGGAGAATAGCTTGAACCTGGAAGGTGGAGCTTGCAGTGAGCTGAGATTGCGCCACTGCACTCTAGCCTGAGCAAGAGGGCAAGATTCTATCTCCCAAAAAAAAAAAAAAAAAAAAAAAGCATATTTTGCCATGAGATCTCACTTCTGGAAATACACATTAAGGAAAGAAACTGACAGAGAAATACACACAGATGCTGAGATATTCACTGCAGCCTTCATCTATAATGTCAGACTAGAAGCAGCTGCAATGCAAACCGAGGTGCAAACCACCAAGTACCCTAAGGAATGCCACACAGCCGTTAAAAATCACAGCCGGGTCAGGCTCTCTCACACACTGCTGTTGGAGTAAAAGAGAGGTCGCTTTCTTGGAAAGGATTTCAGTAATACAAGATCAAGAGCCTTCACAAACATGCTTGCCTTCTAACATGGGAATTTCACTTTTTGGAATCTAGCTGAAGGAAATGCTTTTTAAAAGGTGGAATAGGTTTATAAAAATACACGTTCATAGAAATACTAATCCTACAAGGGAAAAAAACGGTTAAGAAAAATGATGTCAGAAACAAGGACATATCCAAACACAGAACTCCACAAAGCTATCAAAAGTGATATCCATGTAATTGAATAACAAGAGACAATGTCTGTTGTTTATTGTATTATAATAAAAAAATTTTCAAAGCAGACCCTCAATTTATAGATTCAGAATGATCTGAATTATATAAAATACATATATGCATAAAAATAAGCTGGAATAAAATGCCCCACAAATAATAAATTCATTGATGGTAATTGTGTTTAGGTGATTTTCCTCTTCAAACTTTTCTGGTATTCCCGGACTTAAGAATTCTAACTTGCAAATTACTTTTATGTGCAGGGGGGGAAATACCCTAACCTAAGGGGAAAACCTTAAGGATGTGAACGTACATATTACATTTATGAGCAGGGAAAAAAATCTTGCATTTAAACATAGTTTGACATCTACATAGAAACAGAATAAAATAAACAGAATGTAAATTGCATGTATACAACAAACAGTGGAATAACTGTAAAAATGTACTTAAGTGGACTAAGAATGGAAATAATTATCACGCTAGGGTCATGGGATTTGGGACTCCTTTCCCCATTTTGAGTTGTTACGCTGCTTTCACAATTTAAAGGTAATTTTTTTTTTTTAAGTAGGAAAATAAGAGTTCCCTAAAGAAATCTCAAGTATGGCAGAATTCCGTGGAAGAATCCCTCTTGTGGACATCTTAATCTGAAAGCATTCAGCTTCACATTGAGTGAGCAAAGCCAGTTGCAGAACAACAGGTGCATGTTGCAAGCTCACAGGCAGATCCTTAAAAACCCACAAAGCAGCCGGGCACAGTGGCTCACGCTTGTAATCCCAGCACTTTGGGAGGCTGAGGTGGGCAGATCACTAGGTCAGGACATCGAGACCATCCTGGCTAACACGGTGAAACTCCGTCTCTACTAAAACTACAAAAACTTAGCCAGGTGTGGTGGCAGGCGCCTGTAGTCCCAGCTACTCGGAAGGCTGAGGCAGGAGAACAGTGTGAACCCGGGAAGCAGAGCTTGCAGTGAGCAGAGACTGCACCACTGCACTCCAGCTTAGGTAACAAAGCAAGACTCCATCTCAAAAAAATAAAGAAATACCCACAAAGCAAGCTCAGTCTGTTTTGTGCTGCTATAACCAAATACCTGAGGCTGGGTAATTTATAAGGAACAGAAATTTCTTTTCTCACAGTTCTGGAAGCTGGGAAGTTAAGATCAGGGGGCTGGCATCTGGCGAGGACCTCTGCTGCGTTATCAAGTGTCAGAAGGCAGAAAGGGAGAAAGGAGCCAAACTGGCCCTTTTATAACAGCACGAATCCCACCTCCCCTCCATGGGGGTGGAGCGCTCATGATCTAATCACCTCTCAGGTCACCACCTTTTTATACTGTTGCTTGGTAATTAAGTTTCAACATGAGTTTTAGAGGGATGACCTTCAAATCATAGCACAAACGTACATGTTGTTTATGGTTTACTTAAAAACAAAAACTAAAACAAAAATGACAAATGTTAGTAGTACTAATTGTTGCATTGGGTCATAGTATTCTTTATATTTTTCAAACCAGCCAAGCAACAAAAAATTAGCTCCCAGCTTGGTTCTGAGCTAAAAATCAGTCTTTCTAAGGCTTTCAATGAGCTTACCCGTTCAGATCATTGCTAGCATTCTAAGTCCTTGCTACTTAAAAAGTGTGGTCTAGGAACCAGCAGCATCAGCATCACCTGGGAGCTTATTAGACCTCCATGATAGCAGGCCCCACTCCAGACCTGCTCGATGAGAATTTAAAGACGAACCCGAGCCCCAGGTGCTTGGTGGGTACATTAAAGTTTGAGAAACTCTGCTCTAGGCCACCAGTTGTCAACCTTGGCTGCACACTGGAATTACGTGAGCATCTGGGCCTCAGCTCCAGAGATTCTGATTTAATTGGTCTGGAGGGCAGCCTGGACATAACCATTTTAAAAGCTCCCCAGGTGACTATGATGTTCAGCAAAGTTTAAGCAACAGATTTAGCTCTTCAACCCAGAGAATTCTTTATTAGGAAGTTAGTTACATCTGAGCAATGGCAGGGTAGATTAACTCCAGAAAATGACTTTTTGCAGACTTGAAATGGAGGCATAATTTACTTCCATGAAACCAACAGTAATCACCATGGCTGTCTTTTACTCAGTACTCACACAGGGTACTCAATGTGCTTAGCACTTGACATGCATTACCTCTTGGTCTTTCTAAGGGAGGGTGTATTACCACCGTGGTTTTCTAGATAGGGAGCATGAGGGGTAAAATGGCCATCTCAGATCACACATCTAGGAGTGGTGGAAGCCCCTGCATGACCCTAAGGACAAGCACTGCCTTAAATTGGGTAGCAGAGGTGCCTCACTTGTTTCACCCTTGCGCTAGCCCTGAGCAGCAGGACTCAAATCCACACCTGCCCCACAGGACACTTTCTGCTAAGAGTGGCCCCACGAAAATGGAACTTCTGGAGCTGTCAGCCTGAAGGTTAAAATCTTTGCTTGTGGCCAGGCGCAGTGGCTCACGCCTGCAATCCCAGCACTTTGGGAGGCTGAGGTGGACGGATCACCAGAGGTCGGGAGTTCGAGACCAGCCTAACAAACATGGAGAAACCCCGCCTCTACTAAAAATACAAAAATTAGCCGGGTGTGGTGGTGGCGTATGCCTGTAATCCCAGGTACTTGGGAGGCTGAGGCAGTAGAATCACTTGAACCTCGAGGTGGAGGTTGCAGTGAGCCGAGATCGTGCCACTGGACTCCAGCCTGGGCAACAAGAGCAAAATTCTGCCTCAAAAAAAAAAAATCTTTGCTTGCATATCCTTCCCTTCAATTTCTAGCACCCACAGGACAGAATCAGCTGTATTGTGTTTCTCTCTGATTCACTAAGCTTCACACAGAACAGTAAATGTTTGATGAGTGAATCAACAAATAAACAATATCGGCCAGGAGCGTTGGCTCATGCCTGTAATCCCAGCACTTTGGGAGGCTGAGGCAGGTGGATCACCTGAGGTCAGGAGTTTGAGATCAACTTGCCAACATGCTGAAACCCCGTCTCTACTAAAAATACAAAAAAATTAACCGGTGTGGTGGTGGGTGCCTGTAATCCTAGCTACTTGGGAGGCTGAGACAGGAGAATCGCTTGAACCCGGGAGGCAAAGGTTGCTGTGAGCCATGAGTGCACCATTGCACTCCAGCCTGGGTGACAACAGCGAGACCCTGAAAAAAAAAAAAAAATCTTGGATAGGCTCCCAGTTGTGTGATCTGAGATTGCACCACTGCACTCCATCCTGGGCAACAAGAGCGAAACTCCATCTCAAAAACAAACAAACAAACAAAATCAATCGTTCATCTGTGACTAAACTGCATCAGTAGCATCAAACTGCAGGAAAACAGCTCCTCCTAAGCCATCTTCTCTCTTGACTGACATGTGTGTCTTGCACTCACCCCTGACCCGAACACCAGCCCCACCCACCCTATGCACTCAAGGCTCCCTAGCTGCTCCAGGGTACATCATGAGACCAGCCAGCTGCTGATAAGCATGTGCTTAACAATGATGAAGGGCACAACTCACTCAGCTCATGAGACTCAGCCAAGGGAAAGAGCCAGCAACCTTGGGGAAGCGAGTTCACACCCAAGGAGAAGCGAGAGACAGGAGAGCCAGAGTAGGTCACATACGCAGCAGGTGTAGACTGGAGTTCAGTGTAGACTGGAGCCAGTCTCTGGACAAGGACTTAAAAAGATCGGGGCAACCGAAAGGGACCTTGCACACAAAATTCCGATACATTTGTAAATGGTCTTGAAAAAGAGGACACTGGGGAAAGAGCTAAAAGAGAGATTCTCACTGGGGGCCATGGGGACAGTTTGGGTCATCACAAGGATGATGGGTGCTACTGTCGGAGGCGTTTGAACCATAACAGCTCCATCTGGAATAGGAGCTGGTTAAAATGAGGCTCAGACACTGAGCGGCATTCCCAGGAAGTGAGGCATTCCTAGTCACAGATGAGATGGGAGGTCAGGAGGACTGCTATCATTAGATATGGGTCACAAAGACCCTGACGATAAAACAGGATGCCGTAAGAAAGGCGGCCAAAACCCAGCAAAACCAAGATGGTGATGAAAGTGACCTCTGGTCATCTTCACTGCTCACTGTGTGCTAATTAGAATGCATAAACATGCTAAGGACACTCCCACCAGCACCATGACAGTTTACAAATGCCACGGCAATGTTCATAAGTTACCCTGCATGGTCTAAAAGGAGGAGGAATCATCAGTTCCAGGAAATCCTGCCCCTTTCCTGGAAAACTCATGAATAATCTGCCTCTTGTTTAGCATATAATCAAGAAATAACCATAAGTACTCGAAGTCTGCCGGCCCACGCTGCTGCTCTGTCTATGCAGTAGCCATTCTTTTGCTTCTTTACTTTCTCTAATAAACCTGTTTTCACTTTAAGGGCTTGCCCTGAATCCTTTCTTGCACAAGATCCAACAACCCTCTCTTGGGATCTGGATCGGGACCCCTTTCTGTTGGCACTACCAGCATTTACAGCACGGAGCCGAGGATACTAACTGTCCTGAAAGGCCAGGGCAGTAGCACTCAACCAAGATCAGCCTACCTCCTGTAATACTTCAGTCGTCCTGTGGCCATTCATGTAGGTAGAAACCTTACTTATAATCTGGACCTAGAATGGAATGCCTTTCATATATACTGACCAGACCAGGTTTACTTTGTGGTTCACCCACTCTCTGCTCTTTTTCTGGACTCCTTCTAAAGAATGACTTCTGATCTTCTTACCTTCTTAAAATCAAAACTCATGCATGAGAAGGAGGTGCGAGCACTTGGCGTCAGCACGTTTTCTGGCAGAGTTGCGCCTGACCAATATGTACTGAAATCTATGTTGTATGATAAATTCCTTTCCTTTCATTTCTCTTCCATGTTACAGTAGAGTGTTATACTGATTTTTTTAATTACTTGTGTAGGTAGGTTATATTCGCCATAAATTTCATTTCGGAAGGGGGCATTACCAAATATTTTTATTTAAAACAGATATTGAGTCTGCTAAGATCAAGCCTAAATATGCCAAAGTAGCTGGACCAGGGGTTTGCTAATAAGGTCAGATTATATCAGACCAAAATATCTAGCCAAGGAAAAACACAATAGAGAACACAGCACAGAGACCTTTGGGCTACCGCTTAGAATGGCTGAGCCCAGATTTCACCTACCAAGACAGGGTGCACAAGACGGCTGGCACAAGAGTGACAGCACAGTAGTGTCACTCGGGAAAATCGACAGACTCCAAGTGTCACGAGCCCTCTGTGGAAGCAACCCACTATTGGGGACATCTGCAGGCTGCACCCACCACAAGCACCCCCAATCTGATGGCAGGAACATGCTGGTTTTCCTTTTGAGCAAACTCCCCTCCCCCTTGTTCCTGCTCCATGGAGTCCAGGTGAGTGAAAGCCAGCCACCCCCAGCTCCAGGGGGAATGGGACCCAGGCATGGGCAGCAAAAGTAACACAGCTGGCCCAGGAAATGACCTCTCCAGAGCTACTGGAAAAAAGTCTTCTCCTCCCACTGGTGGTGTTAAATCGACAGGATTTAGGCTGGGGCCCCTGGGTGCCCTCTTGTTACCGCAAGAGAAGACTGACCTAAGAATGAAGCCAAGACCGAGGGAAAGAGAGAGGAGACATGGAAAGTCATGCGGACTGCATGATATTCATGGTACCTTCCGAGAGCTTTGATCCAGCCCAGCAAAAAGCTAGCTCTTCTCCTACAGGTTTAAGTTTCATAAGCCAATCAACTGCACTTTTTCATAGACAGTTTAGGGTGGGTTTCTGTCACTTACTACTGACTCTAAGTGGTAAGATTCCTTTTCCTTTTTGTTTTAAGACGGTCTCTCTCTGCCTCCCAGGCTCTGTCTCCCAGGCTGGAGTACAGTGGTAGAATCTCAGCTCACTGCAGCCTTGATCTCCTGGGCTCAGGTGATTCTCCCACGTCAGTCTCCTGAGTAGCTGGTACCACAGGAGTGCACCACCACGCACGGCTAATTTTTGTAATTCTTGTGGAGACAGGGTCTCATCATGTTGCCCAGGCTGGTCTCCTGGGCTCAAGCTATCTGCCCACCTTGGCCCCCGCAAAGGACTGGGATTACAGGCATGGGCCACTGCACCTGGCCTCTATGTGGTAAGATTTCAACGAATGGCTGAGAGGCTTCCAGAAAGCCCTAATTCCCAGAAAATGACTAAAAAATACTGTCTTGGGGCAAACGACCATCCACAGGTCTAAAGCCGAGCCTAACTGGCTGCTTTGTGCCAAGAGAAGATGCCAACAGGAGGAGAACCATCAAGGTGCTGGAAGAACTGACATTTCTCAGTGACACTTGTACCGAGTGACACAATCACTGGCCCCACGGTCCCTTCAGTCCCTCATTTAGCCAATATGACTGAGCAATGCCAGGCACTGTACTAGGTGCAAGGGCAGGTCACTGCGCTCATGGATCACACAGTCTAAAAGGGAAGACAGGCAGTGCATAGACGACAACCCGGACTGCAACTATCTATAAAAATGCTATTCAGGAATACTGGCTCCCATGAAGTGTATCTCAGAGGGACCTGACCGGACTCATGATCAGGCAGGAGATAGTGCACAAAGCCTTCCAGCTTTTTTTTTTTTTTTTTTAGAGTCTCGCTCCGTCGCCCACGCTGGAGTACAGTGGCCGATCTCAGCTTACTGCAGCTCCACCTCCTGGGCCCAAGTGATTCTCTATTCTCCTGCCTCAGCCTCTGGAGTAGCTAGGATTACAGGTACACACCACCACACCCAGCTAATTTTTGTATTTTTGGTAGAGACACGTTTTCACCAGGTTGTCCAGGCTGGCCTCGAACTCCTAATCTCAGTGATCCGCCTACCTCAGCCTCCCAAAGCGTTGGGATTACAGGCATGAGCCACTGCGCCTGACCGACAAAGCCTTCTGTATTCATGTAGTCAGAAACAGAAAGCCCCACTCAAACTCTCTTGAACAGGAAAAGAGGTTTACTGACCTACATACCTAGAAAGTCAAGAGGCAGCTCTGGTGCCTCTTGCCAGCAGCCTAGTGATAACACTATGTTCACTGCAGCAACTCTTCTTCTTATGAAAGAACCCCTCTCCTCCTCCCCTCCTCTCATCCATAAACACAGGCTTCCTAAATCACACAACAAAGCAACGGTTAATTTTTGAAAGACATGTAACAAAAACTGAGTCTTATTTCTTCTCTCTACTAAGCCTAAGAGCAAAGTTTCGTTTTATTTTACATCATGGATTTAAGATATTCCTTCAAAGCATGTTTCTTTTACCAAACAGAAAATAATAATGTGGGCTTCATAAAAGAGTGACAGGTTGGGCGTGGTGGCTCACGCCTGTAATCCCAGCACTTTAGAAGGCCAAGGCAGGCAGATTACTTGAGGTCAGGAGTTCCAGACCAGCCTGGACAACATGGTGAAACCCTATCTCTACTAAAAATACAAAAATGAGCTGGGCATGGTGGCACATGCCTGTAGTCCCGGTTACTCAGGAGGCTGAGGCAGGAGAATTGCTTGAACCTGGGAAGCAGAGGTTGCAGTGACCCAAGATTGCACCACTGCACTCCAGCCTGGGAGACAGAGCGAGGCTCCATCTCAAAAAAAAAAAAAAAAGAGTGACAAATTCTTTTTTTTTTTTCAGTCTCATGTACAATGCTGCCATCTTGGCCTGGGGACCTTATCTCAAGCAGTTTCCAAGACACCAGAAGTGCTAGCATATGGATGGCAAATTCTCGCCAGACTTGCCACCACATCCCCTTCCCATGTGCATGGCAGACATTGCTAATCAATAACAACACTCTTTCCTGTTGAGTCCTGACAGGACTCCAGTCCTTCTCAGCCAGAATCCCAGGCAGTGACTACCAGAGTTGGCAGCAGGATGAAGCCTACTGGCTTTTCCCGCTGGAGCAGGTGTTCTGAACTGGGGAGACAGCACTGAAAAGGCCCAGACCCTTGATTCCAAAGGCCATCCCTAGCCCAGGCTGGGCTCAAATTCAAGCCAGTATCCCCATAATTCAAGTCAGTATGCCTGACCTTCTCAACTCCCACCACTTGCCTCTTGTGATAAAAACATAATCAGTGCCTTTGGATGGACACTGGAGAAATATACTGTCCTTTTCCACAAAGGACATAATCTTCATATTTCTCCAATGATTTAAAGGCAAAGGACAGAGGAGGCTGAGCCTTAGGGTGGAGTGTGAGATTTAAAGCCTTCATAGAAAGCCAATAAAGGTCTCCTAGGGTGCGGGACAGCATGATCTGAACAGGGCTCCCAAGGCCATTCCAGGTTGTACAGTACAGTTCTCAATCTCACACGCACAACACTGTCACGGACGTTCTCACTGCTCAGCAGCCCAGCAGGGACAAATAAACAAAGGGACACACACTAGGCAGGCAGGGCTGGAAAAATACAGTAGGAGGAGCTGAAGGTCAAATGAAGACCAGGGGCCAAAGGCTCTAAGATACTCACTGCAGGGGAGGTTTGGACAAGGGAAGGGTCCAGGAGATTCTGCCCTCGCCTCGGCATCCCCAGCCACCTACGGCCAAGGCGCCAGCCAAGAAGAAGAAATTAGGTGACGTTCACTGAGCGCTTACTGAGGGCCTAGAGCTGCGCTGAGTGCTTAGCAGCCTCAGCTCCTGTAATCGTCCCGACAATCCTAGGAGAAAATGCAAGAGACATGCTCTTGCTGCCCACTGCTTGCCTTGGGGACCTGGCAAGAGTGTCAATCATGGCCCTCCGCTCACTCTTCGCCGTAACATGCCCACTAAAAAATCTTTCCTAGGCCGGGCACAGTGGCTTACGCCTGTAATTCCAGCACTTTGGGAGGCTGAAGCAGGTGGATCATTTGAGGTCAGGAGTTCGAGACCAGCCTAGCCAACATGGTGAAACCCCTTCTCTACTAAAAATACAAAAATTAGCCAGGCATGGTGGTGGGCACCTGTATTCCCAGCTACTCAGGAGGCTGAGGCAGGAGAATTGCTTGAACCCTGGAGGTGGAGATCGCAGTGAGCTGAGATGGCACCACTGCACTACAGCCTGGGTGACAGAGCAAGACTCTGTCTCAAAACAACAACAACAACAACAACAAACTTTCCTAAAGTGTTATATACAGACATTAGAGTCTCTTCCCTTTGGATCCTGGGCGAGGCTTAGTGCTACCAGACGCCACCTTTGCTCTGTGCAGAGGGCCTACCTAAGCATGACACCAGTGCACAGAGGGCGGGACCAAGGAAAGAGAGAGGGAGAATGCATTGGTGCCACTGGGGGACCTGGGTCCCACAGTGCTTGAAGAAAGTAACCTGTCCTTGGATTTCCCAGCTACTGCAAGAAAAAAGCTAATTTGGTGTGGGTTTCTGCCATCAAAAGCATGTTAGTGTCGGTGGGGAAACTGACAACTGAGAAGTTACCAAGTGGCAGAGCCAGGACCAGAGTCACTGTGCTGTGCTGTTTCCCTAGGTAAGGGTCGGACATGGCCCTCCAAAGCCAGCAGTGACCATGACACATCAACAGGGTGCTTTACGCCACTGCACAGGAGAAAGGAGGGAGAGTGCTCCATGCCACCCCAGCCCCCTTTAAGTTTCTAAATAGGTAAAGAACCAGAGAGGCTCAGAAGCATGAAGAGAACGGCCCAGCCATACAACTGACAACATGTTCATGTGAGCGCAGCAGAACTGCACAGAAGGAGGGAAAAGTCACAACAGGCGAGTGACCACAAGGCTGGCCCCAGTAAGACACAAGAAGCGAAGTCTACAGCGGCGCTCTGAGCCACGACAGGAGAGTAACCGCAAGGCCGGCCCCAGTGAGATACACGAAGGGAAGTCTGGAGCGGTGCTCTGAGCAGCAGTCCAAGGGGCTCCCCCCGAGGAATACTTTCTCCACCACCTTCGTGACTCTCAATCAACCAGAAGCCCCTTCCCAGACCTGGCAGGTTGGCTGTTGAGATGACATGTTTACTTAGGTGCAGAGAAAATACCCATGCTCCAATCTCTAATAACCAAACAAGAGGCCTCTTCAGTCAGGACTCTTATAACGGAGAAACACCACCACAAATGGCTCAAGGAATTAAAGCAATTTATTGGCTCATATACGTGAAGAGTTCAGAGGAAAGACAGCTTCAGGAAAGACTGGATCCAGGAGCTCAAATGAGACTATCAGGAACTGCTGATTTCTCCCTCCCTCCATTTCTCCACCACATGGTTCTCACGTGGGATTAGAATCTCCCCATAAAATAGCAAAGATAGCTGCCAATGACTCCTGGCTGGCACCATCCTCTCAAGGATGCTGTGACTGGCTCTTATCAGACCATCCTGGCCATATGCCCTCCTAAAAAGCCCTCATGGTGGCCAGTGCATGGAGCAACCTGACTGTCCGGGCCTGGGTGGGCTACCCTCCTCTGAAGCCCTGTGGGGGCAGGAGGCAGGGGTAGCCCCATTAAACCACATGGACAGAAAGGAAGGAGCAAGGGTCCACCAAGGAAAATTGGGGGGTGTGATGGTTAATTTTGCATATCCATGTGTCTGGGCCACCGGATGCCCAGACAGCTAGATCAACACAGTTTCTCAGTGTGCCTGTGATGGTGTTTCTGGAAGAGATTAGCATGTGAGTTTGTGCACTGAGTGAAACAGATGGCCCTCACCACTGTGGGCAAGCACCCCCCATTCCATGGAGGGCCTGAGTAGAAGAAAAGGAAAGTGAGTTCTCTCCCTGCCTGACTGCTTGAGCTGGGACATGGCTCTTCCCCTGCCCTCGGCACTCCTGGCTCTCAGGCCTTCAGACTCAGACTGGAACCTACACCACAGGTTCTCTGGCTCTTGGGCCTTTGAACTACACCATGAGCTTTTCTAGGTCTCTAGCCTGCAGAGGGCAGCTTGTGGGACTTCTTGGCCCCCATAATTATATGAGCCAATGCCTTATAATAACCCCTTTCTAGAAACATATATGCATCCTATTGGTCTCTTTCTCTGGATGACCCTAATATTAATACAGGTAGTATCTGCCCCAGGAGGAAGCAGACGCCTGATGGGTGTAGCAGGCAGCCTTCAAGGTGGCCTCTAGTGACCCCTGCCTCTTGCTAGTCACACCACTGTGTGTTTCCCCCAACACTGAACCAAGGCTGACTGTGACTACAGAATAGAGCAGAAGCAATCCTGTGTCACCTCCAAGGCTTGGTTATTAAAAACACGGTGGCTTCCAGCTTGGGTGCGCCCTCTCCTGCTCCTGGGTTACTCACCCTGGGAAGTCAGCTACTGTATTGGGAGCAGCCTCACGGAGAGGCCCACGTGGCAAGGAGTTGAAGCCTCCTGCCAACAGCCACAGGATGACGCTTGCAAGTGGATCCCCCCATCCCCAGTCAAGCCTTCAGATGACAGCAACTCTGGCCAACAGCTTGACTGCAACATCATGAGAGACCCTGATGCCCTGGCTAAGCCATTCCCAGAGTCCTAATTCACAGAAATTGTGGGGGATCATAAATATTTGTTGTTCTAAGCAACCAAGTTTGAGGATAATTTGTTACACAGCGAGAGCTAATACTGCTATAATACAATGACAAGAAACAGAAAATAAGCCCTCACAATAATTCAAGAACCCATTTACTTGCTTCCTTCAAAGCCACTTTTCCTCATATAAATGTATGTCTTTTTTTAACATGTCTCATAGCTTGCGTTTTCTTAATTCAAAAGGAAACAAGGCAATCGATTATTTAGAGGAATGTGACTTACAGAGCCTTAATTGCAAATGATTATTATGCCTCTGCCTCAGGAACTCGCAGCTGCCCAGGGCCAAAAAGCACCAGGCTAGTTACATGACCTTGTTCTAGAAAATCCAGTAATTCCTAGCAAAAGGAATGTGTCATCAAATGCAGGATTTGCTTGGCGACATTCAGTTTTACAACCATGAACTCAGAGAAAGTGAAACACGCATATACACAAGCACATACTTAGCATTCGGATATTTCACTTTTCTGAGTAGGAGATAGACTAGCTCCTAATTCTTTCTGCACCGTTGCTGTTAAAATAGACCTTTTGATGAGATAAGGAGACATAATTATTATAGTCAAGAAAAATGAAAATAATAGTTAACATTTACTAAGTATTTATCAAGCACATTGAGCAATACATGGTCTCTCGTTTTATTTATTCAACAAAACTCTATGAGGTAAAGAGTTTCCTTATTACCATTTCAAAACTAAGGAAACAGGCCAAGCGCAGTGGCTCATGCCTGTAATGACAGCACTTCGTGAGGCCGAGGCGGGTAGATCACTTGAGCCCAGGAGTTTAAAACCAGTCTGGACAACATGGTAAAACCCCGTCCGTACAAAAAGAGAGAAAAATTAGCTGGACATGGTGGTGCCTGCCCACAGTCCCAGCTACTTGGAGGCTAAAATGGGAGAACTGCTTGAGCCCAGGAGGTGGAGGCTGCAGTGAATTGAGATCGCATCACTGCAGTCCAGCCTGGGTGACAGAGTGAGACACTGTCTTTAAAAAAAAAAAAAAAAAAAAAAAAAAAAAAAAACACTAAGGAAACAGAAACAGAGAAGTTAAGTAACTCACCCAAGGTCACACAACTAGTAAGCAGGAGAGCCGTGGTCTGACCCCGTCAGTACAAGGCAAGCACCTGTACCATAAAGCCCTAGCTATACCCACCTGCACTGTGACCCCTGCACCTGAATACCCACGCACCTGAGGAAAGTGTAGTGCTGGTGACTGAGCCTCACCTTCCAGCCTGTGACACTCCACTGCCCCCTCCTGTGCCCCAGCAGCTACAGCCACCCACCCCCAGGTAACAACTGCCAACACTGACAGCTGCTTTTACTCTGGCCAGAAGCAAGAAGAAAGTTCTGACCATTGGCAGAGGTTAACTCTATCTGGAACAGGTCAGCAACGGAATTTTTCAAAACTTACATATCCAGCTGATTGGTTTGCCTACTTCTAGTTTCTCCTTTTGAAATATTGGTCTGTTTTACAGATATTGGTTCCTTCTGCCTGCAGACTGCAAACTTTCAGACACCTTAAACTCTTAGCTACCCACTGCTTAAGTAGGGATTATAAAACTGCCCAGTTAGGAAATTGGTTTTATCTACCCCATTTATGGGATAAAATTTTCCCAACAATTGTCATGCACTAAAACACGCTTCCTGTGGAATACCCTTAGGATGCCTTGCTCGTGTCCACTGCCATATGCACCCTCACTTCTTTTCCTCCTCATTCGGCCCCTTCAGCCGGATGAGATCATCCTCTCCATCCCAGAGATGAGGAGCACACACGTGCAGAAGTTGAGCCATTCACCCAGAAACACACAATTTGCAAGTAATGATGCAAAGACTCAAGACTACGCTAACTGCTAATACAAGCCATTAAATGACACGGAGGCTGGGCATGGTGGCTCACGCCTGTAATCCGAGCACTTTGGGAGGCTGAGGCAGGCGGATCACCTGAGGTCAGGAGCTCAAGACCAGCCTGGCCAACATGGTAAAACCCCATCTCTACTAAAAATACAAAATGTTAGCTGGGCATGGTGGCACATGCCTGTAATCCCAGTTACTTGGGAGGCTGAGGCTGGAGAGTCACCTGAACCCAGGAGGCAGAGGTTGCAGTGAGCCGAGATCATGCCACTGCACTCTAGCCTGGGCACGACAGAGCAAGACTCCATCTCAAAAAAAAAAAAAAAAAAAAAAGACAGGACATATAATTCTGTATCTCTTTGCTCACTAAGAACCAGTCTCTAAAGGCTTCAGACTTTATCGTGAACATTAAATGCAATTATGCTGCAGAACTCTAGCATGGCCAGGCAAAAGGGCGGTCCAGGTGAGAAAATGCCAAACTAGGCACATTTACACTATTTATAACAGTCATTTAACTGTCTCTGATGCTCTTGAGCTATCATTTTAAAATGTGACGAAAGGGGAAAAGCTCAAAGAATGGAAATTCAACATAGGATCATAGTGCCAACATTCAATAAGACATACAAAACAATTACATTAGAGCCATTCACAGCATCTAACAGCACAGAGAGGTAAATGCTGCTGCCATAAATTGACTTAACTCTGGGCTCCCTTGCACATCCACAAGACGTGTTTATCTCGTGGTCTTATTTTAAAATAGATTTACAGAACAATCAATAAACTGCTTATCTTACCTAAACTGAGAACAAACTGAAAACAATCTGAATGTGAAACTGACCATATTAAATTCATCATTCCAATCCAGAATGGACAATTTAATATGGCGTGTTAACTCAATCAAATACCACATCCAGGTACACAAAGGTGGTTAACATGAGGCCTATATGGAAACAACAAAAGCTGCTTTTGCACTCCTAAGCAGTGCTAGAAGGCAGACTAAACAATGACAGGCATAGATTATATGTATAGTAAAAAAAAAAAAAAAAAATGTTAGTATATGAACAAATTCAGTAAAGATGCATGTAAACTGGGATTTGGGGCAGTTTACTTTGCAGCTTTCTTTAATAGTACATAAACAAAGTGACGGAAAAGGAAATAAAATGGCTTTTAAATAAAAGGTGGCTCAACCATACTCTTAATTAGAGAAATGGGAAAGAAAAATGTTCTGCTAGCACCATTTCCAGCCCTGGCATTATCAGAGACCCAGCAGTCGGATACCGTGGCTGTGAGCACAGCTGCAGCGCAGCAAGCCCTCTCCCATGCTGCTGCAGAACATGCGGCTCACGCCCGTGCCAGGCGAGTTGATGGTCCCTGTCCAACTTACAAATGCACTGCACTTTGACCCAGCAATTCCACTTCCAGGAATATTTCCAAAATATATACTCATACGGGAAGAAAACAACCAACGCCAAGGTTGTTGACTGTGGCATTATTAGTGGTAGCAAAAGACTGGAAACCATCTCAACGCCTGGCTGTTGGCAGGCTGCTTAAATGAATTCTGATGCAATCAGATGAGGAAATGTCAGGAGCTCTTAACAAGCAGAGGGCAGCCCCACGCGGGCCAATGAGAGCAATCTCTGAGACGTCAAGTGAATGCTGCATAGGACAGGCTACCATTTCACATTAAGGAAGAAAGGAAGGAGGAGAAGAGAATGAAAAGGAAAAAAGTATATGCGCATGTATCTGCTTGTGTGCACAGAGAACATCTCTGGAATCAGTAACGATGACCCCCTCTAAGGAACAAACTGGGTGGCTGGGATAAGAGAAGGGCGACTTGCACAGGTTCACCTTTTGTATTTTGAACCACATGCATACATACTATTTACTCAATGAAATAAAGTAAAACACATTTTTTGCTTTAGTCACTATCTTTTTTTTTTTTCTTTTAGAGACGGAGTCTTGCTCTGTCACCCAGGCTGGAATGGAGTGCAGTGGCATGATCTCAGCTCACTGCAAGCTCTGCCTCCCGGGTTCACGCCATTCTCCTGCCTCAGCCTCCCAAGAAGCTGGGACTACGGGCACATGCCACCATGCCTGGCTAATTTTTGTATTTTTAGTAGAAACGGGGTTTCACCATGTTAGCCAGGATGGTCTCGATCTCCTGACCTCATGATCCACCCACCCTGGCCTCCCAAAGTGCTGGGATTACAGACGTCAGCCACCGCGCCCGGCCCAGTATGCTCAGGTTTTAATGAAGCCCCCACGTGCTTACCTCTCCATCCCTCACCCTCTCCTACCTGGCCAGCGCCTGGACCTTCATGCCCTGTCGCTCCTCCTGTTCAGCTACCTTCCTTTTCAAGGTGTCCACCTCTTGCCGGAGCGCGGCTGAGTGCTCCATCTCACCATCGAGCAGGTTCCGCAGCGATCTGGGAAGAGAAGGCCCCATCTGTTCAGAAGCTGTCAACCCAGACCCCACTGAACCCAGGACACAGTTCCTAACGTAAGTCAAGTCCTAAGCCATGCATTTTCCACAAGGCTCTGCATAAACCATAATTCAAGTCTATCTCATGTGAACTGGAGATAGCAAACTCTGACAGCCTTAGAGTAAGAATTAAGGGACAGTCGTCTGTGGCCTGGGCTCCATGTCCCTGATTGCCTGCGAGCAGGCCAGCCTTCTGACAGCCTAAATCAAGGGAAAACAATGAGGCGAGCAAATTCCAGCCAAGTCCCTTTACAAATACCCCACTCAAAGGTGTAGCATGTTCCAATGAGACCATTTTGTCACAGCTACACCAGGTAAGAGATTTAACCAAGGAAAGGATGCCAGGAGAGGCCAAAACAAGAATCCGAGGCATAAAAATAGAATATACACTCAGAGTATCTGAGAAATGTCTAGTCTCATTTCCACCTGTGCCTACAAAACACATCGCGAACCTGTTTCATGGCCAACTTCAGGTGAAACAAGCACATATATGAAATGTCTTACATCACTAAAGCATCTGAGATAGCACAGATAGCATTTTACATTCCCAAGTTTGTTAACCCTCCAACAGGGGGCTTGCAGCCAGCACAGGATTCACTTGTGTATCTGACATCCCTGGTCTTAAATAAAGGAGAGCACAGCAGGTCTTCTAGAAACCATCACCAGTGACCGCCTCGGAGACAGCCAACCATGGTGCTGCTGACCATTTACTTCACTCTACCTGGCTGTTTCTGGAAAACAATTACCAACCATGGTACATCTACATACTAAATCCAGAGGACACCTGCCATGTGACATCAGGATATGAGCAAAAACATGGCCGGGCGGGGTGGCTCACGCCTGTAATCTAGCACTTAGGGAGGCCAAGGTGGGTGGATCACTTGAGGTCAGGAGTGTTTGAGACCAGCCTGGCCAAAATGAAACCCCATCTCTACTAAAAATACAAAACTTAGTCAGGCGTGGTGAGACACACCTGTAATCCCAGCTACTCGGGAGGCTGAGGCAGGAGACTTGCTTGAACTCGGGAGGCAGAGGCTGCAGTGAGCCGAGATCACGCCACTGCACTCCAGCCTGGGCAACAGAACAAGACTCTGTCTCAAGGAAAAAAAAAAAAAGAATATAATCAAAAACAACTGACCCCCACCGCACTCTGTTCATTCACTGAAATCTCCAAGACTTGTGTTCCTTGAGAGCTTTGAGGAAATTACCCCCGTGGCGCCTGGGGGTCCCTGACAAAAACATGGTATAATTTTTCCTTTCTTTCTGGGAAGTACAAAAAAGTAACAGACAGCGGTTATTGTTCTTCACAAGGTAAGACAAAATCTATGGCTTCTTCCAGGATAATAGCCCCAGCTGGAGCAAGGAGAAAGAATCCCGCAATGGTGCGAGCCCTCTATTGAAAGTTTATTCTAGTTGGAAAACGGTGCGGTCTAAAGATTCCTTTTGAAGACATCCTCTTTTGTTTCAGAAATCATGCTTGTTTGCTTTTATATGTTTCCAGAAAGGACAAGAGAGAAGCTTGTCCAGCAGGACCAAAAATGAGGTTTAAAGGAGAATCATGACTGTGTGTAAAAGAGGGTGTGAGTGCCAGGCGCGGAGGCTCAAGCCTGTAATCCCAGCACGGTGGGAGGCCGAGACGGGCGGATCACAAGGTCAGGAGATCGAAACCATCCTGGCTAACCTGGTGAAACCCCATCTCTACTAAAAAAAGATACAAAAAACTAGCCGTGCGACGTGGCAGGTGCCTGTAGTCCCAGCTACTCAGGAGGCTGAGGCAGGAGTATGGCGAAACCAAGGAGGCGGAGCTTGCAGTGAGCTGAGATTTGGCCACTGCACTCCAGCCTGGGCGGCAGAGCGAGACTCCATCTCAAAAAAAAAAAAAAAAAAAGAGGGTGTGAGTAAGAGAGGATGACGTGAACGCACACACCCCCTCTCCCCACGTCCCAGGGAGGCAGTTGAATCATGCTTGCTGAAGTTCAGGGGGTAACTGCAGGTAAGCCTTCTATGACCACCCCACAGTCAAGATAAGTCAGATGGGAGTCGGCAGCCAATGTCAGGTGGTATCTAGCATGGGTTTCAAAAGGGAAGAAAGATTAATGAAAAATTTCGCCCTCCCAAGAGTTTGCAACTGGGTTTTTGGCCAAGTCAAAAGACTCCGAATTTCATCTTGCCCTAAGTACCCCCGATTTGGGCAAACTTTAAGGTAAGTGTTCAGATGCCTGGAACATGGTAGGTAGACAGGTCTTTGATTAATGATGACTAAAGGCTGCCTAGAGGCCAGGCACAGCGGCTCACTCCTATAATCTCAGGACTTTGGGAGGACAAGGTGGGCAGATTACTGAAGCTCAGAAGTTCAAGACCAGCCTACGCAACATGTCAAAACTAAAATACCAAAATTAGCCAGGTGTGGTGGCATGCGCCCATAGTCTCAGCTATTCAGAAGGGTGACAATGGAGAATCACTTGAGCCCGGGAGGTGGAGGTTGCAGTGAGCAGAGATCACGCCACTGCATTCCAGCCTGGGTGACAGAGCCAGAACTGGCAAAAGGGAAAAAAAGACTGCCAAGGCTAAAGAGGTAATAACTAAAGGGTATAGGGCTTCTTTCAGGGGTGATGAAACGTTCTAAAATTGACTGTGTTGATGTTAACTCCTATCTGTGAATATAGTAAAAACTATTGAATTATATACTTTATTTCTTTATTTATTTTTTTGAGACGGAGTCTCGCTCTGTCACTCAGGTTGGAGTGCAATGGCACAATCTCGGCTCACTGCAACCTTCGCCTCCCAGGTTCAAGCAATTCTCCTGCCTCAGCCTTCTGAGCAGCTGGGATTACAGGTACGGGCCACCACACCCCGCTAATTTTTGTATTTTCAGTAGAGATGAGATTTCACCATGTTGATCAGGCTGGTCTTGAACTCCTGACCTTGTGCTCCGCCTGCCTCAGCCATACACTTTAGATGAGTTAATTATCGTGCATGTGAATTAAATATCAATAAAGGCTGTTTTTTAAAAAAGAATTAATGACTGTTCTACCAAATTCTTAGCTTGTTCTATGAAGGTGCTGTTATCATAAGGTTCTCACTCCTTTCTAACACACCAGGCACAAGAGAGCTACCACAGTGGCACATCCCCGATGATAAGAAATTGCCAGTCACGATTTCTGCCAAGAAAGCAAAATGTCCCTCATCCGTTATATTCTGTCTGCCCCAGAGGCATAACGTCAAAGAAAGAGGCTATTCCTCAAGCCTGAAAATCACGGTACCTGTTCTCCTCCTCCAGCTCATCCTTCCTGTTCATCATGGCCACAATAGCCTGGCGCAGCTCACCTAAGAGAGAAAACAAAGTCAAGATTAATTGGCAGGTCTCGCCTATTACAGCATGCCCTCACCTCTCTGGATTATATGCTATTAAGGATGACTTGTCTAGAAAAGTTCCCTTTTCCCTTTCAAAAATAACTCCTATAACAGTCTAAGAGACTCAGCTGATCAGGGTCCTGGATTTCAGAGCACAGTCTCTGGAGTCAGGTCCCAGGTTCAAATCCTGCCTCTACAGTGGATTAACCTTGGGCAAGTTAGTGATCCCCTCTGAGCACCAACTCCCTTATCTATAAAATGAGATCTTAACAGTTACTATCTCCTAGAAGTGTTGTAAGAATTCAGTAAGACAATATATAAGTGAGATGCTTAGGAATGGTGCCCAGCACAGGATAGCATTTAGCAAGTATTACTGATCAGTATCATTACAGTCTTTGCAGAAATGCAACAGCGGAAGACAGGAAAATGGAGATAAGGTAGCCGTATGGCTCACAAGCACAAGTGGGTTAAACATTTTCAAGAGTTAGGGGATTTATTGAGCTCCTGTCTGCCTCACCTTGGGAAATAAAGGATTTTTTAAATGGTTTATGCCCTAGAGCAGCAGACTAGATAGAAGAATTTTCTGAAGTGTGAAACAAGATCACCACGGGCAATGTGGGAAATCAACCCCAGACAGCAATGTGGCATTTGGAAGAGCAAGTATCTGGGTTCTGGGCCTTGCAGGCACGGGATAACGGGGTCCCCAATGCTGCTACTCAGACTTTGTAGCTGAAAATGTTATATTCCAGGCGGAAATTCTAGGAGGAAAAAACTGCTTCCCAGGAGGTTTCAGAGACAGCAGTGCTTGCCTGGCAAGTACAGCCTCAAGTAGCCTTAAGAGATATAGGCCGGGCACGGGGGCTCATGCTCGTAGTCCTAACACTTTGGGAAGCCAAGGTAGGAGGATCATTTGAGCCCAGGAGTTCAGGACCAGCCTGGTCAACAGAGTGAGACCCCATCTCAAAAAAACAAAAACAAAAACAAAAAGATCTCAGCCACAAGCCCCCCTTGCAGGAGCCCAAATCACTGCCCAAAAGCCACCTGTGAGAAACAGAGGATGATGGATGCTGACCCAATCCACTCTACCACCCTGGCCTCACCCTTCCCTGCCCTCCCCCGTCCTATACATGGTGCATCTCCAGCCTCTTGGATGAGACACCTGTGTTTTTATCAGCATCAAAATGACTGGTATCACAAGCGCAGCCAAACCGTACTCTGGTAGTGGGAATCTTTTTAAAACGCCATCACAGAAAGACAAGCTGTGAGACTCTTCCGCCTTCCTCACGCGGCTATGACATAATGTTCAGGTTAATGGTGAAGAAGGAAAGGGACCGAGAGCTGGCATGCCCCCCAAAATGTTCTTTCAACGGGCTTGAACCTGAACGCACATTCACTTTTGCTGCCACTTCGGCTGTTCTGTGACTCTTTGGGGGCAGTAAAGCTGGTAGGTAACGTTGGGGTGATTTCCATAGATTGGGTAAATATTATACTTCGCCAAGCACGAGTGACACACACGAGCAGAGGAGCTCCCGAACATGTAATTTTCTCTCCTCTCCCCCGCGCCATGCAGCCCATGATTTGTTTAGTCTCTATCACTGTGATTTCCTTCCTCTTTGTGACCTGCCACAGCTCACATTTCGAGAGAAAACAGAGTAGCGCTTCTGCACTGTGGCCTCTGCAGAGCCTGGCCACTCTGGGGGGTCCCCTCTCCTATGGCTGAAAGACAAATGACCATCCATCTCAACATTGGTTCCTTGCTCGGCTTCAGAAGACAGAACCACAAAACCAGGCAAGAGCACAGGGGAATGTTAATTCAAACCATCAGAAACTGATCTGAGATAAAAAGCAGCGTTGAAAATGCTGTGGACAGGATGGATTCGTCCACAAATGCAGCTGGGCAAGGAACCATTGGAAAAGCAAGACACCAGACTTCAATAAATCTCAGTTCCTGCAATGTTCTGAAATTAATTTCTGGTACAATAATGTTTAAATATGTGAAATGAAGCAATAAAAACTACATGAGTATCTGAACAAACATGTATGCCATCTCTCTTAACCTGAAACCGAAGACCAACTCCGTTAAGGAAATAATAATTTTGCTATAGTATCTGCACATCAAGGGCACATCTAACACACATGGAAAATTGGTCCATTGTTTGTAGAACTTTAAGCTCCTCAGGGCAGTAAATTGGCAGTGTAGAAAGAAAATCAGTTTTCTTTTTTTTCTTTTTTGAGACAGAGTCCTGCTCTGTCGCCAGGCTGGAGTGCAGTGGCGTAATCTCAGCTCACTGCAACCTCTGCCTCCAGGGTTCAAGTGATTTTTCTGCCTCAGTCTCCCAAGTAGCTGGGATTACAGGCGTCCACCACCACGCCTGGGTAATTTTTCTATTTTTAGTAGAGATAGTGTTTCACCATGTTGGCCAGGTTGGTCTCGAACTCCTGACCTCATGATTCACCTGCCTAGGCCTCCCAAAGTGCTGGGATTACAGGCGTGAGCCACCGTGCCCTGCCTTGAACACCAGTTTTCTAATTAGATCTACCTTTGAATCCCATGTCCCTCACACTTCAGTTCCAGGTCCCAGCAAATGGTATCATCCTTGCTTCTCAGCTCCTTCAGCTGGAAAATGTTGCTGGTATCACCAGCCTCATAGGATAGAGTAGGGGCCAGTAAAGCTTTCCCCGAACCACACCTGCCCATTTCGGGATTGTGTAAGTCTGCTTTGATGAGTTGTTTCGACAGAGACCGTGGGGCCCACACAGCCTGAAATATCCACTGTCCAGCCCTTTCCAGAAAACATTTGCCAGCCCATCTTAAGAGAACATCACAAGTTCTTCCCTCCATGCCCCACTCTCAGCCTTCTTCATTCAGGCTTGAAGGCAGCTCTGCAGCAGCTGTGACTGTGCCAATCAGGTGGGGCCACTGGCTGTACCCACACAGGACACTGCAGACGGAGAGAAACAGAACAGCAGGAGAGCCACTGCTGCTTCGGACTCCTTCTTTTTTTATGGCTGTATATTCCACTGCATAGATATATGTATATGTATATGTATATGTATATGTATATGTATATGTATATGTAGTGTATGTATATGATGTATATGTATGTGTATGATGTATATGTTGTATATGTATATTATATACATGTGTATGTGTATGATGTATATGTATATGATGTATATGTGTATGTATATGATGTATGTGTATATGATGTATGTGTATGTATATGCGTATGTATATGATGTATATGCATATGTATATGATGTATATGTATATGATGTATGTGTATGTATGATGTATATGTTGTATATGTATATGATATACATGTATATGTGTATGATGTATATGTATATGATGTATATGTGTATGTATATGATGTATATGTATATGATGTATATGTATATGTGTATGTATATGATGTATATGTATATGATGTATGTGTATGATGTATATGTATATATGTATATGATATACATGTGTATGTGTATGATGTATATGTATATATGTGTATGTATATGATGTATATGTATATGATGTATATGTGTATGTATATGATGTGTATGTATATGATGTATATGGGTATGTATATGATGTATATGTGTATTTATATGATGTGTACATATATGAAGTATATGTGTATATATAGGGGTATGGGAGAGATGGGTGATGTTGACCAAAGGCTACATCTTATAATTTTCTGTTAGAAGGTGAGTAAGTTCAGCGGATCTGATGACAGCATGGGGACTCTGGCTAACAATACTATGGTACTGTTTACTTGAAATCTGAAGAGAGAGCCGACTTTAAGTGTCTTCATCACACATATTAACACACAAAAAACATGTTCATTCGGGAGGTGGTGTATATGTTCATCTGATTGTGGTAGTCATTATGCAATGCAGAGATACATCAAATCATCATGTTGTATGCCCTGAACACGTACAATTTTTGTCATATAGTTAAAATTAAAAAAAAAAAAAAGGCTGGGCATGGTGACTCACGCCTGTAATCCTTTGGGGATCGAGGCGGGCGGATCACTTGAGGTCAGAAGTTTGAGACCAGCCTGGCCAACATGGTGAAACCTTACCTCTACTAAAAATACAAAAATTAGCCGGGTGTGGTGGGACACACCTGTAATCCCAGCTACTCTGGAGGCTGAGGCAGGAGAATCACTTGAACCTGGGAGACAGAGATTGCAGTGAGCCAAGATTATGCCACTGCACTCCAGCCTGGGTGACAGAGTGAGACTCCGCCTAAAAAAAAAATTTTTTTTTTTAATTTTAATGACAGAGATGATAGGCAATGAAAAAGTTACAGCCGGGTCTCAGTAGTGTTGTGTGATTATAAGGCTGTATCTATGCCAAGAGCTCAATCATTGCGTCCACCATGCACACACCCACATCTCTACTCAGGCCCTCTCCTGAGCTCCAGACCAGGCCCTCTTCTGAGCTCCAGACCAGTGTTCTCTCTGCCACTCCAGCCTCTGCCTATATCCTTGGTTAGACTCCAACCATACTGAACACTCTCTCCTTCTCTCGTGCCTCTGTGTCTTGGCATAGGCTGTTTCCCAGGGTCCGGAAGGCCTGGCCCCCTCCCTGACTCCAGGTTGTCCTTCAAGCTTCCGCTTAGGGCATGCCTTTTCTGAGCAGCCGGGGCTCTCTGGCTGTAGCAGTCGCGGGAGTCCACAGGCCTGCCCTGTCATACTCTTGCCCCTGCTCAGAGACTCAGCTCCCACAGGCCTCCCATCCCACCCACTCCACTTGCAATCAGTGAGACCAAGGGTGGCTACTGACTCAAACCGAGCCCATCATAGAGAGTCTTCCAGAAGTTCAGATGTGCCACAGCCTGACAAGAGACGCAAAAGAAGGTGGCAACAGACACCTGTGGCCCAAGAGTAAACAGTTGCAAGTCACTCCACAATGGTGAGTGTGGAGACACACTGAAATAGTGATTTGCTGAAAGCCAAGTGCTCAAAAGACCAGTTTAATAAACCCACCCTGGCCGGGCACAGTGGCTCACACCTGTGATCCCAGCACTTTGGGAGGCTGAGGTGGGCGGATCACTTCAGGTCAGGAGATGGAGGCCATCCCAGCCAACATGGTGAAACTCCGTCTCTACTACAAACACAAAAATGAGTCAGGTGTGATGGTGTGTGCCTGTAGTCCCAGCTACTCAGGAGGCTGAGGCAGGAGAATCACTTGAACCCAGGAGGTGGAGGTTGCAGGGAGGCAGAGGTTGCAGGGAGCCAAGATCGCACCACTGCATTCCAGCCTGGCAACAGAGCGAGACTCCATCTCAAAAAATAAAAAATAAATAAATAAATAAACCCATCCTTAAATGAAATCCTAAACTGGGCCCAGGACCGTTGGTTGGAGGCTCCTCTATTGCCATGTACAGAGGTCTGGACAGAGACAAATGCAGATGCAGCAGCCACAGGCAGAGGGCCACCAAACGGGGGAGCCAGCAAAGCCCCTCAAGGCAAGCCCACTCAGCCACAGAGAAAGTGCTGAGTCTGGCAAAGCATCGGGTGTTCGAACCATCAAACATGCTACTACGGAGCCCTGCAGCCTGGGGTGACTCAGTGAACTCCTCATTCCTGGCTTAGCCTCCTGCTGCACCACCATAGCCAAGGCGGCTATCCAAGGGCCGGCGGGAGAAGTGAGAGGCGACCTGCAGTGACCATGTGGCCACAGGGAATAAAGGAGTCATACACGAATGGCCACCTTGGCTTCTGCGCGACTCTCAGCTCCCAGGCCCTGGGGAACCCCTATGGGTTTCTGTGCCCTTGTGTTCGAAATCGGCGTGGGTTCTATGTCCTCACAGCCAAACAATCCAAGTAGAGTTCAGTGATTCCCACTGCACTTCATATGCACCTCCACGAAAGCACACTGTCCACTGGGCTAGAGGCACCCATCTGCATCTCTGCCCACCAAAGCCCCACCCCCGAGCCTATGGGTCCCTTGAGTACTGGGGCTCTAGTGCCCAGCACAGGACACACGTGAGACCTGGTGAATGATCAAAGGTAAGATGCGTAAGTGAATTAATAAACAAATGAATGACTGACAGTTGCCCACTGCTGAAATGACACCCTCAGCTCCAAGAACTCAGCATGGGATTAGCTGGGCAGAAATGTCAACCGTGTTAATCATAAGTTCGAGGCCTCGGCAGAGAACACTAACCACCAGGTTCACAGCTGTAATTTCCTGCCCCAGTGACAGAGATTCAGGCTCCAGTTGAGCTTTTTCCATTACGCATCTCGGGAATGCAACAGGCATGGGGAGGAGGGGACACGGTCCCATATATCACTACCATGACCTCAAACAGGACGAGCCTACAAAACCATTCTCCTCCTTTCTCGGCAGTGACCACACGAATGCTCAATTTCAAAAAGAACAGTGGAGCAGGGACCAGCCCCCAGTCCCCAGGGACCCAAACATAAACACAGACACACAGCCAGATGACGCACAGGCCCATTCACACAAATGATTACGGGCCTCGGAGGCTGCTATATAAAGCACTGAAACAGTGACGCCAAGGGAGGGGTGAAAGGCGTCTCTTCTTCAGCCACTAAAGGCCCCCCGGGGGAAATTATCCTGGGACTAATTGATCTTCAACTGCCTTTTCAAAATTAAAAAGGGAAGAGACTGCTGACTGCGATGACTAGACAGGGTGACGTGTGGACGCATGTGTGCGCACACACACTTTCTCACATATATACATAGATCTGTGCAATAATTCCCTGGCTTTATATAGCATCTTTATCCAAAGACCTCAAAGAGCCTTTACAAACACTCCCTTGGGGCCCGTACTCAGCTATATTTAAACAGAGAGCTCATGAGGGCACATGTACAAATAAAGAATGTTCCTCTACGGGGATGGACTTAACCTACATCATCGTTTTTCAAACTTAACATCCTGCTTTTTATATCTTTGTCTGCCTACCCACTCCCTTTCCTTTTATCTCCAAAAGAAAGGATAAACTATATCGAGTTCCAAAACATAACTTTTAAAGTACTCAGGCCCATTCTAACTTTTCGTTCTGTTTCTTTCTCCTGCCTCCCTCTACCCCTAGCCCACCCAGAGTTTCTATTCTTTTCAATTTGTTAAGATGAAAGAGGAAGAAATGTCCCAAGATCCCTTCCCAGGACTCAGATGGCCAGTGGTTACCATGCACCGCCTGTTTCGTGCACACCCAGCAATATGAGAGGCACCTGAAATACACAATCTCATGTAATTCTCACAAGGTTTCTGAGAAGCAAGCATGATTACACCTGCTGTCTGAATGAGGCAACAGAGGCCAGAAGAAGGGAAGTGACTTGCCTCAGGCCACACAGCCAGGAAGTGGCCAGGCAAGTACCCACACCTGGTCCAGCTCGCTTGAAAGCCTGTTCCCCAAGCGGGCCGTGCCAGCCCCAACCCGGCTCCTGGGAGGCAGCGCACAGCCTCAGGACTCACGACAGTTCCCAGGGTGTGGCCTCTGGCACTTCTCCCGGTCTTTCTCTGTCCTCTTTTGGAAAATCAAAAGTGTGATTAAATTCTGGTCCCGCCCAGTTTTAGAACTATGGTTTCTACAGAATTACAATCTCAAAACAGAAAACACAAATGTGAGGCACTCATGGGAACGGGATGGAAAATGGAAGAAAGTCACAAGGCACAGAAGAACAACACCTTGGAAAATCTTGATAAGGTTCTAGATCTTTATTAACTTTTCCAGATTTGTAATTTTTTGGTTTTCTCTCTCTTGTTCATGTGCGCACTCTCAAACACAAACACACACACGGTGAGTGTTTGTAAAGATTTCTACTACGAATCCTTAAGGCAGGCATCCCAAAAGCAGATACAGACAAGGCCTCCAAGGAGCGAAGTCCTCACAAGGCACACTGGGACAAGAGTACCCCAGCTAAGGAGCAGTCCCCACTTCCAACCCACTGTCTACGCGAGGACATGGTTGCCACCAGTCCTGAGTTGTTGAGAGAAGCCAGGAGTCACATTTTTATACAGATATGATTTTTAAACACTGTAAACTGAGGCTCTTACCACACAAGTCCAAGAGATCACGCTATGGGTCACCATTGTGAGCCTCCTGTCCTAAAGTACGAGTTCTAAGCACCAAGCAGCTTGGAAATGTCAAGGTAATTAGCACACATTTGCACGGCCATTTTTACAAAGCATCATTCCACCCACATCAGTGAATTTCAGAAGTGTAGAGTGGGAAGGGGCCTGAGATGGGATCTAATAGAAGCAGACAGGGGACAGGGAATGGACACCTCAGAGGAACTCCCCCAGGAGCCTCGAAGTGACTAAATCAGAGACCAAAGAGAGTCCAAGCATCCCTGCCCTGCCCAGCCCCACTCACAGAAGGCTAGAAAACACAGCACTTAGGTATGAATTTATTAGAAGAAGTAACTCAGGTGAGGGTAGGGGATGTCTCTTTTAATTTTACACCTTTCCACATATATGTTCTCATTTCATATCAAGGTGTCAAAAGGTGGTCTCCAGGCTGGGCACAGTGGCTCACGCCTGTAATACCAGCACTTCAGGAGGCTGAGGTGGGCAGATCACGTCAGGTCAGGAATTCGAGACCAGCCTAGCCAACACAGTGAAATCCCATCTCTACTAAAAACATAAAAATCAGCCAGGCATGGTGGCAGGCGCCTGTAATCCCAGCTACTCGGGAGGCTGAAGCAGGGGTATTAGTTGAATCCAGGAGGTGGAGGTTGCAGTGAGCCTAGATCGTGCCACTGCACTCCAGCCTGGGTAACAGACCAAGACTCCATCTCAAAAAAAAAAAAAAAAAAACGGTGGTCTCTATGTTTACTATCTAAAGTCTTCTTTTAAAAGGCATGATGAGCACTTTAGCTTTAAAGGAGTACTCACCAGAATTGAAAGCACAAAGTTGCAGAGGTTGCTTCCAGCAGTAGAAGCAATGGAACTGAGTGAAAGGCTTACTTGGCTAGTGAGAAGCGAGTGGGGAGCAGTGGCACAGCTGACGGTTTTGTTTTTTGTTTTTGTTTTTGAGACAGAGTCTCGCTCTGTCGCCCAGGCTGGAGTGCAGTGGTGTGATCTCCGCTCACTGCAACCTCCGCCTCCCGGGTTCAAGCGATTCTCCTGTCTCAGTCGCCCAAGTAGCTGGGACTACAGGAGCAGGCCACCACACTCGGCTTAGTTTTTTTGTATTTTTAGTGGACACAGGGTTTTGCTGTGTTAGCCAGGATAGTCTAAGCTGAAGGTTTTTTAAAAATCATGTATTGGTCGAGTGCAGTGGCTCACGCCTATAATCCCAGCACTTTGCGATGCCGAGGTGGGTAGACCATGAGGTCAGGAGATCCAGACCATCCTGGCTAACACAGTGAAACCCCATCTCTACTAAAAGATACAAAAAATTAGCCAGGCGTGGTGGCGGGCACCTGTAGTCCCAGCTACTCGGGAGGCTGAGGCAGGACAATGGCGTGAACTCGGGAGGCGGAGCTTGCAGTGAGCCGAGATCCCGCTACTGCACTCCAGCCTGGGCGACAGAGTGAGACTCCGTCTCGAAAAAAAAAAAATCATGTATTGAGGTATGATTCATATAAAATTAACCATTTGAAAGTGAACATTTCAGTGGCCTTTAGTACTTTCAAAATGTTGTGTAACCATCACCGCTATCCAGTTCTAGAACATTTCTATCACTCCAAAGTAAAACCTCTTACCCATTAAGCAATTTCTTCCCATTTCGTCCTCCTTCCTGGCAACCACTGATCCATATTGCGTCTCTATGAATTTACCTACTCCAGATGTTTCACATAAATGGAATCATCTCATATGTGGTCTTTTTTTAATACAGACTTTTTGTCTGGCTTCTTTGACTAAGCATATTTTCACGGTTCATGTTGAAGTATGTATCAGTGCCTCATTCCTTTTCTTTTTTTTTTTTTTTTTGAGACGGAGTCTCGCTCTGTCGCCCAGGCTGGAGTGCAGCGGTGCAATCTCAGCTCACTACAATATCCGCCTCCCGGGTTCAAGCAATTCTCATGCCTCAGCCTCCCAAGTACCTGAGGCTACAGGCGTCCACCACCATGCCCGGGTAATTTTTGTATTTTTTAAGTAGAGCTCAGGTTTCAGCATTTTGGACAGGCTGGTATTGAACTCCTGACCCTCAAGTGATCCACCCCACCTTGGGCTCCCAAAGTGTCAGGATTATAGGCGTGAGCCACGGCGCCTGGCCCCTCATTCCTTTTATAGCTGAATCATGTTCCACTGTAAGGATATGCCACAATTTGTTTATCCATTCTTCAGATGATGGACATTTACACTAAGCTGTTTCCACCTTTTGGAGATGGTGATCATATTGCCGTCAACCCTTGTGCATAGGTACCTGACTGAGTCTCTACTTTCAGTTCTTTTGGATGTGTACCTAGGATTGGAATCACAGGCACATCCGGTAATTCTACTAATGTTTTAAGGATTCACCAAACTGTTTCCCACAATTAGAAGAGTGAATTTTTCAAAATCACTATATCTCACTTACAGAAGACTTCAGAAATTACTATGGTGGATATCTTTGTCTCCATCCCCCGGCATGGTCAATTTGGATTATTTCACCACAGTGACTCCAAATATTGCTTAACACTAAAATCTTACTGATCCAGTTGAAAAAGCAGTTAGGGAGAGTGAGACGGGAATGGAAAGGACGACATCTGCTCCCCTGAGAAGAACACTCTTGCAGGGTGCAGTGGAGGGCTTATCCATCAATTACACATGAGGCTCACTCGCTTCTCCGTCAGTGGGCAGAGAGCTGCAAGCGAGGTACACACGTGTTTCACAAAGAAAGGCCTCAGGGAGAAACATACCGCAGAAACCTGCCAAAGGCCCAGGTGCAGGTGACGAGTGGAGTACAGGTGTTAATTAGATGGCTCCAGGTAAATGTGAATCTGTGCATAGTGGAGCCTACCCATTCCTCATTGCAAAACACAAAAACAAGAGGTCTCCAGGAAGACATGGCACACTCTGCAAAGATATTCCCATGAGCTCTTGTGAATAACAGGCTGTCCTATGTGCCTTTACAGAGCGATTCCACTTAGTAGCCAGCACCACACACACACACACAATCCAGGTGGAACAATCCAGGTGGAAGGCCTGGGCTATGCAACAGAGGCAGCAAAAACTCCCCTGAATTTCTCAGGGTCCATCCCTGCCTGGGGTTTTACTGGCCTGGCTCTCAAAGCTGCATGGGTCTATAAACCTAGGAGACTGAGAAACCCACTTTCTTCCTTTGGTACTTGTGGAGGAGAATCTGGTCCCTACCACAGATAGGATGGGATTCCCAACCAAGAAGAAGACAACACCAGCAGCAGTGAAACCAGCGTGGGGCCGGAGGAAAAAGCAACAGAGGAGGAGGGACGGACTTCAGCTTCTGCCAGGGGCAATTTTTCATTCACTGCCAACCCTGAAGGCTAGGTCTGGGCCTGACTGTACTAAAGGAACCAGGGAGTTCCTTATTTCATGGAACTGGTGGTGTCATCCCCCATTTCACAGACCGAAAGACCGAGAGAAGTTAAGTGCTCCTGATAACAGCTGCTAGTAGGGCACCAGCCATGTGCCAGGCACAGGGTGAAACTGTGTGTCGATTATCTCACTCAACCTTCCAAATCACGCCACGAAGCAGGTGTTAGAATCAAACCCATTTTATAGATTAGGAAACGGAGATATAGGAAGTGATTTGCCCTAAATTACAAAGGAATTATGATGCATTCGAGACCACCCTGGCCAACATGGTGAAACCCCGTCTCTATTAAAAACACAAAAAAATTAGCCAGGCATGGTGGTGGGCACCTGTAATCCCAGATACTCGGGAGGCTGAGGCAGGACAATCGCTTGAACCCAGGAGGTGGAGGTTGCAGTGAGCTGAGATCACATCATTGCACTCCAGCCTGGGCAACAGAGCAAGACTCTGTCTCAAGAAAAACAAAAATAAAATAAAACAAAGGAATGACGATACAGAACCGGGACTGAAACACGGGCCATCTGACACTGAAACCCATAACCACAGTGATACTCACTATCTCCCGGGCACCCTAATGGAATCTCAGAATGAAGAGGCCAGGGCTCCATGTTGGTTCTGCACAAACCAACATTCTCAAGACTCTCATGTCATTTTAGAGACACAGCCTCAACAGGCTCAGGGCAAAGCCAGCTTGACCACAGATCACAAATGTGTGCTTCTCTGGACCTCTCTCCTCCTAACAGAGCCCTTCAGGGGTAGACCTGAAAACCATCCAACCCTGGGATCCAGAGACGCCTACTTGCAGCTGTACCTCTAGATGCTGGAGTTAGGGGAACGATATTATTCCCTTATTTTACTTAAGCTGGCTTGAGCTGGTTTCTGTCCCTTGCAACCAAATGAGTCACAGCTTATATGCTACTATGTGGAACCTACATTGAGCTGGCATGGGAGGCAATGTGGCCAGCAAGGTGGGAGACGCACAGGATGAGAAAAAATGACATTATAAGCAAAGACATGTGATGCCACAGCAAGTAACAGACAAGGACTGTGGGCCCAGCCTCTAACTGGCATGGCATTTCAAACCCACTTTGGGTCTCAGATGTTCCATCTACAAAATGCAGAGGTTACACAAGCTGATCTTCTAGAATCCTTCTAGCTCTCAGATGCTGTGATTCATCAGGGATACCAGATGAGCCCTACCAGTTTCTGGCTCCTGCAAGCAAATGTGGCACATTAGCTGTCCTCGTCATCTGCTCCTGTCCACTGGCCGCTCGCCGGCCAAATGCAACCAGCAGAGAGATGACCGTGACCTGTCTAAAGCCCTGAGTCTGCCACGGCCCCTGGGGCTGCGAGGCCAACATCTGTTGTCATTGGCCTCATGCACAGTGGAGTGGTGAGGTTAACTGATGGCAAGGAAGATTAATTGCATGTGAAATACTCATAAATAATGAGGACACGAAGCTGCACAGCTTCCTTCCCCTTCAGGCTGTGGTATCATATGTACGGGCAATTCTCAAACAGACTCTCACACATAATCTGCAATTAATTAGAAGCAGACAGCCACTGGGAGGGTGCAGGCCGCTCTCACACCCAGAATGGTTCTCACCAACTCTGAGCCATCCTACTCTGCACCTGACACTTCGAGAAACAACCGGAACATCCTTAGACAGAACATGCGCACCATGTAGTCAGGAGGGGTCAGGTTCCAGCCCCAGCTCGGTGACTTTACCAAGCCATGGATGTGTGGCTTGTCTGCTCTGAGGCTCAGTTTCCCCATCTCTGAACTGGGCATGACAGCACCTCCTGTCTACCTCCAAAATTATGGAGGTGATTCAATGGGGAAAAGAGATTAGGCATCTGAGATCTTCTCAGATCTTCAGAGAAGCAGGCGACACGGGTCTGGGGGAGCAACCTCCACACACTCTCAAATCCCACCTCTCCCTACTCCCGTGGTTTTGCTTTACCCCAGCAGCCTCCTGAACATCTCTCGCTCTCACTCAGGCCTTCCTAAACCGTCTGAAATGACTCTCAGGCCTCCTACCAGCTGCTACCCACACCATTCAGTCTAGGTGACCTCTCCATCACACTCAACTAAACAAGCTCTGCTGGGTGGCTATGCCCAAAGCCATTCCCAGCCCATTCTCCTTGCTGCCTGCCATCTTGGAGGCTGGAAGCAGGCACCTGCTTTCCTTGCAGTGGGAAGGGGCCGGGAATCTGGCTGTGCTCCCTGAGATGTAAAGGGAAGTCTGCGAAGTGTACTCCTGGGCGGAGAGGGAAGGAGGAGCCTGCCTCAAGTCTCTGACGTAAGAAGAAACTTGGCACATCTGAGAAATGGCTCAAAGGCCGGTGTGGCTGGCAAGTGACAAGCACAGGGCATGGAAGGCAAAGGGCAACAGGGGTCCTATCAGGCAGGCTTTGAATGCCACAGCAAAAACATGGATTCTGCTCTAAAGTGCAGAATGAGGCCACAGCAGAGTGCTGGGCAGGGAAGTGAGCTGCCTGGTGGGGGGTAGGAGGGTACAGGTGTGTGCATGCACCTGTCCAGATGAACCACCATCCTGCTGAGGTGCGGGGGCATGCAGCAGATTGCTTCAATAGCCCTGTCTTTCTAGGAGTCCTTGTGAACATGCCATTGTATTAAGACCTTGGCCCCCTCAGAAAAACACTGCTTTCTGGACCACACCTGTGATCCCAGTACACTGGGAAGCCAAGGTGGGAGGATCACTTGAGCCTAGGAGTTTGAGGCAACATAGCTCACTACAGACCCTATCTTTACAAGAAATAAGAAATTAGCCAGGTGTGGTGGTGTGCACCTGTGATCTCAGCTACTCTGAGCCGAGAAGATCACTTGAGCCCAGGACTTTGAGGCTACAGTGAGCTATGACTGCACCACCGCACTCCAGCCTGGGCAACAGGGCAAGACTCTTTCTCAAAAAAAAAAAATTTTTTTTAAAAGAAAAACACCATTTTTTGTTAATAATCAAGTTTGTTTCCTCAAGCCACCACAGTGTCTTAAAAGGGCTCAGGTCCACAGACTGTGAGCAGAAAATTGGCTGATACAACCGCTGTAGTCCAGAGGTTGGCTTTAGATACCAACGGCTTGTGTGAAGTGACACTGCCCAGCCGCGAGCCAGGTGTTTTTAAAGGCCTGGGCGTTTGTCTGGCCCCAAGCCCAACCACTAAGCCTTCAGAAACCAAAGGGAGTCAAGCAGCCCAGCCACTCACACCTGCTCTTCCCCAGCAAAAGGCTGTCCCTTCCTCGTCGCTGGTCTCAGCAGGCCAAAAGGTGGCCCTAAAAGCTGGACTAAAAGCTTGCTTCTGGGTTCATCATAGTCTATGGTCTGAGTCATCTGTGCAAAACTCACTCATCTGGGGAAAAGGAAAAAGTCTGTTCCAAGTTCCACCTTCAGAGCTAGAAAATTAGTATTTAATCAGACTAAGGCGGGAACGCCATGCTGGGCTGCAGGAGACGTTAGACACACGGGAGGAATGGCTGCCTCACCCCCAGGACATAAAGGATGCTTCCACCTCTCTCCTGCCTCAAGGGCTTCAGGGAAAGGTATCCCCAAAGCAGCAAGAGAGTCATCTGAGAGCCATTTGCAGCTTTAGACACATGAGATGCAGTTCTGAAACACCTCCCACCAAGCTCAGCATCCAGTGACATGTCCAGCTTAGGGTCGGAGCCTCCATATTCACTTTGCCCTGTGCAGAGGGCAGGGCAGTGAGATCACACTCATTTTAAAGATGAGGGCCAGGCACAGTGGCTCACACCTGTAATACCAGCACTCCGGGAGGCCAAGGCGGGTGGATCACGAGGTCAGGAGTTCAAGACCAGCCTGGCCAACATGGTGAAACTCTGTCTCCACTAAAAATACAAAAATTAGCTGGGCGTGGTGGTGCACACCTGTAATTCCAGCTACTTGGGAGGCTGAGGCAGGAGAATTTCTTGAGTCTGGCAGGCGGAGGTTGCAGTGAGCCAAGATTGCGCCACCGCACTCCAGCCTGGATGATAGAGCGGGACTCTATCTCGAGAGAAAAAAAAAAAAAAAAGATGAGGGCAATGGAAGCTAAACAGGTTAACCCTTGAGCCTGCTTGCAGGAACCTTCCAGAGTCTGCACTGCTGGGCATCCCCCTGTTCACCATGTCCCTCCTCGCTCCAGATGACAGCAGCTTCACGGTGTATGCGTGAGGGTCCCAGATGTAGACAATTAGGGCTAGTGCTGTAGTGAGGCCACCGACAGGGGGCTGCTGAGGTTTCAATGTGTGTCCCCTCCAAAACTTATGGTGAAATTTAAGCATCAGTGGCAGTACTGAGATATGGGGCTTTTAAGAAGTGACTGTGTCATGAGGGCTTGGGAATCATGAGTGTGCTGAACCATTCATGGACTCATGGATGCATGAGTTAATGGAAGTATGGGGTATCATGGGAGTGGGTCCATTTTTGGAGTGGTGGCTTTTTAAGAAGAGGAAGAGAGACCTGAGCTCACACACTCAGTCCCCTCTCCATCTGCTGCTCTGTGCCAGTTCAGGACTCTGCAGAGAGTGCCCATCAGCAAGAAGGCCCTCACCAGATACAAACTCTCAACTCTAGACTTCTCAGCCTGCATAACTCTAAGAAATAAATTCCTTTTCTTTTTTTTTTTTTTTTTTTTTGAGACACAGTCTCACTCTATTGCCCAGGCTGGAGTGCAACACCGCAATCTCGGCTCACTGCAACCTCTGCTCCCCAGGTTCAAGTGATTCTCCTGCCTTAGCCTACCAAGTAGCTGGGGTTACCGGCACCTGCCACAGCGCCCAGCTAATTTTTGTATTTTTAGTAGAGATGGGGTTTCATTACCTTGGCCAGGCTGGTCTTGAACTCCTGCCTTTGTGATCCACCCACCTCAGCCTTCCAAAGTGCTGGGATTACAGGCATGAGCCATTGTGCCCAGCCTCCTTTTCCTTATTAATTACCAACTTCAAGTACTCTGTTATAAGCAACAGAAAATGAACTAAGACAGGGACAGCTTGGTATGTATGGAGCAGAGGCTTCAGGGCTCAGCCTAGGTTCAAACCCTTGCTCCGGCCATCACCAGCATAACTCTACATCATGGACTGAACCTCCCTGATGGCCAGCTGTGACATCGGGGCACAGGGACATGATCACTCAACTCACAGGGCTGTTGTGGGTATTGAGAGAGCTACAGGCTATGGAGGTTCCCACATGCACAGTGCCCAGATATAGGAGTCACCCAGCAAGCTTGGATGCCTCTGACCCCTCTCCTAAAAGAGAAAACACAGCACCTCCAAGACTCAAAAGGTTCAAGTCTGGAGCCAGAACCAGCCTCCAGGTGCCATGACACCTTCTGGTGCACCTGCTGACTTGGTTCCCCCATGGTCAAGTCCAGCCCAGTTGTCTTTTTCTCATGGCAGCCACTCACCATCATGGAGTCACCCCATGGCCTGGCATGGAACTTCCATAAGGAGGGCATGAGGCCTGGGGTCCCAGCCTCAAGAGCCAGCTGGCATTCTCCCCCACCTCAGTCCTGGCCCTTCCTAACCTCCACCAGAGCTCCTCAAAGAATGCCAGGCAAGGCTAGTCAAAGTCAACTTTCTCTACCACTGGGAGGGCTTCTCCTACCCTAAAGATTGTCCAAGAAGAGCCTGGCCCATCTGCATCTCAGCTCGGGTGGCATAATTGTCCTCCTTGGAACAGCAAATAGCAATTGATGTCAAATGGAAAATCTCTATGGTTCAACATGGACCTTTCCCCTTCTTATTTTTCTAGCAACTCCTAATAAATTTCCAAGTTTCATTCCATTACCATCAATCAATCTTTGGCCTTAAAAAAAAAAATGTTCACAGCCTAATTCATTTCATAGCTTCAACAGTACCTAATTCTATTACTTAAAACATGATTGTTAATCAATCCCTGTGGGACACAGTTTCTTCATTCCTAATGAAGAATTCCTATGGACGGGTAACAGAACACCTGCTTCCGGGCCTGGGGAGGATGTTTGAGGCCCGGACAGGGCAGGCAGCCATCACATCCATGGTGCCCACCACCCACTTGTCACCTCAATTCTCTTCTATGCACTTAACCAGCAACTCCTTTTTTTTTTTTTTTGGCTTTTGAGGCAGAGTCTCACTCTGTCGCCCAGGCTGGAATGAAGTGGCTCAATCTCGGTTCACTGCATCTCCCAGGTTCAAGAGATTTTCCTGCCTCAGTCACCATGCCTGGCTAATTTTTGTATTTTTCAGTACAGACAGGGTTTCACCATGTTGGCCAGGCTGGTCTTGAACTCCTGACCTCAGGTGATCCTCCTGTCTCAACCTTCCGCAGTGCTGGGATTACAAGCATGAGCCACCGCACCTGGCCTTAAATTCTTTCAAAGTAAAAAAGTTAAAAACAAAACAAAACCCCACAGTGCTGTGGTCAGTCAGATTGGCCAGTGCTGTCTTCCACCTGGAGCAGATGTCAGCTGTCCCCACACCCATTTTCTTCTTCTATAGTAACCGAAGGGCCTTGGCTGGCCAGGTGACCACTCAGAATAAAGACATCTCCTGCCTGCACGTGCAGCCTTGCAGCTGTGGTCGTTTAACTAATTCCAGCCAAGGTGAGGTTAGTAGGAAGTGATGTGGGGCCATGTACCATGGCTCGCACCTGGAATCTCAGCATTCTGGGAGGCCGAGACCCGCACCTGGAATCCCAGCACTCTGGGAGGCTGAGGGAGGATTGCTTTAGCCCAGGGGTTCAAGACCAGCCTAGGCAACACAGTGAGACCTCATCTCTATAAAAAAATTTCAAAATTAAGGCCGGGCGCGGTGGCTCACGCCTGTAATCCCAGCACTTTGGGAGGCCGAGACGGGCGGATCACGAGGTCGGGAGATCGAGACCATCCTGGCTAACACGGTGAAACCCCGTCTCTACTAAAAAAATTAAAAAATCAGTCGGGCATGGTGGCGGCGCCTGTGGTCCCAGCTCCTCGAGAGGCTGAGGCAGGAGAATGGCGGGAACCCAGGAGGCGGAGCTTGCAGTGAGCTGAGATCGGCCACTGCACTCCAGCCTGGGCGACAGAGCGAGACTCCGTCTGAAAAAAAAAAAAAAAAATTTCAAAATTAGCTGGGCATGGTGACCTGCACCTGTAGTCCCAGCTACTTGGGAGGCTAAGGTGGGAAGATTGCTTGAGTCCAGGAGTACAAGGCTGCAGGGAGCCATTATCGTGCCACTGCACTGCAGCCTGGGTAACAGAATGAGACCCTGTCTCCAAAAAAAAAAAAAAAAAAAAAAAGGAAGCAATACTGGAAATTGGGGGTATGCCCTTAAATAAAAGAGGCCAGGCACGATGGCTCACACCTGTACTCCCAGCACTTTCAGAGGCCAAGGCAGAAGGATCGCTTAAGCCCAGGAGTTACAGATCAGCCTCGGCAACATAGTGAGGCCCTGTCTCCAAAAAAAAAAAAAATAGAAAAATGAGCCAGGCATGGTGGCACATGCCTATAGTCCCAGCTACTCAGGAGGTGGAGGCAGGAGGATCAATTGAGCCTGGGAAGTGGATGCTGCCATAAGCTATCATCATTCCACTGTGCTCCAGCCTAGGTGACTCCAAGACCCTGTCTGAAAAAGAAAAGCAAGCAGCAGCAGAAAAGGAGGGGCCCATATCTCCGCTCTGGCAGAAATGTGCATGCGATGGACACATGGACAAGGGCAACACCTGAAATGTAATGGCACCACCAAGGAAGAGAGGACTGGGCCTCAAACTGTCAAGTGGGAAGAAATAAAATTCTACCTTGTCTAAACCAGTGTTGCTCGGGGTCTCTGTCACAGAAACCACACCACAGCCCCCCAGACACACTACTGATGCAATTCCTGGCAAAGCAATTGACACATTAGGAAGGCAGCCTTTCAGTCCACTCCTCAGCCCACACAGGCCAGGAGTGAGCAGATGAAACTCACAGAAGCCAAGTTTCTTGAGTCCCGGGTGAGAGCATTTCCCATCATTAAGCTGTGACAATCTTGCTTCAGCATCTCTCCCTCCTCCCTCGCGTTACTTAGATGGAGACGTTGGCTCTGTCCCTCCAGAGGAGCCACGGCTGAGGCTTATGAAGATGGATTAGTACAGACTCCTCCAGGAAGCAATCACTCCTCCCTTGCTGGGCCAGCCAGGACGCCCACCGCTGAGCTCGCTGGTAAATATGGTTGCGGTCCCTGGCTCCCAACTTCTCCACTCATTCACCAAACTTAATATCTGCACAAAAAGAGCTTTGCAGAGCTCTTCTTTCCAAGCTAATCTCTGCACTCCAAGGCCTGTGGCTCATCTGTGCAGCAGGACCACACACCGCACTGCTGAGTCTAAAGGCTTCTGGGGTGGGAGGAGAGACGGGCTAGGAGTCCCCGGAAATACAGACAGCACTGTCTCTGTGTTGTGAGTTTTTCCATCACAAAATGCATCACCTGAGTCACCAGTGCTGCCTAGAAAAGAAGAAAATCACATAAAGACTAAAAAGGGTAACTCTTTAATGAAGATTTGTGGGTGCATCTTTTTTCTTCCCCAAAATGCACTTTAGAAATTAGATTCCTGGCCAGGCGTGGTGGCTCACGCCTGTAATCCCAGCACTTTGGGAGGCCAAAATGGGTGGATCACAAGGTCAGGAGATGGAGACCATACTGGCCAACATGTTGAAACCCCATCTCTACTAAAAATATTAAAAAAAAAAAAAAAAAAAAAAACTAGCTGGGTGTGGTGGCACGTGCCTGCAATCCCAGCTACTCAGGTGGCTGAAGCACAAGAATCGCTTGAACCCAGGAGGCGGAGGTTGCAGTGAGCGGAGATCACGCCACTGCACTCCAGCCTAGTGACAGAGTGAGACAAGGAAGGAAGGAGGGAAGGAAGGAGGGAGGGAGGGAGGGAAGGAAGGAGGGAGGGAGGGAGGGAAGGAAGGAGGGAGGGAGGGAGGGAGGGAAGGGAGGCAGGAAGGAGAGAAGGAAATTAGACTCTTAGCACAGTCTGGCCTCATTTTGGGTTAACTGTGACCCTCACCATGAAGAAACAGCTCACGGTGTTGCCTCATGCTCTGAAGACTGAGGCTGACTTTACTGGAATTCCAAATTAAGCCTTAATCTCCTTCCTATGCGGATGAGCAGGGACCCAGAAGAAAGAAGCACTAATAAAACCCAAGCAGATCTGCGTTTGGAGCCAATGCTTTGAATCACACCGCCATTCCCAGCAGACATTCAGACCCAGCCCTAGAAGGCAAGTCTTTGGCATTCATTCCAGTTCCCTTTATTCAGTACAATTTGTCTTGTGGATCTTATCTCTGGAAAGCAAAGAAAGCTCTGCATGCAATGCACAACAATAAAGACATGGGTTGCCAACTATTTTTAACAAAGATTTGCACAGATAAACATAACAAGTTTCCAGTATTCACAGTGATGGGTGCACCCACTATTTAACGAACTTTCCAACTACACTTTATAAAGATAATGGCCCCAACCCAAAGCTAATCCTGGAATGATCCTGGAGATCTGGAGAACTTGAAGGTCAAAGAAAAAGTGGCAACAAGTTTTTTAGTTTTGGGGTTTTTTGTTTGTTTGTTTGTTGTTTTTGAGATGGAATCTCACTCTGTCACCCAGGCTGGAGTGCAGTGGTGCAATCTCGGCTCACTGCAATCTTCACCTCCTGGATTCAAGCAATTCTCCTGCCTCAGCCTCCTGTGTAGCTGGGATTACAGGTGTGTGCCACGACGCCTGGCTAATTTGTGTATTTTTAGTGGAGATAGGGTTTCACCATGTTGGCCAGGCTGGTCTCGATCACCTGACCTCAGGTGATCTGCCCTCCTCGGCCTCCCCAAGTGCTGGCATTACAGGCATGATTCACCACACCTGGCCACAAGAAGTTTTTTTTAAAAGTACTGGCCTCAAAGAACCATAGCCTGGGTGATCTCTGCGCCTAATTTTCCTTGAGAAGATTCTCCTGGCAGCTCAGTACCCACAAGCATCCAACTATGCCTTAATTTTCAAACAAAGCACACAACTACCAGATGGTGTGGGGTCAAGTGGTAGCCACCATTTCAAGGAAACAAACTGATTTTTTCTGCTGCCTCATCTGGAATGAGGGCTTCCAATTCCAGGAAACTGAAGCAAATATAGGTCATTTTTGCAAGTGTAGTTCATCTTTTTTAGCAGTGAATTCTAGAAGGGTTCTAATCACACAATCAGGGCTCTAGAAATGAAGAATAAATTGATGATTACAATAACATCACAGAAGGATGATAAGGGAGACAAGGGAACATTAAGAAGACACTTTCCTTGTTTTTATCTTGCAAAGTTGTTTAAGTTCCTTGTAGAGTCTGGATGGATAGATTGCAAAAATTCTCTCCCATTCTGTAGGTCACCTGTTCACTCTGATGATAGTTCATTTTGCTGTGCAGAAGCTCTTAGTTTAATTAGATCCCATTTGTCAATTTTGACTTTTGTTGCCACTGCTTTTGGTATTTTAGTCATGAAGTCTTTGCCCATGCCTATGTCCTGAATGGTATTACCTAGGTTTTATTCCAGAATGTTTATGGTTTTAGATCTTACGTTTAAGTCTTTAATCCATCTTCAGTTAATTTTTGTATAAGGTGTAAGGAAGGGGTCCAGTTTCAGTTTTCTGCATATGGCTAGCCAGTTTTCCTAACACTATTTATTCAATAGGGAATCCTTTCCACATTGCTTGTTTTTGTCAGGTTTGTCAAAGATCAGATGGTTGTAGATGTGTAGTATTATTTCTGAGGCCTCTGTTCTGTTCCATTGGTCTATATATCTGTTCTGGTATCAGTACCATGCTATTTTGGGTTACTATAGCCTCGTAGTATAGTTTGAAGTCAGATAACATGATGCTTCCAGCTTTGTTCTTTTTGCTTAGGATTCGCTTGGCTATATGGGCTCTTTTTTGGTTCCATATGAAATTTAAAGCAGTTTTTTCTAATTCTGTGAAGAAAGTGAATGGTAGCTTGATGGGAATAGCATTGAATCTATAAATTACTTTGGGCAGTATGGCCATTTTTACAGTATTGATTCTACCTACGCATGAGCATGGAATGTTTTTCCATTTGTTTGTGTCTTCTCTTATTTCTTTGAGCAGTGGTTTGTAGTTCCCCTTGAAAATGTCCTTCACATCCCTTGTAAGTTGTATTCCTAGGTATTTTATTCTATTTTATTGTGAATGGGAGGTTCACTCATGATTTGGCTCTCTATTATGGGTGTATAGGAATGTCTGTGATTTTTGCACATTGATTTTGTATCCAGAGACTTCGCTGAAGGTGCTTATCAGCTTAAGGAGATCTTTGGCTGAGACAATGGGGTTTTAAACATACAATCACGTCATCTGCAAACAGAGACAATTTGACTTCCACTCTTACTATCTGAATACCCTTTCTTTCTTTCTCTTGCCGGATTGCCCTGGCCAGAACTTCCAATACTATGTTGAATGGGAGTGTGAGAGAGGGCGTCCTTGTTGTGTGCCAGTTTTCAGAGGGAATGCTTCCAGCTTTTGACAAACAACCCTGTCAAAAAGTGGGCGAAGGATATGAATGGACACTTCTCAAAACTAGACATTTATGCAGCCAACAAACATATGAAAAAAAGCCGCCATTAAAGAAATGCAAATCAAAACCACAATGAGATACCATCTCACGCCAGTTAGAATGGCGAACATTAAAGAGTCAGGAAACAACAGGTGCTGGAGAGGATGTGGAGAAATAGGAACACTTTTACACTGTTGGTGAGAGTGTAAATTAGTTCAACCGTTGTGGAAGACAGTGTGGTGATTCCTCAAGGATCTAGAACCAGAAATACCATTTGACCCAGCAATCCCATTACTGGGTATATACCCAAAGGATTATAAGTCATCCTGCTATAAAGACACATGCACACGTATGTTTATTGCAGCACTGTTCACAATAGCAAAGACTTGGAACCAACCCAAATGCCCATCAATGATACACTGGATAAAGAAAATGTGGCACATATACACCATGGAATACTATGCAACCATAAAAAAGAATGAGTTCATGTCCTTTGCAGGGACATGGATGAGGCTGGAAACCATCATTCTCAGCAAACTACCACAAGAACAGAAAACCAAACACTACATGTTCTCACTCGTAAGTGGGAGTTGAACAATGAGAACACATGCAGGGGAGGCAAGGGGAACATCACACATCCAGGCCTGTCTGGGGGTAGGGAGCTAGGGGAGGGATAGCATTAGGAGAAATACCTAATGCAGATGATGGGTTGATGGGTGCAGCAAAAAAACATGGCACGTGTATACTTATGTAACAAACCTGCACATTCTGCACATGTATCCCAGAACTTAAAGTATATTTTTTTAAAAAGAAAGACGGCACTTTCCTTTTTCATTATTACCAAGGGACAGCTGTGACTAAAACTACAGCTGCCAACATAAAATGATTAAAATTGGGGGTCAGGCTGGGCACAGTGATTCATGCCTGTAATCTCAGCACTCTGGGAGGCCAAGGCAGGCAGATCACTTGAGGTCAGGAGTTCAAGATCAGCCTGGCCAACATGGTGAAACCCCATCTCTAGTGAAAATACAAAAAGGAACCAGGCATGGTGGTGCATGCCCGTAATCCCAGCTACCCGGGAGGCTGAGGCAGGAAAATCACTTGAACCCGGGAGGCGGAGGTTGCAGTGAGCCAAGATCACACCACTGCACTCCAGCCTGGCCAACAGAGTGAGATGCTATCTCGAAAAAATTAAAAATAAAAATAAATAAATAAAATTGGGGGTCAACCATTCAGGAGGAGGAAGAACAGAACGAGAAAGATGCTAAAGGTTCTGCGAGGCAAAAAAATAAATAAATAAATAAATAAAAGCGGGGGGGCCACAAAGGTACATTAGGCCACCCAGAGGAAAAAGAAAATAACACAGAGCCCTGAGAAAGGAGAGAACAAAACAGGCTGCTCCCTTCAGCCCAGCAGGATGCTCAGGACACGCACCCACAACCCCTACCTATTCCAGCAGGAAACTGGCAATGTCTAAAACATGGCAATTCAAGAAACGGTGGTAGAAAGTGTCCCGCCGATGCAGTAACAGCTGAAAGACTGCAGGGGCGCTCTTCATCCTGGGAATTGAGAAGAGATGGGCCAACGACAGCTGTTTTCACCGTGGGCAGGTATTGTACTGATCGTTTCAATGTGGAGAAACCCCAAAGGTCATTCTCCTAATCAGAAAGTCCCCAGCCCTCCCCCAGGTGGCCAGCATCTGCTGCCTACACTGCGACCCCCACCTGCCACCTGCCCTCCCTGCTGTCCCCCAGTCCACCCAGGGGCCAGATGACTTGTCTAAGGCACAGGCCTCCCTGCATCACTCACTATCCTCTGCTGTAATGCCCCCAGCAGCACCCCCACTCACTCAGGATGAAAGCTGAGGCCACCCCACCCGCCCCATCCCCAACTTCTCTGCCTCATCTCCTCCTACCCCAGCCACACCCAGCGCCCCCTGGACCCAGGGCCTCTGTCCTGGCCATTCCCTCCACCAAGCACACTCTTCCCTCCACACCCCCACGATCTCTTCCTCACTTCATTCAGGCCCCTACTCAAAAGCCACGTTGTCAGAAGGCCTCTGCAGACAGCCCTGTCTGGGCACAGCAGCCCCTCCAGCATGCACCGCCCCTCCTCTTGTCCAGCTTTACTTTACCGTAGAGGACAGAGCCCCACCTGACATGTCTCTTCTGCTTATGGACCTGTTCACCCGCTCACAAGGTGTGCTCAGGAGCTGCCCCGAGGGAGTGTCTACCTCTGACTGTTAGACTCAGGGACGAAGTTTATGTAAGTCCACCTGCCCGCAGGCTCAAGCTCTGTTTTCCAACCAGCTTTACTGATGACGAAGCTAGCCTCTTGATCTTCAAGTGTCTGTCTGTCTGGAGGAGGCCACGCCTAAGCTGTGTCTTAAAGGATGAATAAGCACGACCGAGGCAAAAGGGGAGGAGAGGGGAGGGTGTCCCAGCAGAAGGAAGTGCATGAAACTGAATCGTGCGCGCATGAAACTGACAGTGTGTACAGACACCTGGAAGCAGCTTGGTGCTGCTGAAATGCAACGTAACGGCCAATCAAAGGGCACGCGGTGGCCACTTCAAGTGGGAGCTCCAGTATGCCCAACCCCCTATTCAAATGGGCAGCGATGTTCTTCCAGAAGGTAAACTCCAAAGGTTAGAGTCCTGGGCGGGGAGCAAGGTGGCTGACATGCGAGTGGAAGAGAAATCCTTTATGGTGTCCCATGTGTACCTTTTGAGTTTTGTTCCATGTAAATATACACTTATGCAAACAAAACTTTAAATACGAATTTTTAACATTAATATTTAAGGTATAGGGCAGGAGGGAGAAGAGGAGGAGGAAAAGGAGTTGAAGGAGGGGTCAGGGGAAGGGTTGGAACTGCTGGGCTGCAACCAAAATGTAAGCACCCCTGCCACGTACGGAGCATGTCCTCTGGGCCCAGTGTGTGCAGGTGCTGCACACGGCGAGTGTTATTCACCTCCTTGTGGAAATAAGGAAACAAACGAAGTAAAGGACAAGGTCAGGACGTGAGCCCTTCACATGGGACTGCAGGAGCCTGGGGTGCTCTCCTCCAGGGCGGTGCAGCTCCCCCAACTTTAATGAAGCAGCCCCCTCAGGCTACTCCTTCCCAATAAACTCACACCCCACTGCCTCCCCGCCACCCCCACCTTTCAACTTTACACACCGAGCTGTCCCAGCTCTGCCAGTGGCACAATTCAAACAAAGCTGACATTTCCAACAAGTCTGACCGCGTCTCATCCCCTGAGCAAGAGGCCCGTTTTGGATCAGCTCTAAATTGCATCAAACAGTTACATAAGCTGCTGCCTGGCCCAGCTGAGACAGCCAGCTAGAAACCTCCAGACCAAAAGTTGATCCCAGCTTAAAGTTCAGGGACAGCCCTTCCTGAAAGTCGGTAAACAAATTAAGAATCTGAGCTGTTAGGGAGGTCAGCAGGAATGCAGCAGACCTCAAATAAAATGGTCAAATGCTAAAAAGGACAAAAAAAAAATAAATGTGTGGCCCAAACCAAGCGCACAGAAATGATACTGGGACCTTGTGAGCTCACTGCAGCCTGGATCATTAACCACAGGCAAGAGAGCTTGGCGAGGCAGGGAACAAACAGCCAGATGCGGGAAGTCAGCCTGAAATACAGCCCCCTCAAAATGCCCTGTGGCTTGGTGCAGGGTCTCCAGGTGAAGCTAAAACACATTCTTCCCAGGCTAAGAGCCTAGCTGTGCAGCCCAGCTCCATTAGCCACTGGCTGTGTGATGCCAGCTAAGCTTCCCTACTGCTAAGCACTCCCGTCTCCTCTGTGAAATGCGGATCACCGCAAGCTCTCACAGGATCGCAGACATGCGTGAGTTAATGGGTGACAAGGGCAGACTCAGTACTTGGCAGTACCATTATCATTGCTTCCTCAAGGGCTTCATAATGGTGACAACAGCCTCTCAAGCCCATCCAGACGTCCTGCAGTGCTTAGTGCAGAACCAGAGGTGCAGCCCAGGAGATCACCGTCAGCCACCTTTGCACACTGCAGGGAGGTCCCCTCCTGGCCCAGCATCCCCATCTCTCCAAGACCTCCTGACCGCCCCTGCACCCAGCCCTTAACCCTTCCCCCCTGTGGCCCTCTGCACCTCAGCCACCCTGTCCTTGCTACATTCATCCTGCTGTCATCGGTTCCTCCTTCCCCTCCTGGGAGCGAGGAATCCAGGGTCTATATGAGGGACCAGCACCCAGCACTGGTCTTTTTCCAGGTAAAGAGTTGGGAGCTGTATTGCATAACCTAAAACTTCCATTAGGAATTTCCCGCTTCACAGGAACTCATTCCCATGGGTGGATCGAGTGGGGATCGTTCAGTGCCACAGACAACAAAGAGGACGTCACTCCCACATGACCCCACTGCCTCCCGTTTTGCCCCATCCAATCATCGATCACTTCTTTATTTTATTACCATCGTTACCTCCACTAGAACGCTCTGTAGGCAGAGCCCATGTGAGAAGAGCTAACATATATTGAGTGCTGACCACACTGTCAAAGCACTCTCTATGTATGAACTCATTTAGTCCTCACAACAGCCCATGGTGCTAGCACTCTTAGAATCCACATTTTAATGATGGGGAAATTTTAACGTGTGACACAGAACTTGTGCATGGCCAAGCTGGATCCCCACCTCTAGCTCCTCAGTACCTAGAACTGTGCCCAGCACATGAGAGATGCTTGGTAAATGTTTGGGGAATGAATAAACAGATGATAAAGAAGTGAGGCATGTCTAAATGTCATCAGGAACCTTCCAATTACTAAGACAGTAAGACAATCACTGAAGGGCTAGTACACAAAATTCGGTGGGAAGTTTCCCCTTTAAAGAAAGATGCCCAGCATGAGGGATCTGTGTTGGCCATGCCACCTAGGTTCACTCCTGGTGGTTAAGGGGCAGGGGGCTCAGACTGCAGCCAATTTAACGGTCACTGCCCCACCATCTCATCCTAAAATTTTATCATCGAGCCCTTAGCCGAGCAGGCGGCTGGCTGCGGGGCCTCGAATCTCTTTCTGATGTTACTACAGCACTCCTCAACTTCAATTCTGGAGCTGCCGAATGTTTGGAATTGTGTTGCTAGGCAACGAGCCAGAACGCCTCACTAGTATTGAGAGTCTCTTCCAATAATAGCCAACAGAAAAAGAAGGACCCACTCAACACAACCTATTGACAAGTGAGGATGTTTTTCTTGCCCTCTCTGCCCTGGCTCACGATCAAAAGCTATGACAAATCAAAAGGAAACAACTGGGCCAGCTGATCTGGGCCCACCTCACTCTACCACCTTTACTCCCCAGCCCCAAAAAAAGGGGCGAGAAGGCAACAATCGGGATTCAAAAGCTGAATACCCACAGCTAATCAATTACATCTCATGAAAAGCAATGACACAGGGGAAATGTTTTCTGATTAGCTGCAAATTCCCTTTTAGAACAGGACCACAAAGTGGCTGGCAGTGCATGACTGTGCCATACTGATGGTGAACAGAAAGCTGCATGCATGCTTGATGCTTTTCAACTAGAAAAGACCATTGCTCTCACGACCACCACCACCCACTACCTCACCACTGAAAGGGGTACAGCGCTGGACATCAAAAATTCAGATAACCATCACCCGCAGCTGCGGAAGGAAAGCGGCAGAGAAAAGACCAGGGCGCCCCCTGGTGGCTCCCACGCGGCTCTTCCTGAAATTGGCAGGAATAAAGCCTGAGCCGCTTTCTTACAACCTCCAGCTCCCAAATAACCATATATTCAAACGAAGTTAACTCAAGAGTAGAAACTTGGTTGTTAAAAAGGAGGTGAAGGGAGACAAGGCTGTTGTAAACACCAACAAATATCAACTGAATGAATTTTCATTAAGCTCCAGTAAAGTAGTACCAGTGAGCTGGTACTTCCGCAGCAGTGACGGTACTTCCGCAGCTATGGAGTCAGAATCACGTATTCTGGTGCATTCCACAGGTGTGTATCCTTATGCATCTACAGCCTTCCTAAATCATCATCTTCACTTCAGGAGTGATGGCACAAAAAAGCTCCCAAACACACACACACATGCGCGCGCGCGCACACGCAAACAAATGCTCCCCGGATCTGTCCTTTTCTTTAGGTTCATTTTTTCCTAAGTTTCATTCCTTGACCCATGCAGGAGGCAAGAGGTTTAAAAATATTTTAAAAGTCTAAGGCAAAATACGGTTCCTGGAAAACAGCCCTGCTGCTTCCTTCTGTCTCAGGGTTTCTCAAGCGAGCAGTACTGCCATTTGGGACTGGATAATGCTCTGTTGGGAGGAGCTATCCTGTCCACTACAGGACGTTCAGTAGCATCCCTGGGGTCTACTTACCAGATGCCAGAAGGACCCTCATCCCAGCTGTGACAACCAAATATGTCCCAGACATGGCTAAATGTCCCCAGGGGGTTGCAATTACCCCCCAGCTGAGAACCACCATCCTGTCTTCAGGCCTCACAGGAACAGTAGCCTGGTCTATGTCCTCTTAACCACAGGGAGGACTGAGGGGTAGATATCAGGTAAAGGGAACTTCAGGGCCTCTGCTGTAGGGATGGTTTCAGCAAGATGGAAAATCAGGTCAACCTATTTGCAGTTCAACAGTAAGGCCCAGATGCTGTTTTCAGGAAGATGTGTCAGCAATGTACCCTTTGAGGGTGTTGATAATAATCACACCTACCAGCTATTCAGTCTTTAAGATGCCAGGTACTCTCTTGGATTTTTTTTTTCCAATTTTTCTTATCAAGGTATAATTTTTATAGCGTATAACACCCTTCGATAGCTCAAGTGGTAATTTACATAGTGTATCTTCTGAGTATTTTCCATCTGTCAGTTCATTTAATCCTCAAAACTGTGTCAGAGGGGTACTATGATAGCCCCATTTTATAGACGAGAACGCTGAGGCACAGTTAGCTTAAATAACTTGCCCAAGTTCCCACTGCTAATACATGTAGGGATGTGCATAAGAACACAGTCAGTCTAGCTGGTTTAACATCAGCAAGCAGAACAACAAAAACAAAATTAATGATACCACCATTGCCAGTGTTGCCCCAAACACTATGTGCAATTACCACCTACTAACTACCAGAAGTGTTTCATGTTTCTTACTTTTTTCTAAAGCCTGGAACACTCTAAAGGAGAGTCGTGAAAGCAAAGGAACTTCTCCCCAGGAAAATCCACATATGTGCACCAACACACAAGCACGATTCTTGCACCCAATTGCAAGAGGCATCTGAAATCTCTAAAACTATCTATGAGCCTCCAGTGAGGTTCCCAGATACAACATATCCTAGGCTGTGTGCTAGACACTTCATATAACTCCCAGGAATCCATCAAGGAGATAATATTACCACCATTTCAAGGACTGGGAAAATGAGTTCAGAGGAATTAAAGCATTGGCCGGGGGTCACATAGATCTTTTTCTTTAAGACATGGTCTCACTGTGTCACCCAGGGTGTGCTGCAATCAAGGCTCACTGTAGCCTATAACTCCTGGGTTCAAGAGATCCTCCTGCCTCAACCTCCCAAGTAGCTGGGATTACAGGCACATGCCACCATGTCTAGCTTCTTCTTCCTCTTCCTCTTCCTCTTCCTCTTCCTCTTCCTCCTCCTCTTCTTCTTCTTCTTCTTCTTCTTCTTCTTCTTCTTCTTCTTTTGTAAAGAGAGGGGTCTCACTATGTTGCCCAGGCTGATTTTGAACTCCTGGCCTTAAGCAATCCTCCTGCCTTGTCTTCCTAAAGTGCTAGGATTACAGCCACGAGCCACTGCGCATAGCCACACAGCTCTTGAATTTCAGTGCTGTGGTCTGCCTGACCCCTGTGCTTTCCTCCCCAAAACATTGCCTCTCAGCTGGCCATGATCACTGACATCAGGGCTGTACAAAACTAAAGGATGTACAAAGTGCAGAAAGGATTTACATATCTAATATTCTAGTGGCTCTGATGATATACAGTGACAATGTAAGGGCTGCTGGCCACTCAGAATTAAAACCTGAAGGTGATGTTTGCCTTTCACAAAGAAGGTTGTTGATTCACCTCTACAAACTCCATGAGAGAGCATCTTAGCAAAACAGTCCACAGGGGTCTGGGCACTCACACAAATACCATCCTGCCTCTTTCCAGCCCAGTCATGCTTCCCACGTTGGCCAACACCTGGCCTTGGGTATAAAAAGTTATGGGCCAAATGTCCAAGCCAGTGTGTTAACTGATACTTGCTTGCCTGGCCAAAAGTCATTCAGTCACCTGAACTGACACCACATCTGTAAAGGAGACAGTAGGCAACAGGGAAAGGAAGACACCTGTCTTTGGTATCAAAGAAACTAACAAGGTCAGGCAAGTCATTAGAAACTTCAGCCACGTGGCTCTTTAATCACTGCAAATAAGAATGTGGGTATCCTGGCTCCTTTCCCAGAACAGATGGGCAGCACCACAAAGAATCCTTGAGGGAAGCCTCCTCCACTTCACAGCTTGGGAAACTGAGGCACAGAGAGGTCAAGCGACCTACTACTCTCAGAGCCAGGATTAAAACCAAGTGTTCTCACTCACTGAAAGCAAAGAGCATGTCATGCATCACTCCACTACAGCCAGCTGCCCTACCTGACGCAGCAGGAAAAAAGGGGAAACTCCACTCCCTTGAACAACTCATATTACCAGGCCTTTACTGCATCCCCAGATAGAGACGCAATGGTGATTACAACAGACTGGAACCCGCCCTCAGATATCACCAGGCCTTTACTGCATCCCCAGATAGAGATGCAATGGTGATTACAACAGACTGCAGCCCGCCCTCAGAGAACTCGGTTTCAATTCATTCCTGCAGAATGCTCTTTTTTTTTTTTTTTTGAGATGGAGTCTCGCTGTGTCGCCCAGGCTGGAGTGCAGTGGCCGGATCTCAGCTCACTGCAAGCTCCGCCTCCCGGGTTTACGCCATTCTCCTGCCTCAGCCTCCGGAGTAGCTGGGACTACAGGCGCCCGCCACCTCGCCCGGCTAGTTTTTTTTTTTTTGTATTTTTAGTAGAGACGGGGTTTCACGGTATTAGCCAGGATGGTCTCGATCTCCTGACCTTGTGATCCGCCCGTCTCGGCCTCCCAAAGTGCTGGGATTACAGGCTTGAGCCACCGCGCCCGGCCTCAGAATGCTCTTTTAACTTTCCATACTTGTTAGAACTAAAACAAATATTAGTTCCTTTGTTCCTTCGTTCCTTCCTTCCTTCTTTAAATGTTTCTTGAACAACTATTTGTCAGGCAGGATTTGGGGCACCAGGAAAATGGCAATAAACTAGCAGACAAAGTGTGTCTACTCAGGGAGCTTGTATCCCGGTGGAGGCTACAGGAAAGAAACTAAGGAGGGGAGAGAGGTTATAGAGGGCTCTGAAACCTGAAGTCAGCAGCCAGGGAAGTGCTGCACGTGGGGTGATGGGATGAAGTTGCCTGTGCTGGGCTCTTCCAGATGGACGGCCAGGGAAGGAGGGCCTCTTGCAGGAGCGCCTCCGCCCACTGGGGCTGCGATAACAAAACGCCACGGACCCAGTGCACTGTGAACAAAAGGGACTGATTTCTCACAGTTCTGGCGCTGAAGTCCGAGATCAAGGCACCTACAGATTTGGGATCTGGTGAGGGCCCTCTTCCTGGTTCACTGATGGTGCCTTCCTGTCGTGTCATCATCACATGGCAGAAAGGGCAGACAAGGTCTCTGGGGTCCCTTTTTTTTTTTTTTTGGAGACAGGATCTTGCTCTGTTGCCCAGGCTGGAGGGCAGTGGCACAATCTTGGCTCACTGCAACCTCAACCTCCTGGGCTCACCTCAACCTTCCGAGTAGCTAGGACTACAGGCATGCACCAGCAAGTGTAATTTCTGTGTGCGTGTAGAGACAGGGTCTCTCTGTGCTACTCAGGCTGGTCTTGAGCTCTGGGATCAAGCAATCCTCCTGCCTCAGCCTCCCAAAGTGCTGGATTGCAGGCATGAGCCACCATACCTGACCTCTGGGGTCCCTTTTATAAGGGCGCTAATCCCACTCATGTGGGCTCCAGCTTCACGACCTAATCAACTCCCACAGGCCCACCTCCTAACACCATCACACTGGGGGGTTAGGATTCCAACCTAGGAATTTTAGGGGCACACAAACATTCAGTCCATAGCAAAGGGGACGTCCGAAGAGACCCGGGTGCTTTTCTCTGAAGGTGGGGCATTACACAAGCTTGTGGGTCTCCAGGAACATCAAGGAGAGAGAGGGGGTATGTACCCTGCCTCCACCACGCACTAGTAGTATGACCTTCAGCAAGGCCTCTCAGTTTCTTCAACTACAGAACAAGTCTAGCACTCCTATTTTACACAGATGCTATGAAGACTAAGCATTAGTAAAGGTAAAGCCTGGTTTGTGGTATGAAAAATGAATAAGGAGGCATTTGTATTATTATTCTTTTCCAGGCGCCTTTTTTTTTTTTTTTTTCTGAGACGAAGTCTCACTCTGTCGCCCAGGCTGAGTGCAATGGCGTGATCTCAGCTCACTGCAACCTCCGCTTCCTGGGTTCAGGTGATTTTCCTGCCTCAGCCCCCCAAGTAGCTGGGATTACAGGTATGCACCACCACACCTGGCTAATTTTTGTATTTTTAGTAGAGACAGGGTTTCACCATGTTGGCCAGGCTGGTCTTGAACTCCTGGCTTCAGGTGATTGATCCGCCTGCTTCAGCCTCCCAAAGTGCTGGGATTACAGGTATGAGCCTCCATACCCGGCCTTCCAGGCACTCTTTGAAGGAAAATCTGGAATTGCCCCAGAAATAGGAATGAACTTACTGATGGATTTGATATGTGAAGACTGGCAGAGGCCATCCGGAGAGAAACCAGGATGAAAATGGGAGACCAGGCAGCGTTCTAGGACTCAAACCCTAAACCCCGGGACTAAGGTTTGGAGCCGGCACTCGAACCCTTGGGGAGCTACCAAATGGGCTTAAATATTGGTCTCCAAGGGAGTCTCCAGATGTGACATCAGAAAGAACTGGCCTCCCTGGAGCGATGCCACTACCTACCATCAATAACCGCGTGAGGCGGCACGGGACATTTACCCCCATTCCCTCCCACTCTCCTCAGCCTGGTTCTCCGCATTCCCAGGCAAAGGCCTAACCCTGAAGAACTACACCCCCACCGCTCACCACTGTAAAAGCTTCCAGGTAGCTGAGAAGGCTCCAGTCACAAAGGATGCCCGGCTCCACACTCAAGTCTAACGCTTTCCTGAGCTAGTGTGTTTGGTCCTCAGAACACCCCTGAGACACCAGTGAGAATGTCCTCATTTCACAAATGAGGACACGGGACCCAGAGAGTCTTTAAGGAAAAAAGAAAGAGAAATCTAGTTCTAGGAAGTCCTGGAGCTGAGGCTGGGAGCCAGGACTCTGACCCCCGGCTCCAGAACTCCCTGCTGGGGCACGTCTGTCCTGCCGCACCCAGCACAGGTCTAGGATTCACGGGTGTTAGGGCACCGTGCTTAAGGCAGTGACAGGACTGTCAGCAGCCTGAGAGTGTGGCCGCTAAGTCAACTCAGGACTCCATACCCCGAGGCACAGGGGAGCCCTCAGCATTGCAAGGGAGGGCCAAGGGAAGGAGCAGGGAAGGACGGAAGGAACGCACCGCTGAGTGTGCTCTGCATGGCAGGCAGGCTTCAGAGCCTGCTCTTTGCAAGAAGAAGTGAGTAAATCCTATTGCCACTGCTTCAAGTCCTCCACTGGCTTCCCAGTGCACGTGGGATAAAATCTACACAGGCCACCCTCTCCAGCATCCTCCAACTCACTCTCCCCCTCACTTCTGGCAGCACAATGCCAGCGGTACCACCTGCCACCAAAATGGGCCAAGCCCCCCATCCTGAGGCCTCAGCCCCGCTGTCATCTGAGAGAGCCCTTTCCCGAAACACGTCTTAAAACAGGGCACAGGCTTTGCTTTTCTAATCGTTGCTGCTTGTCTCCCCCACAGGTCTGGCAGCTTCCCAACGCAGGACCTTTGCTTCTTGTTCATGAATATATATGCCAAGAGCAGCAGCGTGGTGATCATATTATACTTTGAGCACTGGGCAGAAATAGTTGTAGGTTTTTTTCTATTTTGGTTTTTTTTTTTTTTTTTGAGACGGTCTTGTACTGTCACCCAGGCTGCAGTGCAGGGGCATAATCATTACTCACTAAAGCCTCAACCTCCTAGGCTCGAGCAATCCTCCCATCTCAGCCTCCCGAGTAGCTACGACTACAGGCAGATGCCAGGCGCCACCACCACACACATCAATTCTTTTTTTTTTTTTTTTTTTTTTTTTTGAGACAAAGTCTCACTCTGCCTTCCAGGCTGTAATGCAGTGGTGTGATCTTGGCTCACCGCAGCCTCTGCTTCCCAGGTTTAAGCGATTATCTACCTCAGTCCCCCAGTAGCTGGGACCACAGGTGCCCACCACTATGCCCAGCTAATTTTTGTTCTGTTACCAGAGATGGGGTTTTGCTATGTTGGCCAGGCTAGTCTCGAACTCCTGACCTAAACAGTAATCTGCCCGCCTCAGCCTCCCAAAGTGCTGGGATTATAGGCATGGGCCACCACACCTGGTCAAATTTTAGATTTTTTTATTTGTAGAGGAAGGGTCTTGCTATGTTGCCCAGGCTGGTCTTGAACTCCTGGATTCAAGCGATCCTACTGCCTCAGCCTCCCAAAGTGCTGGGATTACAGGCGTACAGTGCCGTAAATTGTGTTTGAATGGAAAAAGGGATTTAGCAAACAGTAAAAGAAAGAACAGAAGAAAAGAGAATAGAAAGAAAGACATTTCTCTTTTCTTCTTCAAAAAGAAGAGCACTCCTGTCAACACTCAAAATGCCATTCCTCTGCCACTTTCACACCACATGACCACAATGTCCTTATGCTCCCTGAGTCAAGCCTTCCCATATAAATGAGGGCTGGGGAGGGACAGCTAAAATTCTTTCTAAGTATAAGAACAAGTGGGAACAGAGTCTATGTCTGTCAAACAGCACAAGTCAGCACCCATGTCCTAAAAGCACCCTGCAGAGCTTACAAAGGACACCTGGCAATGTGGCACCTCCCCCTGGCAACATGGAAACACCCACCCAACACCCGCCCCTGCTCTGACCCCACAGAGCTGGTCCTGCTGCAGCCTTCTGCAGGTGCCGGATCAGCTGACCAGATCTGTCTCTCTCTAGCTTTCTGCCTGGCCCAAACAGTGACACTGTGAGGCCTGCTGCAGAGATTGAGCTGGTGCCCTGCAGCCTCAGACACCCACGGCAGGACCTGTGTGGAAAGCACCCATCCTTCCCAGTCATGCAGCCTAGAGACACAAGCAAAGCCAGAACGAGGCAGGGCAGTGCTCATACCCCCTAAAGGACCATGGCCCCCAGCACGGGGTCTGGCCATGAGAGGCCACTGCCCAACAGCTCTTCCTCCCAAAGCATATTGCAGAGGCGGCGGCAGATCCACCAGCAGGAATCAGGTTGCCAGGTTAGCCTACTGAAGACAAAACACTGCTGCTTCCCAGCCATGTCAACCAGGAAGAAGAAGGAAAGAGGATACAGCTGGATATGGAAGCTGCAGCCCCAGAAGTTTGTGTGTGTGACTCTGAGCACTGTATTTGGCCTCTGCCTCAATGACTTTCCCATCTGTACAATGGACCAGTAATGCCTGTACCTTCTGGGTTGCTGTAAAGCCCAGGATAACTTCAGAGAGGCATCTCACATAATGTCAGTCGCTTTACCATCTAATAAGTACTAATCATTATCATGACTGTTTAAGAGGCAGGTCTTGCTCTGTTGCCCAGGCTGGGGTGCAGTATCATGATCACTGCTCACTGCAGCCTCGAACTCCTGGGCTCAAGCAATCCTCCTGCCTCATTCTCCCAAGTAGCTGAGACCACAGACATGTGCCACCATGACCAGCTAAGTTTTATTTATTTAGTTATTTATTTTAAGATAGAGTCTCGCTCTGTTGGACAGGCTGGAGTGCAGTGGCACGATCTCAGCTCACTGCAACCTCCACCTCCTGGGTTCAAGCGATTCTCCTGCCTCAGCCTCCCAAGTAGCTAGGACTACCGGCACCCACCACCATGCCCGGCTAATTGTTTTTTGTATTGTTAGTAGAGATGGGTTTCACCATGTTGGCCAGGCTGGTCTCAAACTCTTGACCTCAGGTGATCTACCCACCTCAGCCTCCCAAAGTGCTGGGATTATAGGCATGAGCCACCGGCACCCAGCCAATTTTTATTTTTTGTAGAGACAGGATCTTGCTACATTGCCCACGTTGGTCTCAAACTCCTGGGCTCAAGCAATCCTCCAGCATCAGCTTCCCAAAGTGCTGAGATTACAGACATGAGCCACTATGCCTGGCCCCGTAATCATTACCACCAAGAACGCCTCTCATTCCACACCCATGAACCACATTTGTCTATCAGTCTTAAGTATTATGATAGTTACCCTGCTTGTTATTAAAGCCTGCCAATAGCAGAGCTGAAATATCGCAGCCAAAGGCAGAGACACATGCTATTTCAGAAAGACGCAACTGCTCTCTGCTCTGCGTCTGTGTCAGCCTCCATTACTCTGGTTCACAATGTTTCTCTCTTACCCCCATCTTCCATTTGTACCCTCCCGGTCCCCCAGATTGGGACCCATGGGACTACCTAATCCAAAATTTTGTTGAAACATTGTTGCCACAAATTAGGTTTTTTTCAAATGACAATAGTTAAATGAAACTAGTAAAAAGAAAAATTGTCTTCATTTTAAAATTTGGTGTTTGGCCAGTCATAGTAGCTCACGTTGTAACCCCAGCACTTTGAGAGGCTGAGGCGGGAGGATCATTTGAGCCCAGGAGTTCAAGACCAGCCTGGGCAACATAGCAAGACTCCCACCTCTACAAAATAAGCATTAAAACACAGCAGGGCAGGTGGCATGCACCGACAGTCCTAGCTACTTGGGAAGCTGACGCAGGAGGATCACTTAAGCCCAGTGAGCCAGGAATGCATCACTGCACTCCAGCCTGGGCAACAGATACCCTGCCTCCAAAAATAGTAATGATAAGCTTAAGGCTCTCAGACCTGGATGCCCACACATGACTAGTCCACTGCTGCTTGCCTGGCTGGGTGACAGTGGAACGTGTCCCCTTAGGTAATGTAGAATTGGCAAGAGTGTGGGCTTTGGAGTAAGAACACTTGGGTCTGTTGCCAGATTCACCACTGAGTATAGCCAGGCACCATGCTGGCATACAGTAGGTGTTCAGTAACTATCTGTTCTACTAGCCATGAGGTCTTAGGCAGGTACTTATCCTCCTAAGCCTCAATTTTCTTATACAAAGAGAGAGAATAATATAACCTACACCTCAGAAGGCTGCTGGGGATTCAACAAGAAAACATAAATAAAAATGCTTCAGCACAATACGTGGCATACAGTCGGTTCTGCCAGAATATACTGTGACTTTTACTAGCTTCTATTTTGATAGAAGATTATTATTCTAGTCAGAACTAGAAAAATGAACAGACACATTTTATTAGAGAAGTAGGGTGGGGGCCGGGCATGGTGGCTCACGCCTGTAACCCCACCACTTTGGGAGGCCGAGGCGGGAGGATCACCTGAAGTCAGGAGTTTGAGACCAGCCTGGCCAACAAGGCAAAATCCCATCTCTACTAGAAATATAAAAATTAGCCAGGTGTGGTGGCGCGTGCCTGTAATCCCAGCTACTCAGGAGGCTGAGGCAGGAGAATCACTTGAACCTGGGAGGCAGAGGTTGCAGTGAGCCGAGATTACACCAGGGCATTCCAGCCTGGGTGACAGAGCGAGACTGTCCAAAAGGTAAGGGAAGAAGAGTGGAGAAGGAATATGGGGTCTCCAAAAGCAAATCAAATGCCACTCTCCTCGGACCTGCTGTGTTCTTAACAAGCCAATCGCATTCCAGAAGTTTGCTCTGAGGGTTTGTCAGGAACTGGTGGTAAAAGCTGACAGAAGAGGAGGCAGAGAAGGAAAGCCACTGGCCATGCGGGTGACTTCAGACAAAGGGAAAAAGCCCAGAGGGGACAGAAGACACTCACTGCCCTGGGGATTTCTTCCTTTCTTTTTTTTTTTTTGTCCAGACAGGGTCTAGCCCTGTCACCCAGGCTGGAGTGCACTGGTGTAATCACAGCTCACTGTAGCTTTGACCTCCTGGGCTCAAACAATCCTCCTGCCTCAACCTCCCAACTAGCTGGGAATACAGGTACGCACCACCACATCCAGGGTAATTGTTTTTTAATTTTTTTATAGAGACAGAGTCTCACTATGTTGGCCTGGCTAGTCTCAAATTCCTGCCTTCAAGTGATCAAGGCCCACCTCGGCCTCCCAAAGCGCTGGGATTACAGGCGTGCGCCACTGCACCCGGCCTATTTATTGATTCTTAACTCTGATCCTGATGCTGTTCTAAGCACATCACAGTCATCTTCATGGCCGCCCATGAGATGGGTGTTGATCCCTTCACTCTGTCTTGATAAGGACATGGGTACGGAGAGGGTTGGGGCCACTGGGCTGGAACCTGCGCCCAGGCAGCCGAGCTTCTGAGTGTGCCCTCCCGGCCCTGAGGGCACATGGCCTCCCTAGAGCAACAGGCACAGCTGCAACTCCAACCCCAGGTACAGCTCCGTGTGCCCAAAACAAGAACTGGGAACCTACCAGCAGAAATGCAAGGCGTCCCTGAGGCACAATTATGGGTGTTTTAGTTTGCTCCAAACTGTCTTTACTGCTTTGCTAAATAATTAACTTTTTCACTTTGGGAAGCCGAAGTGAGCGGATCACGAGGTCAGGAGTTCGAGACCAGCCTGGCCAACATGGTGAAACCCTGCCTCTACTAAAGTACAAAAATTAGCTGGGTGTGGTGGCGGGCGTCTGTAATCCCAGCTACTCAGGAGGCTGAGGCAGGAGAATAGCTTGAACCCGGGAGGCAGAGGTTTCAGTGACCCGAGATCGTGCCACTGCACTCCAGCCTAGGCGATAAGAGTGACACTCCATCTCAAAAAATAAATAAATAACGTTTTCATAACAGGCTTTTGTATTTTCTTAAGTACCAGAGGGCCTTGCAGAAGGAGAGCAATCATGTGGGTCTGGACACACCATCTTCTCTTTAGTAGTAAATAACCACAAATGTTCTGAATGCCTCAGGACAAAACACCCTTTGCAATTTCAGAGACACCCGACAGGGAAAGGTTGCTCGACAGAAGACTTCACAATTATCCCCAGGCACTGAGGATTAAATAACCTAGCTCTAGCTCAATTACAGAACAGAGGCAGCCACCTGCACGCATTATTACACGAAGCCAGGGAAGCCACTTGGGATGTGAGTGAAGCATTCGCTGCTTTGGGGGACAGAGCTGATGAGTTTCTTTGCCAAGCTCCTCTGGGGTTCGCAAGAGTCAAGTGACTGCTCTAGAGTAGAATCTCAGGTGCTTCACAGGCTGGGATGGGATGCTCAATCTGAACTGGGACGGTATTTGCGACACTCACTCCTGGGACAACTCATGCTATGGACTGAATTGCATCCCTTCCCAAATGGACACGTTGAAGCCCTAACTCCCAATCGGAGTTTATATGGAGACAAGGCCTTAATGAGGTAATTAAAGTTAATAAGGTCATAAGGGTGGGGCTCTGATCCCACAGGACCAGTGTCCTTATAAGATGAGAGAAGGGACACCAGGAAGTGCCTGCAGAGGAAAAGTCACATAAGGACAGAGAGAGAAGCTGGCCGTCTGCAAGCCAAGGAGAGAGGCCTCACCAGAAATCAACCCTGCTGGCACCTTGATCTTGGTCTTTCAGCCTCCAGAACTGTGAGAAAATAAGTTTTTCAGTTTTTTTTTTTGTTGTTGTTGTTCTTTTTTATTTTGTGGGGGGAGGGTTTTGAGACAGAGTCTTGCTCTGTCACCCAGGCTGAGTGTAGTGGTACAATCTCAGCTCACTGCAGCCTTTGCCTCCGAGATTCAAGTGATTCTCCTGCCTCCGCCTCCCGAGTAAGTGGGATTACAGGCACCCACCACCATGCCCTGCTAATTTTTGGTATTTGTAGTAGAGACGGGGTTTCACCATGTTGGCCAGGCTGGTTTTGAACTCCTGACCTCAAGTGATACCCCCCCACCTCGGTCTCCCAAAGTGCTAGGATTACAGGCATGAGCCACCATGCCTGGCTGAGAAAATAAGTTCTTGTTGTTGAAGCCACCCTATCTGTGGCCCCTTGTTATGGTAGCCCAAGCAAACACCCCACACACCCAGATGGACCCACTCTTCTTACTCCTCTCGCACGTGACACAGGAGGTGATGGCAGGATGGGGGAGCGCAATTTAAAACCACCCTTTGCTCAAAATTTCTAGAATTCCTGATTCCTCATCTGTGCTGGATGACATCAAGGGTAGACAACAGCACTGTCCTTGAAGACTTCCTAAAGGTACAGGCACCGCAGAAAACCGAAGCCCCTTCCCCCAGCCACCCACACACAGTCCTAACCACAGACCACGTCTCTACCAAGTATCAAGGCTCAAATGCAGACATAGTGACATTTTTTTTCTTCAGAGATTCAAGGTGTAACCTCTGGATATGTCCCAAACTTGCTCAAGATGCCAAATAATAAAACAATTTAGTTTCTAAAAAATTGTCTGAGTCAAAACAAGAAAAACAATCTATGCCTCTGTCATTGGCCTAACTCCAGCGTGTTTAAGGGCATGTGTGTCACCAGTGAAAATGCACGGGCAAGGCCGGTAACTTCCTCAAAGACAGAAAGCGGCTGAGGGAGACCCAGACACCATGCTCTACGTGGACCTGAGAAGCAGTTGACAAAGCAAATCGTGTTTATCTGAGATGCTAGGACCTCAGCCCCGGCTGCAGGAACTCTACAGAAACAGAATGTCAGACACCTGCCCGGGCACACAGGGATGCCTGCAGCCCTACATACAAAGGCTCACTTTGAAGGTGAGCCTACACACCTTCAAAGGCTCACAGGTGTGATCTCAGGGGCTGCTGTCCTTAAAAAAGAAAATGCCCATAAATCAAAATGCAGTGTTCTTTTACAGTAGCTGTGCCTCACAGCCAGAGTAAAGTCTTGTCCGTCTACACCACGGTGCTGCCCACACAGACACAGAATCGTAGGTGCTGGGAAGGTGATGGGGCGTTAGATCCCAGCAGGTCACATAGGGTGGCTGCTTCTTCCATCTTCAGTTCTTTCCATTACTATCAGCTCAGTAACAGGATATCCTCAACACCTTTCTTTGTTTTTTTTTTTTTTTTTGAGACGGAGTCTTACTCTGCCGCCCAGACTGAAGTGCAGTGGCCGGATCTCAGCTCACTGCCAGCTCCGCCTCCTGGGTTTACGCCATTCTCCTGCCTCAGCCTCCCAAGTAGCTGGGACTACAGGCGCCCGCCACGTCGCCCGGCTATTTTTTTTTTTTTTTGTATTTTTAGTAGAGACGGGGTTTCACCGTGTTAGCCAGGATGATCTCGATCTCCTGACCTCGTGATCCGCCCGTCTCGGCCTCCCAAAGTGCTGGAATTACAGGCTTGAGCCACCGCGCCCGGCCAGCACCTTTCTAATGTGACTCGCTGACTCATCTTTTTCCTTTGGCTTATAAAAATATATTTCGACTGTGTTTTCACCACCAAAATGCATTATCTTGGTCTTTCTTTCTTGCCTTTGCATAGGACCAACGGAGAGACACTGGCTACTCTGACAACCCTAACGTGGACCCCAGGGATGTCACCAACAGCATGACCTTTGTGACCAAATCCAGCAATCAGAACTTCATCAAGGTTTTTACGCCTAAATTTTTTTTCCCCAAAATTTTTATTTTAGATTTTTTTTTTTTTTTTTTTTGAGACAGAGTCTCGCTCTAGCACCCAAGCTGGAGTACAGTGGCGCCCTCTCGTCTCACTGCAACCTCCACCTCCCGGGGTTCAAGCGATTCTCTTGCCTCAGCCTCCTGAGTAGCTGGGATTGCAGGCGTCCACCACCATGCGCAGCTGCAGAACTTCATTGATTTCCTCAACCGAAGTCCAGCAGTCATCACTGGGTACAGAAGCTGTGATTTCTTGGTCTGTGGGGCCATAAAGCGCAGCCTGATGGCAGGATGTGGCTGTTCCATTTCAACCCCTACTTTTCCGGCACAATTCTCTTTTGCAGAAGCATTTCCAAAAGGCTGGGCGCAGGGGCTGCACCCAAATGGGCTTTCCCCGCACTGCTGATCACCCCACTTCTGGTCTTTCTGATGGTTACAGAGCTTCTCGGCAGTACAAAGACTGAGATGCTTGACATAGACCAGGGCCAAAAAGAAGCAGCACCCATCTCTCTTTTGAACAATGAGAGTGGGTCTCAATCAGAATCCAGGGCAGGCAACCATGCCAGGCACACTTAGTAATAATTTCCTTCCATTGTCTTCATTTTACAGTGATCTGCGATTTTGATTAACTCATAGTGACTCTCCATTTACAGTAGTGAGATAAAGTTTCCTTTTTCAAAAAATAAAGCCATTCAAGTTTGTTGAAGTGCATCATTAAAAATAAACTATAGTCCGGGCATGGTGGCTCACGCCTGTAATCCCAGCACTTTGGAAGAAGCAGGCAGATCATGAGGTTAGGAGTTCAAGACCAGCCAGGCTAACATGGCAAAACCCCGTCTCTACTAAAAATACAAAAATTAGAAAGGCGTGGGCCTGTAATCCCAGCTACTCAGGAGGCTGAGGCAGGGGAATCACTTGAACCCAGGGGGTGGAGGTTGCAGTGAGCTGAGATCGTGCCATTGCACTCCAGCCTGGGCAACAAGAGCCAGACTCTGTCTCAAAAAAAAAAAAAAAAAAAAAAAGTAAACTATAGTAGGCCATGCACGGTGGCTCACACCTGTCATCCCACTGCTTTGGGAGGCTGAGGCAGGTGGATCGCTTGAGCCCGGGAGTTCAAGACCAGCCTGGACAACATGGTGAGACCTCACCTCTACAAAAAAATAAATAAATAAAAATGAATAATAAAGTAAACTATAGGGTAAGTAACAGTACTGTGGTAAACAAAAGACTGACCAGTGAAAAGCAGCCAGCTACATACTCACCCACCTCGTGTCCCACAGACCGAGTGATCTATTAACACCTGCTCAGCCGAGTTCAGGGCTGAGCAGCACCACAGTAAACCACACACGCTCATCATACAAAAAGTGCGGCCAGCCGTTCCTACGCAGCAGCCTCATGGTGTCTGCTTACTTCCTGCTTCACCCTTGAGTCAAAGAACGCTGGGTGCCTCCCAGACTCTTTCTTCCTTCCTTAGCAACAAAAACTAATTTCTTCTTTATCGAGAACAATTGCCCCCTCTGCAGCCACAGGGGGCCATGAGATGAATGCTGGCCCCAGGCACAAGTGGTATACTGTGAGCACCTTCCAGTGACGGTGGGGGGGCTTCACCGTTTTTGTACCAAGAGCCCATTCTGTAGTCTAGGAATAACCACGGGCTCCTTTTCAGGAAAATGTATTAAAATATATAACACATACCATATCACAAAGGAAACCAATTACATCAAAATAGAATGATCGTAATTGAAGAAAACACTACATTTCACCCAGAGCTAAATGAAAAACATTGTAATATTTTCCCTGTCCAAGCTCAGGCCCCTGAATCCTATATGTAGAAACAGACGAAGTCTCCCTTTTGCCCTCTCCTCTTTCCTGCCGCCTGGAATGAGAATGAAATGGCTGGAGCTAAACTGGCTATTTTCGCCTACGAGGCAAGACAGGAGGAGTCTCAGTCTCTGATGGCCGTGGAGCCACATGCCAGCCCCAGCCCGTCTACCTCTGGGTAGAGAGAAATTTCCATCATATCTCCTTGACCATGAGAACTTCAAGAAAAGTAGATCTGAATGGCTTCATATACAAAAAATAAACCAACTGTTGGTTTACATAACAGTGTCTGCTCACTTCCTGCTTCATCCTTGAATCAGAAAATGCTGGGTGCCTCCCAAACTCCTTCTTCCTTCCTTAGCAACAAAAGCTAATTTTTTTTTTTAATTGGGAACAAGCACCCCCTCTGCAGCCAGGGGAGGCCATGGGACAAATGCTGGCTCAAGACGCGAGTGAGATACCAGGAGCACCTGTCGGTTTATAGAACAGTTGGTTGATTCTTTGTTACACAAAGCCATTCAAACCTAGCCTTCCTTGCTATATCTCTAAAAATTTTTCTAGGTAGTAAAATTGGAAACAGTTGAAGCCTGATCATTAGCAAAGTTTAATCATCTTGGAGAGACACATTCTTCTTCACTTACAAAATGAGTCCTCCAGAGTTACAAAGGAAATCCAGCTAGAATAGGTCCTCTGTAGCTAACTGCGTTACGGGAGGCAAACCGCAAAACGTGGAACCACAGAATTCTATGGCAATGCAGCTCCACCCCTAAGGCACGCCCGTGCGCACACGGCCAAGTGCCATGCATTAACCACAGTTCTGGAAATTCACAAGCACACACCACATCTCCAGTCTACAACCAGGGATGTACATACCTGACTTGAACCCACAGTCACAGGGCTATAAGCACAAAGGCACTGCCATGAGACATGGGCCAGGAGTCATCCCAGAGCTGGTGGAGGTGGCTGCAAAAGTACTTACTCATTGTCATGGACTCTGGCACTGAGGCAGAAGGTAACAGGCTGCTCAGAGGACTTCCGTGGCCTGGAGAGCTGGCTTCCACGCTAGGAAAAAGCAGGCAGGAGGAAGTTACACTCGGCCACTGAAAGTACACACCCTCACCACTCCAAAAGCTAGCAGAGGTCGGTTTACTCCGGTACCTCTACCAGAAGGGATAGAAGCAGTCATCGGAAATTAGTCAGGCCTTGTTATCTGCAGATTCCGTATTTGCAAATTCATCTACGCACTAAAGTTTATTTGTAACCCCAGAGTCAATACTCGAGGCGCTTTCACAGTCATTCATGAACATGTGCAGAGGCCAATAATTTCGGTCCCTAATATGCATGTTCTCAGCTGAAGTCGAACAGCTGGGACCTCAGATCTTACACCACAAACAAGCATCCTCTTTGCTGTCTATGTTTTCAGCATTTTTTTTTTCACTTTTCTTTCTTTTGTGCAATCTTGGCTCACTGTAACCTCCACCTCCTGGGTTCAACCGATTCTCGTGCCTCAGCCTCCCAAGTAGCTGGGATTACAGGCCTGCGCCACCACACCCGGCTAATTCTTGTATTTTTACCAGAAATGGGATTTTGCCATGTTGGTCAGACTGGTCGCAAACTCCCGACCTCAGGTGATCCACCTGCCTCAGCCTCCCAAAGTGCTGGGATTACAGGTGTGATCCACCGTGCCCGGCCTTTTTTTTTTTTTCACTTGATTTTGTTGTTTAAAATGTCCCCAGGCACAGTGCTGAAGTGGTACTGCCGACAGCTCCTAAGCACAGGAACGCTGTGATGTGCCGTATGGAGATAGTTTTGTGAGTTAAAGATGCTTCATTCAGGCATGGCTTACAGTGCTGCTGGTTGTAAGTGCAATGTTAATGAATGAACTATATACATTAAACAAGGTGTCTTTAAACAGGAACAGACATAAAACCAGGTTATGTATTGATCAGTTGATAAAAATGCTGTGACCAGGCCAGGTGCGGTGGCTCTCACATGTGATCCCAATACGATGTGAGGCCGAGGCAGGTGGATCACCTGAGGTCAGGAGTTCAAGACCAGCCTGGCCAACATGGTGAAAACCCATCTCTACTAAAAATACAAAAATTAGCTGGGCGTGGTGGCGCAGGCCTGTAATCCCAGCTACTCAGGAGGCTGAGGCACAAGAATCACTTGAACCCGGGAAGCAGAGGTTGCAGTGAGCCGAGATCTTGCCACTGCACTCCAGCCCGGGCAACAGAGCAAGAGTCCATCTCAAAAACAAAATGTGTTACCAGAGGCTCAAAGCAACCTAACCATGTACTTCCCTTAGGAGCACTGGTTCAGTCTTCATGGCAACTTTATAGAACGTAACTACTGGGAACAATAAGAATCAACTGTATGTTTACAAATAATTTATCACGTGAAAAATAAAGCTTAGTATCTTCAGTGAGAACAGCCCAGTTATCACACGGTTAACAGAGATACACACACACACATCCCCCATGACTAGAAGGAAAAGTACCAAAACATCAACAACATAATGGAGTTGAGGGTTAACAGTGATTTTCTTTTTTCATTTACTCCTGCATTTTCCAACTTTTTTTTTTTTTTAAGACAGGGTCTCAATGGCTGGAGTGCAGTGGCGCGATCTCACCTCACTGAAGGCTTGAACTCCTGGGTTCGAGTGATCTTCCCACCTCAGTCTCCTAAGTAGCTGACACTACAGGCGTGCACCACCATATCTGGATAATTTTTGTTGTTGTTTATTTGGTAGAGACAGGGTCTCACTACCTTGCCCAGACAGGTGGTCTTGAACTCCTGGCCTCAAGTAATCCTCCCACCTTGGCCTCCCAAAGTGCTGAGATTACAGGCATGAGCCACCATGCCTAGCCACATTTTCTAACATCAATAGCAAAAATAGACTCCACGCCCTGGAAAGGTCTGGCAATACCAATTCCTTCTGACGCTGAACTAACTGGGACGAGCTTCCTACGAGCAGTGTCATTTTGAGACAGCAGAACCCTTGCCTGTTCCAGGTGAGACCACGGCGCCTAATATGGCTTACAGTAGTCAGGAAGTTCCACTCTAGAGCTAAGGTTGAAAATTAGGATGTAACAGAACCCTGGGACCCCAAATTACAACCATGAGGATAGACAGAAGAAGAAAACGGTAAGAGCAGCAAGGATGGCAGTGGCGTAAGAAAGACTTTGGTGTCCATACTGGTTCTGCCACCAAGCATCCAGGGTCTCGCTCTGTCACCCAGGCTAGATAAAAATGTTATGACCAGGCTGGGCGCGGTGGCCCATGCCTGGAATCCCAGCGCTTTGAGAGGCCAAGGCAGGTGGATCACATGAGGCCAGGAGTTCAAGACCAGCCCGGTCAACATGGGGAAACCCCATCTCTCCTGAAAAATACAAAAATTAGCCGGGCATGGTAGTGGACATGTGTAATCCCAGGTACTTGAGAGTCTGAGGCAGGAGAATCGCTTGAACCCAGGAGGCAGAGGTTGCAGTGAGCCGAGATCGTGCCACTGCACTCCAGCTTAGGCGACAGAGTGAGACTCTGTCTCAAAAAAAAAAAAAAAAAAAAACCAGCCAGGTGCAGTGGCTCACGCCTGTAATCCCAGCACTTTGGGAGGCCAAGGCGGGTGGATCACGAGGTCAGGAGATCAAGACCATCCTGGCGAACATAGTGAAACCCCGTCTCTACTAAAAATACAAAAAATTAGCCGGGCGTGGTGGCGGGCGCCTGTAGTCCCCGCCACTCCGGAGGCTGAGGCAGGAGAATGGCACCAACCCAGGAGGCGGAGGTTGCAGTGAGCAGAGATCAAGCCACTGCACTCCAGCCTCGGCGACAGAATGAGACTCTGTCTCAAAAAGAAAAAAAAAAAAAACAGAAAAAAAACATCAAACAACTTGGGACAACTCAATTTCCCCTTGAGATATTTTATTTGAAAAAAGAAAAAGAAAACCTATATAGTGCTTACTACCTGCCAGACAGCATACTGAGCACTTCACAAATGCTATGTAATATCTAAATGGCTTAAATATACAACACTAGGATTGTCAAATCTTGTTATCAAATATCAACAAATATTTAAATTAAGAAAATAACGAAAGAGGAGGCACCCAGATATGCCCCAAAAGGTGTTGACATTTGGCATCTACCATCTCTTATACAGTCTCTCTGAGGGAGTAATGACCTAAGACCTTTGGCAACTGCATCTTCTATGATGTAAAGACTAAATCTGCTCACGCCTATAATCCCAGCACTTTGGGAGGCCGAGGTGGGCAGATCACCTGAGGTCAGGAGTTCGACACCAGCCTGGCCAACACTGTGAAACCCCATCTCTACTAAAAATACAAAAAAATTAGCTGGGCATGGTGGTGTCTGCCTGTAACTCTACCTACTCAGGAGGCTGAGGCAAGAGAATGGCTTGAACTCGGGAGGCGGAGGTTGCAGTGAGCCAAGACTGAGCCACTGCACTCCAGCCTGGGCGACTCAAAAAAAAAGACTAAATCTAAACATAAAAGTGAAGTAAGCCCTTGCCCCTTAATCCTAGCAGGTGCACTCCTATCTCTAAAAAAGAATAAAATGCACAGCCGTGAATAGGACGTTTCAATGCCAAAGGTAACTGGGTTTCTCAACATTAACCTGTACCGAAGTCCAGGATCCGGGAGAACGTGGTCCTCTGGTCCTGTCCCGTTCTCCAGGCTTCCGAGGGGGGCATCTGTGCAGAGAGAGCAATGACAGAAAGAGGTCACTTTTCTCATTCCGTGTTTTCCATAAGACAAAGACACAATGCAGACATTGGCTCATCTGCTACATCACTTGACTAAGAAATTTTTCTCCATCTTGCCTGCGTGCTGGATTTTAATCAGCTGTTTCCTGTTGTTCAGAGATCATCTCAGACTTGGCATCAGTCACTGTAGAAACAGAAAGCCCTGGCCGGGCGCGGTGGCTCACTCCTGGAATCCCAGCACTTTGGGAGGCCAAGGCGAGCAGATCGTGAGGTCAGAAGATCCAGACCATCCTGGCTAACATGGTGAAACCCCGTCTCTACTAAAAATACAAAAAATTAGCCAGGCGTGGTGGCAGGCGCCTGTAGTCCCAGCTACTCCGGAGGCTGAGGCAGGAGAATGGCGTGAATCCAGGAGGCAGAGCTTGCAGTGAGCCAAGGTCATGCCACTGCACTCCAGCCTGGGCGACAAAGTGAGACTCCATCTCAAAAAAAAAAAAATAAAGAAAGAAAGAAATAGAAAGTCCTATACTAGGCCGGGCATGGTGGCTCACTCTTGTAATCCCAGCACTTTGGGAGGTCGAAGCAGGTGGATCACCTGAGGTCAGGAGTTCGAGACCAGCCTGGCCAACATGGTGAAACCCCATCTCTACTAAAAATACAAAAATTAACCAGGCATGTTGGTACATGCCTATAATCCCAGCTACTTGGAAGGCTGAGGCAAGAGAATCGCTTGAACCCGGGAGGCAGAGGGTGCAGTGAGCCAAGATCGCGCCATTGCACTCCAGCCTGGGCAACAAAAGCGAAACTCCATTAAAAAAAAAAAAAAAAAAAAAAAAAGCCCTATGCTTCCCTTTAACCTGTGCCCTTTTTTTTTTTTTTTTTTTAGACAGGGTCTCACTCTATCACCCAGACTGGAGTGCAGTGGTGTGGTGTGATCACGGCTCACTGCACCTTCAACCTCCCAGGCTCAAGTGGTCCTCCTGCCTCAGCCTCTCAAGTACCTGGGACTACAGGTGTGTGGCACCATGCCCAGCTAATTTATTTTTTATTTTTTTGTAGAGATGGGGATCCCACTATGTTGCCCAGGCTGGTCTCAAACTCCTGGGCTCGAGCAATCCTTCCACCTTGGCCTCCCAAAGTGCTTGGAATACAGATGTGAGCAACTGTGCCTGGCCTGTGTCATTTTCGACCTTGAGCCACCTAGAATTATGCATGAAGTCCGTATTCAGAACCAACGTCAGAAACCGGGTATAATGAATCTGCTCCTGCTTGTAGTGCCTTGAGTAAGACACTAGGGGGCAGCATGGTCTAACTGCTGACAATGTCTGCAGCTTTCTAAAAAGGCCACTTTTCCCTGCATTAAGTGCATTTAGGAAAGACATTCACAAGAAGTGGGGCCATAAGTAGTCTCTGGAACTAACAGGCTAGTGACTCAAAGGCACCAGTGTGTTCAAAGATGACAAAAGTCTGCTAAGGTGAGGAGCCCTCCATGTGGGAAGTCTCCATTAAAAGACGAAGTGCCTCCAGAATGAGAGGGAATATCAGAATGTCGCTAAGGGAGGAAGATGTCCCTTAGAAGAGACAAGAGGCAGAAATGGAGCAAAAGGAATGGAGTCTCAGGAGAAATGCTGGCAGTGGCCACCTGGGCAGGCGGGCAGAATCTTGGCACCACTTGGCTCCACGCCTCCCATGGAAATGAGGCATCAGGACAGAAGTGACTTGATGCAACCTGGCGTTCCAATCAGGCTACCCATTCCCCTGGATCTGAGTCCAACATCCTGACACAGTCCTAGAATAGTGTTCCTTCCTATGCCACGTCTTGCCCCTGTGTGCAGCCCCCAGGCTGTCCCAGCTTGCAAGCCCCGACAGTATCGTTACTGCGGTGAAAGGAAATGCCGGCCGACGCCTGCACACATCATATCCACAGAGTGCAATAGGCAGCAACTGGAGCTCGGATCCCATCAGCAGTGAGAAGATGGAGCTGAGTCTGCGAGCTGACTGCCCAGGGAATGCAATAGACATCAGCTGGAGCTCCCGTCCCATCAGCAGTGAGAAAATGGAGCTGAGTCGGCAAGCTGACTGTCCAGGGAATGCAATAGACATCAGCTGGAGCTCGGGTCCCATCAGCAGTGAGAACATGGAGCTGAGTCGGCAAGCTGACTGTCCAGGGAATGCAATAGACATCAGCTGGAGCTCGGGTCCCATCAGCAGTGAGAAGATGGAGCTGAGTCTGCGAGCTGACTGCCCAGGGAATGCAATAGACATCAGCTGGAGCTCGGGTCCCATCAGCAGTGAGATGGAGCTGAGTCTGCGAGCTGACTGCCCAGAGAGTGCAGTTGACATCAGCTGGAGCACGGGTCCCATCAGCAGTGAGAAGATGGAGCTGAGTCTACGAGCTGACTGCCGGGTGTGGGGCCACAGGAAATCTGCAAGGACTCTAGAGGCTGATGGGGCGTTACCTTCCATGGAGACATCTGCCCAGAGGAGGAAGAAGAGCTCTGGGTTCTCTAACACCAAAGCCCAACATGCACGAAAAAGGTGACTCGGATGTCTGATGGTTCAGGAGGGCCCAGCTAAGCAGCAAAGGAGCTGCTGAAACAATCAGACCACCTACTGCAAGCACCTCACGGTCCCACAATAATTCAGGAACCCAACTACAAGGTCCCCTCCGTGGGGAACGGGACAGGGAGAGCAGGAAATTGATTCATGAGACAGAGGCTGTGAACACACATTCAAAACTCCCCAGGGGTCCTAGACATACCCTGGGACCACCAGCTCTCTCCCAGCCCCTGCCCCTCCTCAGCTGACCTGCCTGCATCTACACTGCTGCTGAACAGGCATTGGCAAGGTCACCAACCCCCTAACCTTTGGCTATTTGGACCAAGGATGGTCTAGAAATGCAGGACTGCTGTGGCCTGGCCTGCAGACATGAGCTAGGCCTACGAGATTGTCACTTTTAGGGGACCTCAACTGAGACCCAGTGAGAAATTTCAGTTGGTGTGGAAAGTCATGTGACTGAGGCAATGCTGTGGGCCAAGGAGGGCGTGAGAATGAACAGGGAGCAAAGACGGACTAGAAAAGGCTGGGCACGGTGACTCACGCCTGTAATCCCAACACTTTGGGAGGCCGAGGAGGGCGGATCACCTGAGGTCAGGAGTTTGAGATCAGCCTGGCCAATATGGTGAAACCCGATCTCTATTAAAAATATTTTTAAAAATTAGCTGGGCATGGTGGCGGGCGCCTGTAATCCCAGCTATTCTGGAAGCTGAGGCAGGAGAATCGCTTGAACACAGAAGGTGGAGGTTGCAGTGAGCTAAGATCACGCCACTGCACTCCAGCCTGGGTGATAGTGTGAGACTCCATCTCAAAAAAAAAAAAAAAGACGGACTAGGAAAAGAGGAGATGGGCAGACCCCCATCAGGAAGTGGAAGGAGGCCACATGAGAAAGATGACAGCACCCCTACTAAATCAAGAAAGGCCCCTCCATGCCAACGCCCCAGCTCCCGGGCCACAGACAAGATGTCCAGGAAGCTCTCACCAGGGGCCTTGGCATGTGCCTGGCACCTTCCCCAGATTAACTCAGGGCACCTTCACCGTGGATCTCAAAGGGAGCTGATATAATCACACCCCCAGTCTCACAGGACTGTGGTCAAGAGCAGATGAGTTCGTCAGGTCCAGCCACATCGCAGTGCAGGACGCCTTCAGCTTTGCAAATGCTGGCTCTCATTGTCACTGTCATCCCCGTTTTCCAGATGAGGACACAGCAACTGACAGACAGGAAGCATTCGGCCTCATTTAATAGCCAGGAATGCTGGCACTCGGAGCAGTAAAGCACTCGGGCTTACACAACTTTCTAGAGCTGGTACTGCATCCAACTGGCCCCATCCTGCTGCCAGTGGCTGCCCCGCCCTGCCTCTGCGCTTGACTAGTTTGAGTAGGTTTCTCCTCCCTGCCAAGGGACAGGAAGAGTCTAAACCCCAGTTCAGAATTTCAACAGCTTCCTGAGTGATTGGTGGGCTCCAGTCATAATTTCCTAAATCTGGGCCCAGACAAGGGACATTCACTTCCTAGGAAAATGAGGAGGCGCTTAAGTGGGTTGGGCCAAGCCTTCTCCGACCCAGCGGTGCTCTGAGGGCAGGGACAGCAACTGGGCACTTCTCTGAGCCAGATGCTGTGCCAGCTGCTTTACACTGCACCCCACGGGCCAGCTGGGATCAACCATGTCCTCCCTGCGACGTGCGCTGAAGCAAGCAATAACAAACCACATGGGCACGTGCTCAACCGTGTGGAACGGTAGGAAAACGCTGACCCACACCAGAGACTTTTTATTTATTTACTTATTTATTTATTTATTTATTTATTTTGAGATGGAGTCTCACTCTGTCGCCCAGGGTGGAGGACGGTGCCATGATCTCGGCTCACTGCAACCTCCACCTCCCGGGTTCAGGCGATTCTCCTGCCTCAGCCTCCTGAGTACCTTGGACTACAGACACACACCACCACACCCGGCTAATCTTTGTATTTTTAGTAGAGACAGGGCTTCACCATGTTGGCCAGGTTGGTCTCAAACTCCTAACCTCAGGGGATCTACCCACCTCGGCTTCACAAAGTGCTGGGATTACAGGCGTGAGACATTGCACCCAGCCCAGAAACAGCTTTTAACCAAGCTACTTCCTGATCCCCAAGCACTTTTCTGCACAGGGTGGCAGGGCCTTTACAGACAGGGGTTCAGTTACCTTCTTGCGTCTCCAAAGAGGTAAAATCATGGTCACTATTTGTGGTCAGTTTTTAAATGATCAAGTTCAACGAGCCACTGGTAAGGGAGAAAAACGGGCCTGAGGGCCCTGGTGACTTGCCAGCCGGTTCAGCCCGACAAGCACTCCACCGGAGCACCTCAGGATACCCAGGTTCAGGTAGAGAAGCCAAGCCCTCGCTCACTTCTGCATCTCAGTGAGCCCCACCTGGCCCTGAGCCCCATCCCCACCCCCCTCCTGTGCCTCCCAGCTCCCATTCCTACCTGTCCAGGGAACTCAGATACTCCCGCTGCTTCTCGAAGCCAAAGCTCTTACTGGAGGAAAGGAGTAATCGGGAGACACCCACCTGCCGGGCTGTAGGAGCCCACGCCGCTGACAGGGAAGAGGATGTCCGAGTCATTGTGCAGCACCTTCAGCGGAGCCCAGCTGTGCATCTGGGAGAGGCAGGTGTTCCCGTCCAGTGGCCTAAGGTGAAAGAACACAGCTGCAGGACAGGCCAAAGAGCCCAGAGGCCTCATGATTCACCAACAAGCATCCACATCACCCTCTTGAGAACTAACCAGGCCACGGCAGGGCTGAGAACAGAAAGAGGTATGGGCTGGGAGGAGCATGGAGTCCAGATCCAGACCTCTTGCATTTGTTCTCTCAACCAGTGTTTATCGAGCACCTATTCTATGCCAGGCACTGTGATCCCTACTGGCGGCAAAAAAGCCAGTGAACAGTGTTGATCCTGCCCTCAGGGAGCTTGCAGTCTGCTGGGGAGCATGAACATGAATCAAATAATCCTGCAAGAAGCTGGAAATGGCAGCTCAGATCGTAGAGGAAGGTCATGGAAGGCTGCCTGGAAGAAGCTGGGCTTCAGGAGGGAGCTGGCCCAAGCTCTGTTCCTTCCCAAGAACAGGAACAGACTTGGGGGAGGGAACAGCACATGCATCATAGGCCATCTGCTCCAGGTTCTGAAATGACAGCAGTCACCTGAGCTGGGGCTAGTGCTACTCTGCCTCACTGCTTCTGAGCCCCTCATGGGTAAAAGGACAGAATCAGACCAGTCACATCTGGGTCCCTTCCAAGAAAGGGGGTCGGCTCAACTATTAACCAGGCTCATATGATCTGTTATATTGTCACCTTACCCACAAAGTACAAAACTCTAATGCGTGCCATCTTTGTAACGCCAGGCTATGTGGTAGGGTTTGTTTGGGAGTAATGGCCCCTGCCTCTGAGCAATCAAGAAATGTTAATAAATACCTGGAGCTATTTTTGCAGTATAGTCGTCACCCAGTATCTGCATTCCATCTGTATCAACTGTTTCAAAAACCCCCTGCAAATCTGAGGATGCTCAAAGTCTCTTGTTTGTTTTTAGAGTCGGGGTCTTGCTCTGTTGCCCATGCTGGAGGACAGTGGCACAATCACAGTTCACTGCAACTTTGAGCTCCTGGGATTCAGCAGACCCTCCTGCCTCAGCCTCCCAAGGAGTTTGGACTACAGGCGTGAGCCACCATACCCGACTAATTTTTTGTTTGGTTTGGTTTTTTGTGAAGACAGGGTTTCGCTATGTTGTCCAGGCTGGTCTCAAAATCCTAGCCTGAAGCGATCCTCCCACCTCAGCCTCCCCAAGTGCTTGGATGACAGGCATAAGCCACCTCGCCTAGCCTAAAGTCCCCGATGTAAAATGGTGTTGTATTTGCATAAGCACATCCCCCCACATATGTACTTTACATCATCACTAGATTGCTTACGATATCTAATAAAATCCAAATGCTATGTAAATAGTTGTTATACTGTATTTTTATCTGTATTATTTTTATTGGGTTTTTTTTGGGTAATATTTTCGATCCACAGTTGGCTGAAACCATAGAGGCAGAACCCACGGATGCAGAGTCCATGGAGGCAGAGAGCCAGCTGCACTGTAAGCTTTTCTTTTTTTTTGAGACAGAGTCTCCCTCTGTCGCCCAGGCTGGAGTGCAGGGGCGCAATCTCAGCTCACTGCAAGCTCCGCCTCCTGGGTTCACGCCATTCTCCTGCCTCAGCCTCCCAAGTAGCTGGGACTACAGGCGCCCACCACCAAGCCCAGCTAATTTTTGTATTTTTAGTAGAGACAGGGTTTCACCGTGTTAGCCAGGATGGTCTCGATCTGACCTCATGATCCCTGCCTCTGCCTCCCAAAGTGCTGGGATTACAGGCATGAGCCACCGCGCCCAGCCTGTACTATAAGGTTTAAACATCATTTTGTATCTCAGTAGATAAAGAAGACCAAAGCAGATCATAATCATATCTACTTAAGAAGGGAAGGAAAGGGGGAGGGAGGGGCAAACAAAGGGAAGGGAAGTAAAAGAAGAAAGTGTGTGGCTTGTCCAAGATGTGACATTACTTATATAGTTTGTCTTTATTTTAGAGTTACTCTAAAATCGACAAATATTGTAATAGACCACAGAGTACATATTTCAGGCTTTGTGACATACTCTTCTTTGTTGGTGTCTCTTAACAACTCTTTAAAAACGTAACAGCCGTTCACTGCTTGGGGGCGGATTTGGCCTGCAGGCATGGTTTGCCAGCTCCTATTTTAGAGGCTTGTCAGGTAGAAGTCTCCTTTCAGCCCTCTCTAGCTTTTCGCCAGACATCTGGCACAGAGCGAGAAGCGCAGGAGTAAATAATCCAGCAGAATTTTGCAAGACGGATCATTCAACCATGCCCATAACACAATGAGGCTTTCAGACAGCAGGATGGGGGCAAAAGAAGAGCCACTCCCGCCGGTGTCCTGGCAGCACGCCCAACCTGGGCAGAGAACCAGGTGAACTTGGCTGTGCCTCTGGAATCTGTCAACGTGCCCTCCTGAGGCTCTGACCCGGCCACTGGTGACCACAGGGCAGGCACCCAGAGGTGGTCAGGGGCGCCCTTTCAGGAGAAGGCAGCAAAAGCAACCAGACCTGTCTCGGCCACTCCACTGCTTCCGGGCAGGTGCGATGTTCTGCTGGTTTCTAAGATAATTCTCGACACTTCCCTGCAACATATCCAAGGACAAGGTGAAGCCGGGCCCCAAGAGGATGAGGTTCCAAACCCGAGAAGTGAGCCCCAAGGACCACCACCTCAAAATGAGTTACATTAAAGACTGCTGGTCAGGCCAGTGGCTCACACTTGTAATCCCGGTACTTTGGGAGGCCGAGGCAGAAGGATCACTTGAGCCCAGGAGTTTGAGCCCTGTCTTTACAAAAAATTTTAAAATTAGCCAGCTATGGTGTTGCACATCTGTAGACCAGCTACTGGAGCGGCTGAGGTGGGAGGATCCCTTGAGCCTGGGAGGTCGAGGGCTGCAGTGAGCTGAGATCATTCCACTGCCTCCATCCTGGGCCACAGAGCGAGACCCTGTCTCAAAACAAACAAACAAAAAACCAAAAAAACACTCTAGGTGCTGTGGCTAACGCCTATAATCCCAACACTTTGGGAGGCCAAGGTGGGTGGATCACCTGAGGTCAAGAGTTTGAGACTAGCCCGGCCAACATGGTGAAACCCCATCTCTACTAAAAATACAGAAAAATTAACTGGGTGTGGTGGTGGGCACCTCTAATCCCAGACACTTGGGAGGCTGAGGCAGGAGAATCGCTTGAACCCAGGAGGCAGGGATTGCAGTGAGCCGAGATTGTGCCACTGTACTCCAGCCTGAGTGACAGAGCGAGAATCCATCTCAAAAAAAAACAAAACAAACAAAAAATATATATATATACATCTATATAATACACTGATTAGCTCATCTTCATAACACTAGATACTCTTAAACATCATTTGAGATGTCTGAGATTCCAAACGTCAAGATGTCAAGGCTTAAACTACAAAATCTTCTGCTGTTAACTGTCCCCCTGTGGCTGCACATTTAGGTCAACTCCAGTGTTCTGCTTCTCTGAATAAGGACTTTGGTATCTAGATGCAGCAACTTTTCCCTGAATCGAGGGTATGTTCTCCGGGTAGCTTCTTGCACTGGGACTGCTAAATCCAGTGGAATAAACATCCTTAAGTTCACACCAATTTGTCAAACTGCTTTCCCCCAAGGCTATCAACTGCTCCCAGCTCAACTGCTTCCAGCTGTCTTTGAGGGCAGCCCCCGTACACCACCCCTGCAGCCTCATTCATCCCACAGACACCAAGTGGATGCCATGGGATGTGCCTGGAACTGAGGACCCACTGACAGCAAGACCTTTCCCTTCCACCAGGGCGCCAACCCAAGGTCTCCACAAATACGATGGGCAAAATATGCGGCCTTGTTTCACTTTGCATTTGTTTAACTGCTAGTGAGATGCAGAATAGCGAGACGCCACATATGTTTGTAGTCCTTTCTGAATTATGTTTCCCCCTCCTTCCCTACCGGTATCAGAGAACACATATAAAGTGATTTTAAAAGCCCTGTCTGGGCCTGGCGCAGTGGCCCATGCCTAAAATCCCAACACTTTGGGAGGCCAACATGGGAGGATCACTTGAGGCCAGGAAGTCAAGACCAACCTGGGCAATGCCTTGAGACCCCATTTCTATAAAGAATTAGCTGCGCCTGGTGGCATGCACCTATAGTCCTAGCTACTCAGGAGGCTGAGGTAGGGAGATCACTTGACACTAGGAGTTCAACGCTGCAGTGAGCTGTGATCAGTCCACTGCACTCCAGCCTGGATGACAGAGCAAGACCTGTCTCAAAAAACAAAAAAAGACAAAAAACAAAAACAAACAAACAAACAAAAACGAAGAACAAAACGACAAACCCTGACTGTAATAAAAATACTATCCCTTTTAAAGAAAAATACAAAAAGCAAAGCTAGTACTTGAGATAAATACTGAGGCAGAAGAAACAAGACTTCTTCAGACATCAAAGAAGTGGTTTAACGACCGGTAAACCGAGGAGTAAGCCTAACTTTGACCAACAGAGGATCTTAAAGACCACAGGGCAGCAGACTCTGCCAGAGGCTTTGGCAATCCACAGTGAGCTTCTCCCGGTCTGGCCACATTCCCCTCGCACATCTGCTGTGCACCAGCCCCCTCGACCTTCCCTGTGAACACCAGCTTAGAATCAAAATCAAAGCATTACTCAGCAGGCCATCCCATCACTCCACTGTGTCTTCCCCAGGCTGCTCTGTGGCAGGGTCAATCAAGATCCCTCTGAATGCCAGGGAGAGCTGTCCGGAGTCTGCAGGAGGCCCTCTGGCTTCGGAGGGCCCAGGCCAAGTGAAGGTCACCCTGCACTGTGTTGGGCATTTACACATCACAATGCTGGGGGCTGCCTTGGCTCACACACCAGCCTCACCCATGTGGCTACACTCAGTGGCATCAGCAAGCAGCATCTCCTCAAAGGCCCAGATTACAAAGTAAAGGCACGTGGCCAGGTGCGGAGGCTCATGCCGGCAATCCCAGCACTTTGGGAGGCTGAAGCAGGTGGATCACTTGAGCTCAGGAGTTCAATACCAGCCTGGCCAACATGGTGAAACCCCATCTCTACTAAAAATACAAAAATTAGCCGGGTGCAGTGGCGCACTCCTGTAGTCCCACCTACTCTGGAGGCTGAGGCAGGAGAATCGCTTGAACCCGGGAGGCGGAGGTTGCAGTGAACTAAGATCACGCCACTGCACTACAGCTGGGGCCATGAAGCAAGACTGTTCCAAAAAAAAAAGAATAAAGGCACTTGCGAGGTTTAATTGTATGTGCCAATTTGGCTGGGCCACAATATCCAGACATTTGGTCAAACATTATTCTAGATGTTTCTACAAGGGTATTTTTTGAATGAGATTAACATTTTAAATCAGTAGATTTTGGGTGAACCAGATTACGCTGCATAATGTGGGCGGGCTTCATGCAAGCAGTGCAAGGCCTCAATAGGAAAAAGACGGACCTTCCAGAAGAAGAAGAAATTCCACCAGCAGATTGCCTCTGGACCTGAACTGCAACTCTTCCCTGGGTCTCCAGTCCACACGCCTACCCTGCGGATTTTGGACTTCCCAGCCCCACAATCACATGAGCCAATTCCTTAAAATAAGTCGAGAGAAGACTGGGCACGGTGGCTCATGCCTGTAATCCCAGCACTCTGGGAGGCCAAGGCAGGTGGATCACAAGGTCAGGAGTTTGAGTCTGGCCTGGACAACAGGACGAAACCCCATCTCTACTAAAAACACAAAAGTTAGCAGGGTGTGGTGGGTACCTGTAATCCCAGCTACTTGAGAGGCTGAGGCACAAGAATTACTTAAACCCCGCAGGCAGAGGTTGCAGTGAGCCGAGATTGTGCCACTGTACTCCAGCCTGGGTAACAAAGCAAGACTCCATCTCAAAAACAAAACAAAACAAACAAACAGGAAACAGAGACACAGACAGACAGAAACAGAGATAGATAGAGACGGAGTTAGAAGTAGAGACAGAGGTAGAAATTGAGGCAAAAACAGAGCAGGACGGAGAAGGAACTATACACATCCACATACAGAATGCGCCCCGCTCAGTCCCGCCCCACTGGTTCTGCCTCTCTGGAGAGCCCTGAATAACACAGCAGCTCACACGACTTGGATGCCAGATATAAAAACACTCACACGCTATGAGCAAGAACAAGGGCTGCTGAAAAGCTGCCCTAACAAAGAGTTCAGTCGTAGGAAAAAATCTTGTGTGTGAAAATATTCATTTGAGATAGGCTGCAAACAAAAGATTGGCTGAAAACAAAAAGCAAAAACAGAAACCATCAACCTAAATACCCAACAAAAGGGGAAACATTTCACAAGTCATAACGTGTTGATCTGACTGAACGGCAACTGCATTAGCCAGGGTTCTGCGGAGAAATGGAGCCAAGGGGTGCGTGCATGGAGACAGAGACAGATACAGATACAGGTTTATATTGAGGAACTGGTCCACGCAACCACAGAGACCAGGAAGTCCCATGACCCACAGTCCACAAGCCGAAGACCCAGGAAAGCTGGTGGTGTGGCGAAGTCCAAGCCTGAAGCCTGAGAACCGGGAGAGCAGATGGTAGGAGTCCCTGGCCCAAGGCAGAAAACCCACGTCCCAGCGGAAGCTAGCAGGCGGAAAGGAAAGAATCCCTCCCTGCCTTCACTTGTTGTTCTGTTCGGGCCCTCAATGGATTGGATGGGGTCCCTCCACACTGGGGAGGGCTGTCTCCTTTACTGAGTCCACCAATTTAGACACTACCCTCACCCAGAAACATCCTCACCGACGCACCCAGAAGCAGAAGTAACGTTCAATCTGGGCACTCCACAGCCCAGTTAGGCTGACACACAAAATTAATCATCACATCAAAAATCAGTATTCATAATTATGTAGAAACATGAAAAACATTTGACAGAAGAGCCGGGTGCAGTGGCTCACACCTGTAATCCCAGCACTTTGGGAGGCCGAACCGGGCAGATCATGAGGTCAGGAGTTTGAGATCAGCCTGGCCAACTTGGTGAAACCCCGTCTCTACTAAAAATACAAAAATTAGCTGGGCGTAGTGGCGGGCACCTGTAATCCCAGCTACTTGGGAGGCTGAGGCAGGAGAATCACTTGAACCCTGGAAGCAGAGGTTGCAGTGACCCGAGACGGAGCCATTGTGCTCCAGCCTGGGTGACAGAGCAAGACCCATGTCAAAAAAAAAAAAAAAAAAAATTGACAGTATAAGCTTTGGATTACAGCATATCTGAATCCAAACCTCAACTTCGCCAATGGTTTTGACAAATCTTGCCTCTCTATGGAATCCTGTTCTTCTGTCTGTAAAATGGGGGTGATATGCCCATGAACCTCACAGGGTTGCTAGAAGTCTTACAATACAGTGTACAAATCACCTGCAGCATCTGGCATATCTCAGATGATCAATAAGGTAACACTATTAATACAAGTATCCATGTGGATGAGGACTAGAGTAAAAATAAAAAGCAATAATAGGCACAGTCTCATCAGAAAAAAAAAAAAAAAAAAACCCTAATATTAAAACAACATGAAAATGAAAATCTTAGGGCTAAAGGTATACTGCAGCCTAAACAATACCGTAAGATGTAGGCCAGACAGAAAGATACATTTCTGTATATTCATTTTACATTTTTTATGTTTTGTAGAGATGGGGTCTTGCTGTGTTGCCCAGGCTGCTCTCAAACTCTTGGCCTTAAGCAGTACTCCCACCTCAGCCTCCCAAAGTGCTGGGATTACAGGCGTGAACGACTGCACCTGGCGTCATTTTACACTTTAAGGAACTGGATTTTGCAGTAGTCATGATTAGTAGGGCACTGGGCTCTACAAAGCCTAAGAGGCAACTAGCTTATTTGGGGTATTTTGGGTTTTTGTTTTTTTTTGAGAAGGACTTTCTCTCTTGTTGCTCAGGCTGGAGTGCAGTGGTGTCATCTTGGCTCCGCCTCCCATGTTCAAGCGATTCTCCTGCCTCAGCATCCTAAGTATCTGGAGTTACAGGTATGCACCATCATGCCAGGCTAATTTTGTATTTTTTTTAGTAGAGAAGGGGTTTCACCATGTTAGTCAGGCTGGTCTCGAACTCCTGACCTCAGGTGATCCACCCACTTTGGTGTCCCAGAGTGCTGGGATTACAGGTGTGAGCCACTGCGCCTGGCCAACTCCACGGTTAAGGGCAGCAGGTGCAGGCAAGTTACTGCTATTCACACCCCTGCAGATAAACACAGAAGTAACCATAACACAACTATTCTCCTAACCCTGCCTTCGTCCTGAGCTTCCTGTGCTAGTGGCAAGTCAGATGCAAGGAAAATCCAGAGTAAAAGTAAAAAATAATAATAGGCACAGTCTCATCAGACTGTGAAACCCTGTGAACCCCGGGAAGTGAAAATGACAGATGTATGTATAAAGCAAGAATTTCAAGGCACACATTCTGACCTTAACTTTGTATTAAGTGCCCTCAAATGTACTCCCTTCCCCTCTTTCAGTTCTCAGGGAAAGAGCAAATAACACTCCTTCCAAATAACACTCCTAAATCAACACCTGAAGAATGAATGATGCCCTGGGCAAATATAAAACTTGCAGTTGTATTTTACCTCATACCATAGAAAGAGAAAACGGTGAACTTAACCCCCTCATTAAAAGCACAAGGGGAGGCTGGGCATGGTGGCTCACGCCTGTAAACCTAGCACTTTGGGAGGCCAAGGCAGGAGGATCACTTGAGGTCAAGAGTTTGAGACCAGCCTGGTCAATGTGGTGAAACCTCATCTCTACTAAAAACAGAAAAATTAGCTGGGTGTGGTGACAGGCGCCTGTAATCTCAGCTACTCGGAAGGCTGAGGCAGGAGAATAGCTTGAACCCGGGAGGTGCAGGCTGCAGTGAGCTGAGATCATGCCACAGCACTTCAGCCTGGGGGACGGTGAGACTCCATCTCACACACACACACACAAAGAAGTGTGATGGGAACTTACTTCTCAGGTGACTCTGCGTGGCCCCTGTGCTTCCTTCCTGATGAGTTTCCATACACGTCATCTTCGTTTTCATCCACATCTTCATCATCGATGCTTTTCACATCAAGCTTCTGGTACCCAAACTCCCCATTCAAAGACAGGGAATCAATTTTCCACGAGTTGCTGCTCTGACTTCCATTGGAATTTGGCCCAAAGGGGCTTTCAAAGGCTGATATGATATTTACAGAGGAGCGGTCGGAGTTGTCCTCCGAGCTCTCCCCTGCCCCAGGTGTCTTTTTAAAAATGTCCCCAGAGTTCTGCTCATCCTCCTCATCATCAAATGAGATAATGTTGGTCACTTTCTTTTTCTTCTTTCGCTCCTTTCTGCATTTGGCATCTGGCAAAAGAAAAAAATAAAAAGATATGATATAAGAAAAAGTAGGCAAGACAAAAGGATGATGGAACCAACTCACCTCCAGGTTATGGAAAATACTATTCTACTGAGAAATCCACTGTAACATTAATTCAGACTTTTTAAAATCCTCAATGAAAATCTGTGTACAGAAGATTGAGCAGAATGGATACAGCCCTCTACCACTGATTTAAATAAACACACCACAGAGCCCACATTGAAACTGTTCCTTCTAAGCAGTCACTTTGATGCGAAGGATGCTACCATTACCAAAATGATCTTCAGTGCTTCTCTTTGGAAAATATTCTCATAGCCGTAGATGACACCAGGAAAACCAGCTGGGGGGTATAGTCAAGAGTTGAACAGCCTCAAATTCCTGCCATTCCTGTGCAGTGCCCCTTTGCAATGGGGCTTTGTGGCTCCTCCCAGCCAGAGGTGATGTCTATTTCTGCACCCTCTTGAATCTGGCTGGCGTAGTGCTTTTTTTTTCTTTTTCTTTTTTTTTTTTTTTTTGAGTTGGAGCATCTCGCTCTATTGCCCAGGCTGGAGTACAATGGCGCAATCATAGCTCACTGTAACCTCCAATTCCTGGGATCAAACAATCCTCTGGCCTCAGCCTCCTGAGTAGCTGGGACTACAGGTGCATGCCACAACACCTAGCTAATTTTATTATTTTTTTAAAAGATGAGATCTTGCTGTGCTGCCCAGGCTGGTCTCAAAACTTCTGGCCTCAAGCAATACTCCCACCTCAGCCTCCTAAATTGCTGGGATTATAGGCATGAGCCACCATGCCCTGCTTTTACCAAGAGAATGTGGCAGAAAGGGCCGGGCGCAGTGGCTCACGCCTGTAATCTCAGCACTTTGGAGGTGAAGGTGGGTGGATCACCTGAGGTCAGGAGTTCAAGACCAACCTGGCAAACATGGTGAAACTCCATCTCTACTAAAAACACACACACACACACACAAAATCAGCTGGGTGTGGTGGCGGGTGCCTGTAATCCCAGCTACTTGGGAGGCTGACGCAGGAGAATGTCTTGAACATGGGAGGCAGAGGTTGCAGTGAGCTGAGATTGCGCCATTGCACTCCAGTCTGGGTGACAGAACAAGCCTCTGTTTCCAAAAAAAAAACAAAGTGGCAGGAATCACACTGTGTGAGTTCTAGTAGCTAGGTGTTAACAGGTCTCACAGCTTTGCGTTTGCTCTCCCGGACAGAGGCCCTGACCCCATACATGAAGAAGCCAGCTCAGCCGACTGGAGGATGAGAGACCAGGAGCACAACCTGAGCCGCCCCAGCACTGACTCCAGACATGTGGATGGGGCCATCTTGGATCTTCCAGTCTAACCACCAGCTCCCATGAGTGAGCCCAAGGAATCCAGCGGAAGAGCCACCATGCCAACCCACCTAAAAAAGGAACGAACTGTGGTGGTTTTAAGTCGCTACATTTTTTAATCACTTGTTATATAGCAAATGCTAACTGAAAAAGAAATCAAGCCTGCCTTAGTGACCAGCACTCAGAGAAGATTCTTTGTGCCCCCATTTTAATCATCACACTTAGATGTAAGACGCTTTGAGGGAATTCCAAAAACCCAATCCGTCTAAATCAATGTGTGATGCGGTGAGGCCTCACTGGTATAGCACAACTCCGAGATTACCTCAAAAGCAGAGTTCCAAAAATGGGTGGGACTGCTACTCCTGTGGGTGTAGAAATTTCAGTGTCTTTGTTACATGAAGCCATCAACAGCCCTATCTCCTGCACTGTTCATGCAGGGTGTCTGCTGGAGAAGCACAGGGCAAGACAAACAAGGCCACTGTGTACCAAAGACACCATGGGATTCTGCACTTTCACCATCAGTAATTCCAAAGGGATGGCCCCAGTTACTGCCTTGTTTAAGAGATCTGAGGATACTGAGACTACGTACTTAAGCCCAAAATTTCCAATTTCAACCAGGCACAGTGGCTCACACCTGTAATCCCAGCACTTTGGGAGGCCAAGGCAGGAGGATCACTTGAGGCCGGGAGTTCAAGACCAGACTGGGCAACATAGCAAGACCCTGTCTCTACATATATACACATACATACTACAACAAAACTTCCAATTTTGCTGTAGTAACATCTTAATGTCCCAAACAAATCAAAGGGTATTGAAAACTTCTCACCAAATTAATCTTAACTTAATCAACTTTCTTTTTTTATTCAATTTTTTAATTAAATTTTTTTAAAAACAGGCTGGGCACAGTGGCTCATACCTGTAATCCCAGCATTTTGAGAGGGCAAGGTGGGCAGATCACCTGAGATTAGGAGTTCAAGATCAGCCTGGCCAACATGTGAAACCCCATCTCTGCTAAAAATACAAAAAGAAGCCAGCCGGGCATGTTGGCACACACCTGTAGTCCCATCTACTCAGGAGAATTGCTTGAATCTGGGAGGTGAAGGTTGCAGTGAGCTGAGATCATGCCCCTGCACTCCAACCTGGGCAAGAGAGTGAGACTCTGTCTCCAAAAAAAAAAAAAAAAAAAAAAAAAAGTTAAAAAATTGAGACAGGGTCTCACTACATTGCCCAGGCTGGTCTAGAACCCTTGAACTCAAGTGATCCTCCTGCCTCGGCCTCCCAAAGTGCTAGGATTACAGGCATGAGCCACCAAGCCCAGCCTGAACCAACTATCTTCTGCCTCCCCATGACTCCCTAGAGTCAAAGCTGACAACTCCTGTCCTTCCTGAGGCCTCTACTTAAAAGCCATCCCCAGTCAGAGGCAAGCCCAACGGCAGACGTTCCCCATAGCAGCCTATGCTTGGCTTTCATCCCTTTTATCCTAAGGATCATAAATTATATATTTTGTCATGAACTACCCACCCACACCCATCCCAAAGGAGACTGCAGGCTACCTGCTGGCAATCTGTCTTTCCTATTCAGCTCACTGCCTAGCACGCAGAATACGATGAAGGAACAAATAAAGGAATGAATGAATGAAGATCAACGTCATCTGGCTCCCGGTGTCTCTCACACCCTCACTTGCCGTTTGCTATGGTTCAGCTGCTCATTTTTCCACCCGGCAATTCTCGCATCTAGATAAGGCCGTCAGAGCCCTTTCAGAGTGAATGAGAATGAGAAACAGAAACACAAATGGAAAACCAGTGTACTGGACTCTATTCCCCTTGGAATGACTTTCAGATGATGAGGTACGTCCACCCCATCAGCCACATTCTGCTTCCCTCTGCTCCGCCTCAAGCACCCGTTCCCACTCACCGGCACTGACATTCCTGGACACGACAGGCAAGGGGTCGGTCTCCTGTTCAGGTTTGATGAGGATGGAGACGGCAGAGGAGGCTGTGATCTCCCTGAACAGGCTGCTCACTCCTTGCGTGGACTCCTTCAGCAAGGAGGTCACATTCTGCGTTGACTCCTTTAAGAGGTCTGAAACGGTGGGAGCAAACTTACTCTGCCCGTTCAAATCCTTGTTGTCGATGTTAATCGCAAAGAGTATGGAGTTCAGACCTGCCCAAAAAAAGGGAGAAGTCTGGAGTGCTTGCTGATGGGCAGTCATACCACCACCAAGAGAAGACAGCTGCAGACCACAGAGTACGGAAGAGGAGACACACTGATCTTAAATAGGTATAAAAATACTTCCGACGCGGAGGTTGTAGGGAGCCGAGATCGTGCTACTGCACTCCAGCCTGGGTGACAGAGCAAGACCCTGTCTCAAAAAAAAAAAAAAAAAAAAAACCTCCCATGAAACTGGGGTCAGCAGACATCCATTATCATGGGAGTTGAGTCATGCCACATTCTCTCCCTAATAGCCAGGAAGATAAATACAAATAAGAAGTCAACCAGGAGGAGGTGAAGGCACAAGTTCTGGGATCAGACTGCCTGGGGGTCAACTCCAGCACTGTCACCTACTAGCTACAAGACCTTGGTCCAGGCTGGGTACAGTGGCTCATCCCTGTAATCCCAGCACTTTGGGAGGCCAAGACAGGTGGATCACCTGAGGCCGGGAGTTCGAGACCAGCCTGACCAACACGGAGACACCTCATCTCCATTAAAAACATGAAATTAGCCAGGCGTGGTGGTACATGCCTATAATCCCAGCTACTGGGGAGGCTGCATAGGAGAATCACTTGAACCCAGGATGCAGAGGTTGCAGCGAGCCAAGATCATGCCACTGCACTCCAACCTGGGCAACAAGAGTGAAACTCCGTCTCAGAAAAAAAAAAAAAAACCTTGGTCCAGCAACTTATCATCTCCCTGTACTCCAGTCACCTTATCTGTAAGATGGGGACAATATTATCTCTCTCACAGGATTGTAAGTATTAAAGGCAATCACTCACAAGACACTCAGCTCCATAAACCATCAAATATGCACCGATAACATCATCATCATTACTGTGGACAGAAACTTACACTGGCATCTTATGGTCTACAAAGAAATCATGGTCAAATCCTTTTTCTCATCAATGGACAGGACTAACATAACCCCAAATATATGAGACTTAGTATAAACTTTCAAGGAAAAACAAAAATGAGGCAACAAAGAACTTGGAAAGAGGAAGCAAGTTGCCCACTTCAGTCCAGCTGATTCCACCTTTCACTCTTTGAGTCAAAGGGCAAACAATGTAACAGTCCACCAGGGTCTCCACGATAACTGTCACGTGTGTGGCTCCCGATCTCACATGATTCTCTCACAGCCCCATGAAGGTGATTGCTGAGACAGCATGATTCCCATCTCACAGAGAGGAAAGAAAAGGTAGCAAAGCTTATAGCATCTGCCCCAGGTCACCAGTTAGCAAGGGGTAAAGCCAGGATTCAAAGGTAGGTCTCCCACCTCTAATTCCCCGCAAGGTATATTACATCTCCATAGCCCAACTAAAAACTTTCTCAAATCTTTGCTTTCTCTGCCAGGGTCTCACATTCTAGATGAATAGACCCAACACTCTGGTCGGGCATGGTGACTTACACCTGCAATCCCAACACTTTGGGAGGCCAAGGTGAGTGGATTACTTGAGCCCAGGAGTCTGAGACCAGCCTGGCCAACATAGTGAAATCCTGTCTCTATTAAAATACAAAAATTAGCTGGGCGTGGTGGCAGGCGCCTGTAATCCCAGCTTTTCGGGAGGTTGAGACAGGAAAATGACTTGAACCCAGGAGGCAGAGGTTGCAGTGAGCCGAGATGGCACCACTGCACTCCAGCCTGGGCAACAGAGTGAGGCTCTATCTTTAAAAAAATAAAAATAAAACAACCAACATTCAGTGCTAGTAAAAGAAGGACAGCAGCAAGTGACTCATTAAGTTGTTGAGGGACACAGAAGAATCACAACATTCCATGGCATTGTGGATCTGCCCCAAGGCAGCCCCTCTGCTCGCAAATGTCACAAGGCACGGCGCCCTGGTCTGGGCCAGGCTTACCCGCTGCCATGGTTGGAAGCATGCTGGACCTTTCTTCATCCATCACAAAAGACCAGTCTTCATAAAAAGTGCTGCAGATTCAAAGAGAAGAGGAAATCGCTCTTAGCAGTGGTTCTCTGTGTCTATTAACGAAGAAATTTCATTAGACGGCTCCCTGGAAGATCTGCACCTGATCACCCCAGGAGGGATATGATTTGTCTGAGGTCTCTGCTGGTTTAAAGCTTCTGCTTACGAACAGAAGATCTAACACACACATCCTACAACTTCCTTGCTGGTCCCCCGAGACCCCCAGCTTCAGAGTACGAAAATAGACATTATACGTTAATGTATTTATAAAGCAGCAAAGTAGGAGGGAGCAGTCAGGTGGGTGACTTCCACTCAAGCAATGTCCCCAAGAGACAGACAGGAAATCCAAGCCAGCCAACAGGGCTCGCCTGATTTGCCTAATACAAGAAGAGACCATTTCAGACAGAAATTACAGAGCCTCTATGGCTTCATCAACCAGGGCATTTAATATAATGCCTGCCTTGGCCAGGCATGGTGGCTCATGCCTGTAATCCCAGCACTTTGGGAGGCTGGGGTGGGAAGATCACTTGAGGTCAAGAGTTCAAGACCAGCCTGGCCAACACAGTGAAACTCCATCTCTATTAAAAATATAAAAAATTAGCTGGGCATGGTGGCAGATGCTTGTAATCCCAGCTACTCAGGAGGCTGAAGCAGGAGAATCGCTTGAACCTGGAGGCTCAGTGAGCAGAGACTGCACCACTGTACTCCAGCTTGGGCGAAAGAGCGAGACTCCACCTCAAAATAATAATAATAATAATAATATAATGCCTGCCTAGGTTACAGACCTGAAAGCCCACATTATCCTTGGAAAAGGCCAGGAGGCTAAAAATACACCACAAATCTAGATGGCATTGGGATAAGGCCGTCAAGAAAGCCTACAGGGGCCGGGCGCGGTGGCTCAAGCCTGTAATCCCAGCACTTTGGGAGGCCGAGACGGGCGGATCACGAGGTCAGGAGATCGAGACCATCCTGGCTAACCCGGTGAAACCCCGTCTCTACTACAAAATACAAAAAAACTAGCCGGGCGAGGTGGCGGGCGCCTGTAGTCCCAGCTACTCGGGAGGCTGAGGCAGGAGAATGGCGTGAACCCGGGAGGCGGAGCTTGCAGTGAGCTGAGATCCGGCCACTGCACTCCAGCCTGGGCGGCAGAGCGAGACTCCGTCTCAAAAAAAAAAAAAAAAAAAAAAAAAAAAAAAAAAAAAAAAAAAAAGAAAGCCTACAGGGCCTGTCCAAGGTCATCTGGCCAATAAATGGTCCAGCCAGGGCTTAAAAGAAGTTCTCCCGAGTCCAGCTTCCAAGCTCTCTCTGACTTCCTGTCAAGCAATGACAACCAAAAATCCCCAATGCCATAACTTCCCCGCCAGGTCACTGAATTCTAAATTAATCGAGGCAAAGGTCAATTTCACTAAAGCAGTCAGGGATACACAACCTATAGTTGAGTGAGGGGTTGGAAAAATTAGCCACTGAAGTGACTGAATACAACTAACAGAAACTAACACTGGGTACACACAGACATAAAGATGGGGACTGCTAGAGAGAGTAGAGAGGGAGAAAAGCATAGACTGAAAAACTACCTACCGGGTACTATGTTCACTACCTGGGAGATGGGTTCAATCATGCCCGAAACCTCGGCATCACGCAATGTTCCCAGGTAACAAACCTGCACATGTAGCCCCTGAATCTAAAATAAAAATTGAGGCTGGGAACGGTGGCTCACGCCTGTAATCCCGGCACTTGGGAGGCTGACGTGGTGGATCACTTGAGGCTAGGAGTTCGAGACCAGCCTGGCCAATACAGTAAAACCCCGTCTCTATTAAAAATGCAAAAATTAGCTGGGCGTGGTGGTGCACACCTGTAATCCCACCTACCGGGCAGGCTGAGGCAGGAGAAAGAGAGAAGAGGTGCATTTCCAATATACTTTTCCAGAAAATATTAGCAGACGTACAAACCACGTGCTCAAGCTGACATTCTGACTGTACCTGATTCCTAAAATCATGATCCTTTAAAAATCTGAGCCCGTTTTCGTGCATCTAAATGAATGTGTTTTCCTCACATCGGGTTGGGGAAGTGGCTGGTGATCCAGGTAAGGTCAACTGTGATTCTTACCTGCTGGACTCACTTCTTCTTGATGTTCACTTCAACTTTGAGACTGAGTATGTAACTCTGAACTACCCATAAATGATATGCTGGAAAGAGCTTCACAGAAATTCACTTCAAGAAATAGGAGTAGGCCACACACAGTAGCTCACGCCTGTAATCCCAGCACTTTGGGAGGCTGAGGCAGTAGGATCACGAGGTCAGGAGATCGAGACCATCCTGGCTAACACGGTGAAATCCGTCTCTACTAAAAATACAAAAAATTAGCCAGGTGTGGTGGCATGCAACTGTAGACCCAGCTACTCAGGAGGCTGAGGCAGGAGAATCGCTTGAACCCGGGAGGCGGAGGTTACAGTGAGCCAAGATCACGCCACTACACTCCAGCCTAGGCAAAAAAGCGAGACTCCATCTCAAAAAAAAAAAAAGAAAGAAAAGAAAAGAAAAGAAAGAAAGAAACAGGAGTGTGTTTTCCTTAACTAAAGCTGGTTAATGCCCCAGAGGTCCAGATGTTCTCAGCCCCCCGGACTCTGACCCTGAGCAGTATACAAGTGTCACCAGTATCAGTCCTCCTGGCTCCCAAGTCCTCCCATTTTGGACCCATACAATTGAACAAAGAGCCACAGGCAACAGAGAACTTTAACGATATTTTCAAGAGCCCCAGTGCACAATACCAGAAGACCTGAGACATTACCAGTAGAGAGGTGACCACAGCAGTAGATAAAGCAGAAGAGGAGACCTGAACTAGGGAACACAGGTCAAGACATAAAATCACGGGAACACACCACACTGCTCACAAACTGCCCACTGATTGAATTCAGGGAAATTTCACTGTTGAAGATCTGGGCATTGCTGATGGGGAAGTTACTTAAGGAACCGGAAGAGGATTCATCAATGTTGCTCCGTATCACTCAAGGACACAAAACAACACGTCTAGTCCACCATTCTCAGAGCAAAAGTAATGGCCACGCCCAGGCACGGTGGCTCACGCCTGTAATCCCAGCACTTTGGGAGGCCTAGGTGGGCAGATTACCTGAGGTCAGGAGTTTGAGACCAGCCTGGTCAACATAATTAAACCCCGTACCTACTAAAAATACAAAAAATTAGCTAGGTGTTGTGGCACATGCTACTCAAGAGGCGCTGAGGCAGGAGAATCGCTTGAACTGGGAAGACAGAAGTTGCAGTGAGCCCAGATAGCATCAATGCACTCCAGCCTGGGCAACAGAGTGAAACTCCGTCTCAAAAACAAACAAACAAAAAGCAAACACAAAAAAATGACTTCCTTCTCCAAGTTAAAATTTCCATGTTTTTTTTCAGTTTGGGATTGAACGAATGCAAGAATCCCAAATTAAAATTCTATGCCTGGCATGGTAGCTCACACTTGTAATCTCAGCACTTTGGGAGGCTGAGGTGGGAAGATTACTTGAACCTAGGAGTTCAAGACCAGCCTGGGCAACACACTGAGACCCCATCACTACAAAAAAAATGTTTAAATTAGCCAGGCATGATGGCATTCGCTTATGGTCCTAGCTGCTCAGGAGGCTGAGGTGGGAGGATTGCTTGGGCCAGGGAGGTCCAGGCTGCAATGACCCGTGTTCATGCCACTGCACTCCAACTTGGGCAACAAAGCAAGACCCAGTCTTAAAAAAAAAAAAAAAAAAAAAAAAAGGCCGGGCGCGGTGGCTCAAGCCTGTAATCCCAGCACTTTGGGAGGCTGAGACGGGCGGATCACGAGGTCAGGAGATCGAGACCATCCTGGCTAGCACGGTGAAACCCCGTCTCTACTAAAAATAAAAAAAAAAAAACTAGCCGGGCAAGGTGGCGGGCGCCTGTAGTCCCAGCTACTCGGGAGGCTGAGGCAGGAGAATGGCGTGAACCCGGGAGGTGGAGCTTGCAGTGAGCTGAGATGCGGCCACTGCACTCCAGCCTGGGCGACAGAGTGAGACTCCGTCTCAAAAAAAAAAAAAAAAAAAATCCAGAAAGTGAAGAGCAAGCTATGTCCTAAGACAACAGCTCTCTCCACATTCAAGTGCCATGCCGAGCCCTTTACAGGCAGTCTCTCAATGATTCTCCCCCAAGTTTCCCCACAGCTCAGCAGAACACTCCAGAGCTGTCAGAGGGAGGCCCACTTGCCCCAGATCGGGGAACTAGGATGAAAATCCAGGTGGTCTGACTCCAGACTCCAAGATCTTCACCCCTTGTTCCACCCCATCCCAGGTCCCGTCCCAGCCACGTACCTGAGCCTGCAGCGGTCGGCCAGGAGCATGTGGAGGTAGCGCTCTAGGGAGTGCTCGTTGAGGGCACAGCGCAGCCAGGCGCGGCCCCGGCCCACGTCGGAGGCGATGTGGCGCAGGGAGTAGAAGCGCTGCAGCTCGTGCTTGTTGAGGACCTCCTTCACGTAGTACCAGAACACGGGCTCTACGGAGAGAGGGCACAGGCACCTGGCACTCAGCCTGGGGTACTTAGCATTGGGAAAGGAACACACAAAGCCCCTAGGCCATGATGAAGATTGTAACAGAGTATCCCCTTAGGATGGAAAAGGTGGGGGATAACACCAAAGACATGGAATCAACCCAGATACCCACCAATAGTGGACTGTATAAACAAAATGTGATACATTTACACAACGGAATACTACGCAGCCTTGAAAAAGAACAAAATTGTGTCCTATGCAGCAACACGGATGACTGGAGGCCATTATCCTAAGCAAATTACACAGAAATAGAAAATGAAATACTGCATATTCTCACTTATAAATGGAAGCTAAACACTGGGTACACACAGACATAAAGAGAGCAAACAACAGATACTGGGGACTGCTAGAGAGAGTAGAGAGGGAGGACAGCACGAACTGAAAAACTACCTACCAGGTACTATGTTCACTACCTGGGAGATGGGTTCAATCATGCCCTAAACCTTAGCATCACGCAATGTACCCAGGTAACAAACCTGCACATGTATCCCCTGAATCTAAAATAAAAATTGAGACTGGGAACGGTGGCTCACGCCTGTAATCCTGGCACTTGGGAGGCTGACGTGGTGGATCACTTGAGGTCAGGAGTTCGAGACCAGCCTGGCCAACACGGTAAAACCCCGTCTCTACTAAAAATGCAAAAATTAGCTGGGCGTGGTGGTGCACACCTGCAATCCCACCTACCGGGCAGGCTGAGGCAGGAGAATCACTTAAACCCAGGAGGCAGAGGTTGCAGGGAGCTGAGATTGCACCACTGCACTTCAGCCTGGTGACAGAGCAAGACTTAGCCTCCAAAACAATAATGAAATTTTAAAAAAGGTGGGAGATACAGAAGACTATATCAAAAATAAGAATGACTTTAAAACCTCTCATCCAGAAAAGACCAAAGTTGACATTTTCAAGAATTCTCAGTCTTTTTTACTGCATTTTTCTTTTTTATAATAAAATCAACATTTGCTGTAGGCTGAATTATAATCCTCAAAGATATTGACTTCCTAAGCTCCAGAATTCTCTGCATATTATGTTATACGGTAAAAGAGTCTTTGCAACTGTGTTAGGATCTGGAAATTGGGAGGTTATCTTGCATCACCCCTGTGAGGCTGATGTAATCACAACATCTTCATCAGAGGCAGGGACAGGCAGAGAGAAACTTGACGCAGAATAGGAGGACATGATGTGACCAGAGAAGCAAAGACTAGTATGGGGCAGCCACAGCCAAGGAAAGTGGGCAGCGAGCAGACTCTGGAAGGGCCAGGAACGGATTCGGCCCTGGAGCCTCCAGAAGCAAGCAGCCCTGCTGTCTGTCACCTTGACTTTAGCCCAGTGAAGCTGATTTGGGACTTCTGGCCTCCGGAACGGTGGGAGAATAAATTATAGTGTTTAAAAGTCACCAACTGTGTATTAATTTGTTACAGCAGCCAGAAGAAAAGAACACATCAGGCCGGGCACGGTGGCTCACGCCTGTAATCCCAGCACTCCAGGAGGCCAATGCAAGCGGATCATCTGAGGTCAGGGGTTCCAGACCAGCCTGACCAACATGGTGAAACCCCATCTCTACTAAAAATACAATAATGAGCCAGGCCTGGTGGCAGGTGCCTGTAATCCCAGCTACACGGGAGGCTGAGGCAGGAGACTCACTTAAACCCAGGAGGCAGAGGTTGCAGTGAGCTGAGATCACACCACTGCACTCCAGCCCGGGCAACAGAGAAAGACTCTGTCTCAAAAAAAACAAAAAAACAAAAAAAATAGGCTGGCACGGTAGCTCACTCCTGTAATCCCAGCACTTTGGGAGGCTGAGGCAGGCAGATCACAAGGTCAAGAGATTGAGAACATCCTGGCCAAAATGGTGAAATCCCGTCTCGACTAAAAATACAAAAATTAGCTGGGCATGGTGGCGCATGCCTGTAGTCCCAGCTACTCGGGAGGCTGAGGCAGCAGAATTGCTTGAACCCGGGAGGTGGAGGTTGCAGTGAGCCGCTATCATGCCACTACACTCCAGGTTGGTGACAGAGCGAAACTCTGTCTCAAAAAATAAATAAATAAAACCACATCATATTGTATGAGTGTATATGCATACATAGTTATATGTGTAATTTTATATCCTGATTCATTTATTTCTTGTCTAGATCATGAACATTTTCCTATTATAATTAAAAGTCTTTCAAAGATGATTTTTGGGCCGGGCGCAGTGGCTCACGCCTGTAATCCCAGCACTTTGGGAGGCCGAGGCGGGCGGATCACGAGGTCAGGAGATCGAGACCATCCTGGCTAACACGGTGAAACCCCGTCTCTACTAAAAATGCAAAAAATTAGCCGGGCGAGGCGGCGGGCGCCTGTAGTCCCAGCTACTCGGGAGGCTGAGGCAGGAAAATGGCGTGAACCTGGGAGGCGGAGCTTGCAGTGAGCCGAGATCGCGCCATTGCACTCCAGCCTGGGCGACTAAGCGAGACTCTGTCTCAAAAAAAAAAAAAAAAAAAAGATGATTTTTGATGGTTTTCCAGTAAAACATAACTATTTCCCTACTACTAAGGGCATGGCACATGGCCAACTTTCCTTCTGCGCAGTAAAGAACACCCCTATACATAAATAATTGTCCTCATTTCTAGTTCCTTAGGAAAGATTTCCACATGTCAAATGACTCAGTCTGAGGATAGGAACAGATTGAAGGCTTTATGGGAAACTCAAGACAGTTTATTTTTACCCATAAGACAGTCATTCCTACAACTACTTGTATCTCCTCACATCCCACCACTTTTTATCCACATGTACACAGATTTTTAAATTTTTTTATATACATTTTAAATTATTATTTGTTTATTTTTGAGACAAGGCCTCCCCCTCTGTCACCCAGGCTGGAGTTCACTGCAGCCTCAATGTCCTGGCCTCAAGTGATCCTCCTGTCTCGGCCTCCCGAGTAGCTGAGACACAGGCATGCACCCCCATGCCCAGCTAATTTTTTAATTTTTTATTTATTTGTAGAGACGATGTTCTGCTATGTTGTGCAGTCTGGTATCAAACTCCTGGCTTCAAGTGATCCTCTTGCCTAAGATTCCCAAAATGCTAGGATTACAGTCGGGAGCCACCATGCCCAACCCCAGATTTTTTCATAGTTGTCATGCTAGTGTATACATAATTTTGTGATCAATTTTCTTCACTTAACATTGGCTCTTCAACACTTTTGCGGGCTGGCAATAATAATAACAGCAGCAACAGCAACTACTATTTACTGAGCAGTAACTAAGCACCAGCCATTGCAGTAAACACTTTACATCTGACATCATCACAACCAAGGCCATCTCCATGTGAAAGACAAGGTCTGAAGCCAGGACAAGTAAAGCGACTCACCCAGCAACACAGTTAGTAAACAGTATGGCAGAAAGGGACCTCAGAGCTCACTGCAAACCCAAATCACGCTGCCTTGCAAAATGAGGGGACTTGGCCTTCTTCGAAATGGTCACGTTCACAACTGTTTAATACTCCAAGTGGGGGAAGCTGAGTCTTTGCAGTTAGACCCGGCTTTCAATCTAGGAGCTAAACAGGCTCACAGTCCCCTCTGAAACATCACAAAGGCTTTGAACCTGCCTTCCAGAAGTAGGCAAGTACACCCATCTCCAGAAACTGCATGGCAGGCTAGTTAAGTTCACTCTAATGTTTCAATTCAACTTCACCAGGATGCACTGCATTCTTTCTATGAGCTGTGAACCGAGGTAGGCTATGTGTCACCAGTTAGAGACAACAAGAACTCGTCCCTAAGGGACTTCCAGTCTAGCAGGCAGGACGAACAGAGAAAAAGTCCATTCAACCAAATGACCTTCCGCAAGTCACTCAACCATGCTAAGCCTGAAAATCCTCTCCCATAAAATCAACACAAAAGTACAGAATCACCCAAGGTTACTGGGGTAACTAGAAAGGGAAGGAAAGCACCAAGCAGAGTGCCCAGTCCATGATGACCAATCAGCATTTGCTTAATAATTAATTCCCTTCACAGCAGAGGGCATTTACGTGGGTTCTTCTGTGTTCGCAGCATCTAAATGTACACATCTGTATGCGTGAGCGTAAGTATGTGGGATCAAGCCAATCGCTGGGATCATTTAGAATAATCTTCCCAGGAATAACAAAAACCAGCAAGAGGGCAGGTCCCTCAAGACTATCTACTGTCTCAATCCCTGAATGTCAAACTAATCCACTTCCCAAGCTCATCAGATCAGTCTAATCCACACAACTGTACACAACCGCCTTCCTTCCACTCTCCGCCTCACTCAGAAACCAGGACGGGGAATCTGGTGACAACTCCCTCAGTCAGCTGGCCAACAAAGTGTTTCGAAATACCCCAGACCATTATCTGTACGTCCATCACATTTCCAATCAAGTGACTCTCACCTGCAGCCTGTCTTGAAAAACGCAGTCACCTCCCTCCGACCTTGAATCTACATGAATGCTTTAAAGTATGTTTTCACCTTTCAATTCTGCAAATTGCTTACTGCTACAGAATCCTTTTAAAGCTTGTCAGGGTGATGCTGCTGATGATAAGAATTATCCCAGCAGGGTTCTGCTTCCACTGCCAGAATGAATGTGCTCTATTTAAAGTGCAGCTCACCTGCCAATTAGCGCCTGCCGTGTCCGTAATTTAATTTAGAGATATACGCTGATCTGCTTTGAAACATGGTGCTAAGTCAAAAAGCGGGCAAGGGCTTCTGGTTCTGCAAACACCTGAAAGCCAAACGCCAACAAAAACAAGTGCCAGGGAGGGGTGTTGAGAAGAGCTGCCCTGGGGCACCTGTTAAAAGAGGATGACTAACAGCACCAGGCTTTTGGGAAAGTTTCTATCAAGTCTTAACCTATCACCGATGCCATCACCAATGCCAAGAATTCATACCTTAGAGACCACAAGGAAGACAAAAACCTTGTCCCAAATTCTAGTTCAGGCACTGTGTCACCTTGGGAAACTTTTTTTGTCCTCTACTTTCTTCATCTGTACAATGGGGAGAACAGTACCTACCTGTATGGATTGCTATGAGGGAAAAATGAGAAATAGGAATACATGTCAAGTGTATCCAATAATGCAGTGAATAAATGTTAGCCATAGCAATTAACATACCTGGCATATAATTGGTGCTCAGTGAAAACCAGCTATTAATATCACTACCACACTTGCACCAAACAGCATTCCTTTTCCTTGTTTGGAGTTTTTTTTGGTTTTTTTTTTTTTTGAGGGGCGGGCTGGGGACAAGGTCTCGCTCTGTCGCCCAGGCTAGAGCACAGTGGCACGATCATAGTACACTGCAGTCTTGAACTCCTGGGCTCAAGCGATCCTCCCACCTCAGGCTCACAAGTAGCTGGGACTACAGGTGTACACCACTATACATGGCTTTTGTTTGTTTGTTTTTTTCTGTAGAGATGAGGGTCTCACTACATTATCAGGCTGGTCTTGAACTCCTGAAATCAAATGATCCTCCAGCATCAGACTCCCAAAGCACTGGGATTACAGGCATAAGCCACCAAGCCTGGTCCTTTTCTGGTCCTTTTCCCTTTCTTCTAGTAAGAGCACCCCTCTTTCGTATGGGAAACCCATTCCACTGGGATCCTTCCACACTGCCCTAACCTCCCCCTACAGCAGGGGTGGACAGCTAACCCAGGGCAGGCAATTAACTGGCCAGAACCACGGCATATGCAACTTTCATTTTTTTTAATATTACATAAAAATATGAGTTATCTTGATTGATAAGTTTTTTGGTACCACCTTCAATTTTGTAGCCAAAGTGAGTGTCTCATTAACCTCACCCTAGTCTCAGCCCTGGACCACAGGGTTCTCTGGAGCCACCAGAAAAGACGCCTTGTCTCCTCAAGGAGCTGAGGTCAGCAAACTATGGCCCGGGGGTCAAATTTGGCCTCCGAACTGTTTTTGTAAGCACAGTGTTCCTGGAACGCAGCCACACCCATTTGCTCCCATATGGTCTGTGGCTGAGTTTCTGCTCCAGTGGCAGAGCTGAGTCACTGCTATGGAGACTGCATGGCTCACAAAACCTGTAATACGACCCGTAAGCAGGGAGTGTGCCGACCCCCTTCGAGAAGTAGGATCTCTCATCCCTGGAAACCTGTAGCTACCTGGGGCCATTTTCCACCCCACCATGTAGAGAGACCCCATCTGAAAAGACACCCAACCACAGAGAAGCTATGCCGGAGGGACAGCACATTTGGGAGAAGGCAGGGCCCCTGAATCCAGCTCAACTCTGAGATGATTTCTTACTTACTTGGGTCAATATATAAATGTCCTTCATCTGATTTTTCAAATCAGTCTAAAGGATTTTCTATCATTTGCAACCACAGGGAATAATGCAGTGAGACAGGACATGTTCTTCAGTCATCTGACAATCATCTATAGAAGACCGAGAACACGCCAGGAACGGAGCAACACCTGTGCTCCACAGCCATGGGGGGGGCGAGGGGTGTCTCATCAATGTGACAACACTGCCCCAAAACAAACAAAGTATTGCTCAACAAAAAAATCAGAAAACCCAAGACCAGCCTGGGCAACATGGTAAGACCCCATCTCTACAAAAAGGAAACAGAAAACCCAACTACAAGGAGCCTAGTGTGGCGGCACACACCCGAAGTCCCAGCTACTTAGGAGGCTGAGGCAGGGGAATGGCTGGAGCCCAGGAGTTTGAGGCTGTAGTGAGCTATGACTGCACCACTGCACTCCAGCCTCGTTAACAGAGCAAGGCCCTGTCTCTAAAAACAAAACAAAATGAAAAAAACCCACACACAAAGAAAATCCAAGTCCATGGAGCTGGGTTGGTCTGGAAATAGGCCAGTGATACGAAGGCTATGTCAGGCTAGAATCTCCAACCTTTTGATCTCGCTGTCCCAGAGGACTGTCATAACTCTGGGCATCTCATTCACAATTGAGCAGGAAGAAAGGGAACGGGATGAAGCCAGCTCTATCGCCCCTTTTATCAGGAAAGAACAAGTAATCCCAGACAAATCACAAGGGAGCAGAGAAAGCAGAGAACAAAACTCAAAACTGGCTTAATCCTTCAGGATCCCTCACCGAGACAAAGGAGTACATATCACAGCCTCAAGCAAAATCTGGGTTCTATCAAAGCCAAAGAAGACAGAGGGATGAATCTGAGGGCAGAATCTAACAGAATCAGCCACACGTGGTATCAGCCATGCCAGGAACAAAGGTAAACCAAGTTCGCTCATGTGCCAGTCTGAGAACTCAGTGAATACAGGTGCTCCCAAATCTGTCACATCCCAAACTGAACCAGCCTGACTGCAAGGCACAAATGGATTGGCAGAGCAGAGTGCCAACAACGGGCTGAGCTCTGTCACTTGGCCATCTTCCAACTAGCCACAAGACTGCCTTCCAGACCCAGAGCTCAGCATAATACACCTGTATCCTGTGAGAGTTTACAGCATAGCACCTCCTTTATTAAAGAGTCGGAAATAAATTAAGCAGGCACGGTGGCGTGCACATGCAGTCCCGGCTACCAGAGAGGCTGAAGGGGGAGGATCGCTTGAGCCAGGAAGTTGAAGGCTGCAGAGAGCCATGATTGCACCACTGCACTCTAGTCTGGCAACAGAGAAAGACCCCGTCTCTTATTAAAAAAAAAAAAAAAAAAAGTGGGAAATTTCTAAGAAGGACTTCTAAAACTTGTGTCTCACTGCCTTTTAGGGGCATACCCCATCATGAGCTGAAGAGTCATTTACATTCTGAAAGGAGCAAAGCAAAGGACCCATGGAACTCAGGCTGGATAACTGTGATCTAAAAACTGACAACTCAGAGGCCAAACTGAGTCTCTTTTACTTTTTTTTTTTTTTTTTAGGCGGAGTCTCACTCTGTCGCCCAGGTTGGAGTGCCAGGGCATGGTCTCAGCTCACTGAAACCTCTGCCTCCTGGGTTCAAGCGATTCTCCTGCCTCAGCCTCCCAAGTAGCTGGAATTACAGGTGCCTACCACCATGCCCAGCTAATTTTTGTATTTTTAATGGAGACAGGGTTTCACCATGTTGGCCAGGCTGGTCTCGAAATCCAGGCCTCAAGTGATCCACTCACCTCGGCCTCCCAAAGTGCTGGAATTACAGGCCTGAGTCTTAATTTATGAAACAGCAGGATTAAACACCTTTGAAACAGGCAGAGGTCACATTCCGCCAAGAGGTATCAGTCCAGCTCCACTAGATCTTAACATGCTGGGACACATTCATACCCCTTAGTAAATAGCCACTGGCCCAGGTCCCTGCCACCCTGGGTGTCAAGGACCCACCCCCAAGGGACCCTGTGGACATCCCCATGCTACAGTGACCCAGGAGTTAACAAAGAGCCCAAGGGGTACAGCACCCTGGCTTCTGACTTCCTCCCTAAGGCCAGCTTCTTTCTGCCGGTTGTCAACCACTTTTTTCACCTTGAACGGAGCTCTGCATTTTCTTTGCACCTTTAGCAGACATCCTTCCAAGGCTTCCCTCACCAAAAGCAGCTGATTTGCACGTGCATGAACACAAAAGAAAATCACCAACAGGGAACCGAAAGCAGGGATGGGCGGGTGAGGAACTGGACTTCCCCTCACCATCAAAAGGATGCATCCAGGGCTCCCCTGGCACACACAGCTTCCTCCAAAATTAATTTTTTTTTCATTTTTTCTAACTTTTTTTTTAATTATTATACTTTAAGTTCTAGGGTACATGTGCACAACGTGCAGGTTTGTTACATATGTATACATGTGCCATGTTGGTGTGCTTCACCCATTAACTCGTCATTTATATTAGGTATATCTGCTAATGCTATCCCTCCCCGCTCCCTCCTCCCCACAATAGGACCCGGTGTGTGATATTCCCCTTCCTGTGTCCAAGTGATCTCATTGTTCAATTCCCACCTATGAGTGAGAACATGTGGTATTTGGTTTTTCCATTCTTGTGATAGTTTGCTACATCGCACTTATTCCAAAATTGACCACATAGTTGGAAGTAAAGCACTCCTCAGCAAATGTATAAGAACAGAAATTATAACAAACTGTCTCTCAGACCACAGTGCAATCAAACTAGAACTCAGGACTAAGAAACTCAATTAAAACCGCTCAAATACATGGAAACTGAACAACCTGCTCCTGAATGACTACTGGGTACATAACGAAATGAAGGCAGAAATAAAGATGTTCTTTGAAACCAATGAGAACAAAGATACAACATACCAGAATCTCTGGGACACATTTAAAGCAGTGTGTAGAGGGAAATTTATAGCACTAAATGCCTACAAGAGAAAGCAGGAAAGATCTAAAATTGACACTCTAACATCACAATTAAAAGAACTAGAGAAGCAAGAGCAAACACATCCAAAATTAATGTTCTACAGAAATGCAGTTGTTGCCCAAGGTGACCCAATGAAGCAAAATATAAATTCTGCTTTGAGTGCAATCAACCATTTTCAAAAATCCCCACTGAAGATCAAGGAAGTCAGTCTCTCTCATTTATAGTTGTGGGTATATTACTACCACCTGCTCCCACTGACTGAGGATGCATACAGACCACTGAGAGTAGTGGTTTGGCTTCCCAGGAAAATGAACAGGGTGTTCTGAAGTCAGGGTCCTCAAGTGGTTATTTTGAATGCAGTCCTTTGGTGGCCTCTACTATGCAAGTAGCCAAATACTGGAGTTCCAGACACTGGAGCTACAAGGATGAGCCTGTAATCGTAACACTTTGGGAGGTCAAGGCAGGCGGATCACCTGAAGTCACTAGTTCGAGACCAGCCTGGCCAATATGATGAAACCCCGTCCCTACTAAAAATATAAAACTTAGCCAGGCGTGGTGATGTGCGTCTGTAATCACAGCTACTAGGGAGACTGGGGCAGGAGAATCGCTTGAACTCAGGAGGCAGAGGCTGCAGTGAGCCAAGATAGTGCCACTGCACTCCAGCATGGGCAACAGAGCGAGACTTCATCTCAACAAAAAAAAAAAAAAAAGAAAGAAAGAAAATGGGTAGTTCCATACATAGGTTTGAAGGAAGAAGAACTTAGGACTATAGGGGGGCACAGTCCAGCTGAACCACGTAGGGAGCTCATGACTGGCTTTTTGAAAACAATTCTGAAACTTCAAGAGAGAAGAGAACAAAACCACATGAGATACCACTTCACACCCATTAGGATGGCAATTATGAAAACAGAAAAAAGGAGGCCAGGGATGGTGGCTCAGGCCTGTAATCCCAGCACTTTGGGAGGCCAAGGTGGGAGGATCACTTAGGACAAGGAGTTTGAGACCACCCTGGGCAAAACAGTAAGATTCTGTCCCTACAAAAAATAATAAAGTTACTATACATATATATATATGTATAGTGTGTGTGTATATATATAGATAGATAGATACGAAAAAAGGGGGTGGTAATCACTCTCTGGTTCTCTCCATGTATACAATTAAAGCTGTATAACTTTTGTCTAATTTAAAAAGCCAGCATTGGCTGGGTGCGGTGGCTCACGCCTATACTCCTAGCACTTTGGGAGGCCAAGGCGGGCAGATCATTTGAGGTCAGGAGTTCGAGACCAGCCTGGCCAACACAGTGAAACTCTGCCTCTACTAAAAATACAAAAATTAGCAAGTCACGGTGGCTCATGCCTGTAATCCCAGCTACTTGGGAAGCTGAGGCAGGAAAATCACTTGAACCCGGGAGGTGGAGGCTGCAATGAGCTGAGATCACACTGCTGCACTCCAGCCTGGGTGACAAAGTGAGACTCCATCTCAAAAAATAAATAAATAAAAATAAATAAAAAGCCAGCACTGGCAAGGCTGTGGAGTTGGCAAGGATGTGGAGAAAATGGACCTCTTGTGCATTGCTCGTGGGAATGCAACATGGTGTAGCCACTATGGAAAACCCTCTGATGGTTCCTAAAAAATATTAAACATAGAATTACAACATGATCCAGCATTGTCCTTCTGGGTATACTCCCCAAAGGAACTAAAAGTGGAAAAAACATGTATTTGCATCTTCATATTCATAGCAGTACCATTCACTATAGCCCATAAGTGGAAGACACCCAACTATCATGGGAATAAACAAAATACGGGTTCTACATACCCTCAAAAGTATTATTCAGCCTTTAAAAAGAAGAAAATTCTGGGCTGGGTGTGGTTGCTCATGCCAGTAATCCCAGCACTTTGGGAGGCCGAGGCGGGCAGATCACGAGGTCAAGGGTTCAAGAGCAGCCTGGCCAACACAGTGAAACCCCATCTCTATTAAAAATAAAAAAAAATTAGCCAGGCATGATGACGCACACCTGTAGTCCCAGCTACTCGGGAGGCTGAGTCAGCAGAATCACTTGACCCAGGAGGCAGAGGTTGTGGTGAGCTGAGATAGCGCTACTTACTGTACTCCAGCAGCCTGGGCAACAGAGCAAGACTCCATCTTTTTTTTAAAAAAAAAAGAAAGGAAATTCTGACACATATTACAACATGGACGATCTTTGAAGACGTTATGCTAAATAAAGCCAGACACAAAAGAACAAATGTTGCATGATCCCACTGATACAAGGAACCTAAAGTAGTAGAATGCACTGAGGCAGAAAGTAGAATGCTGGCTGCCAGAGGCGGGGGACTGGAGGGAGTGAGTGTTAGTGTTTAATGAATACAGTTTTGGTTTGTAAAAATGGAAAGGTTCTGAGATGAATGGTGGTAAAGATTATTGTATGACATGTGAATGTGCGTTAAGTACTCTTATGCTGAACCGTACACTTCAAATGGCTGAAATAGTAAATTTCATTATGTATATTTTACCAATTTTTTTTGTTTTTTTGAGGTGGAGTCTCACTCTGTTGCTCAGGCTGGAGTGCAGTGGCACACTCTCTGCTCATTGGAAGCTCCACTTCCTGGGTTCATGCCATTCTCCTGCCTCAGCCTCCCAAGTAGCTGGGACTACAGGTGCCCGCCACCACACCCGGCTAATTTTTTGTATTTTTAGTTGAGACGGGGTTTCACCGTGTTAGCCAGGATGGTCTCGATCTCTCTCTTGACCTCGTGATCCACCTGCCTCGGCCTCCCAAAGTGCTATGATTACAGGCATGAGCCACCACACCCGGCCATATTTTTTTTTTTAAGAGAGAATAGAAGTTTGGCCGGTAGGAGTTTGGGTGAGAGCTGAGGAAGGAAGGTAGTAGAAGGGAAAGAACTGCCAGACTTGAAGAGTTTCAAGACAGTAGAAACCAGGAGAGTTGTTCAAAATACAGGATTGGGCCAGGCACAGTGGCTAATGCCTGTAATCCCAACACTTTGGGAAGCTGAGGCGGGCAGGTCACATGAGGCCAGGAGTTTGAGACCAGCCTAGCCAACATGAGGAAACCCCATCTCTACTAAAAATACAAAAAGTAGGTGGCATGGTGGTACACACCTGTAGTCCCAGCTACACAGGAGGCTGAGGCACGAGAATCACTTGAACCCAGAAGGCAGAGGCTGCAATGAGCTGAGATCGCACCACTGCACTCTAGCCTGGGCGACAGAGCGAGATACCATCTCAAAAAAAAAAAAAAAAAAAAATACAGAACTGAATCATCTAAATTAGTGAGAGGCACCAAGCAAGGCACAGGCAGTGGTGCTGAAGGCCCTGCCCCACACAGGACCTGGCATTAGTGCTTTAGCTGCTGAATTGTGGAGAGGTCTCAAGAGTCCCAAGGCAGGGGCGTGGCAAGAGGGGAGCTTGTGGGACTCAGGCCATCATTTATTTGCAAACTGGATGAAAGAGTTGTGGTGTCTTACCTGCCACTGTCTGTCACCCCTGGCATACAGCACGCCATAAGAGGTAGAACAGAAACAGACACAGCCAGTAGGGAACAGAGCCCTAGAAGCCAGATCAAGCACTGGATACTTTGTCCCAACTCTACAAGAGACCCACGGAAGAGCTATAAGTCAATGCAGTTACAGGGAGTAAGTGGGGGAGTGGGATGGTCACGAAAGAAGACCACTCCATGATGTGCAAATTGGGTCAGAGCTGATCAAGACTGAAGGCAGAAAAACACAAGTCGGGGAGAAAGAAGAGAACTCATTGAGGATGGAGGAACCACAAGTGGCTCAGGGACCCATGTGAGAGACAGAAACAGTGCTCAGCGCAGGACTGGTTTGGGGGCAGAGGGCAGGGAGAAGGAGAAGGCTGGGAGGAAGCCCAAGAGCTGTCCAGGGGACCTGGGTAAAGGGCAGAGCCATTTACTAAGCAAGAAACACAGGAACACATATGGATGAAGATCAGAATTCAGTCTTGGAGACTGACAAGCCCATGCTGTACACCAAATAGAGACATTCAAGAGACAGAGTTTAAGGAAGTGCTCTGGGCTGCGGGCATGACTAAGAATAACAGGCACATACAGAGCAACTTCACCAAGGAATCCAAACAGTATGTGTAGAAACAAGAGCCAACAATGAATCCAAGGATGAATAATATTTGAGGGTACAGAAGTGATATGCCAAGAACAATCAGAAAAGAAGAAGAAAGCATGCCAAGAGGCTATAGCATCGCAGAAAGCAAGGGAAGGCAGTGTTTCAAAGTCAGAGGATCCTCAATGCCCAAGGCTGCTGAACAGACAGGGAAGATTAGATTTAAATTTTACAGGCAACTCAGCAACAGAAACTGTGTCTCTGGTATATTCTGAATGGCGCCAATCACCTTGTAATTGACTGCCAACCTATAACCTGATGCCGATATATCACTGATTAAAAGAACATCAAATTCCAGCTGGGCATAGTGGCTCACACCTGTAATCCCAGCACTTTGGAAGGCCAAGGCGGGCAGATCACTTGAGGTCAGGAGATTGAGGCCAACCTGGCCAACATGGTGAAACTCCGTCTCTACTAAAATTACAAAAATTAGCCAGGCGTGGTGGCAGGCACCTGTAATCCCAGCTACTCAGGAGGCTGAGGCTAAAGAATCACTTGCACCCGGGAGGCAGAGGTTGCAGTGAGCCGAGATCATGCCACTGCACTCCAGCCTGGGCAACACAGTGAGACTCCTTCTCCAAAAAAAAAAAAAAACAAATTCCAAGGTCATGCATCAAACGCCAATAATGGCAGTGGTTCTTTCTCCTTTCCCAAGTGGAATGGAAAATAATTCATTTTTCCATACTGTATTCTGTACTGGCTACTTGGGTTTCCAGTGGCTACAACGACAGCAAGCCAAGTCTGTGTAGAGCTCTGGGTCACTTTTAATTAATTTTTGCTTTGTTCCTCAAAAATTAATCACTTTCCCTGTAGTATGCTGGAGTGATCCTGGTATATGGTACCTCAGGAACCACGAAATACAGTACTGCACACGATGAATAAAGCCTTCCTTCCAACCAAGATGTATTTGTTTATTGAACATAATTTTATTGAAGAACTGTGTAGTGGCAGACACTATGCTAGGAGTCAAGAGAAAGCAAACAGACAGGGTATCCTGCCTTCACAAAGCATGCTACGTCGTGGGATATACAGAAAACTGAATATGGTGTGATGATGAGAGGGTAAAGTGGAATCTCCTGTCCTTTGTTCTGTAAGACAAAGGCAGGCAAATTTTTCTTTTCTTTCTTTTTTTTTTTTTTTTTTTTAAGAGATGGAGCCTCGCTCTTTCTCCCAGATTGCATGATCTCGGCTCACTGCAACCTCAGCCTCCCAGGCTCAAACAATTCTCCTGCCTCAGCCTCCCAAGTAGCTGGGATTACAAGGGGGCACCACCACGCCCGGCTAATGAGCTAAGCTGGTTTGGTCTTTTCCCTGCTTCTCATTTGCAGGAGGCTGCTCAGCACATCCTCATCAGCAGAAAACAGCCAGAGACTGCCCTTTCATTCATCTCCCCACCATGCAGGTATAGCACTCACACCAAGACAGAGAGGGGCGGCCAGAACCAGAATGCTGGAGATGCCTTGCAAATGTGTTGGTGGTTCTTTGATTACCAGGGCCAAGCAACAGAAAGGTAAGAATTCTAGTCCTGGTGGCAACAAAAAGAGCCATTCTTTGTGGCCAAAACGTCAGCGCCTTAAGCAGGGATGAGATGGAGGAAGAGGTTCAAAGTTGAAAGGGTGGTGGGAGAGGAGGGTAAGTGGTTAAACATTTATTAGGTGTGAGGAACTAAAGCAGCTGCTTCAAATGAGGTTCTCACTGAATCCCCCTGACAAACCCTGAAGCTAGGGGAGACTATCAAGACTATCAGACTATCGCCTTTACAGGTGAAAAAAACGAAGGCTCAGAGAGAACTTTCCCGAGGCCATTCAGACTCACCCTTGCAGTCTGACTTCAAAGCCAAGGTTGCCTCTGCCTTACCCGGCAGCTGCCCTCGGTTGGATGGAGGTGGACCAAGAACCTCCCGGCTTACTCACACCAATTCCTCTAAGGTCATTCCTCCAAAGGCAGATGAGATATAAACAGGAAGTATGAGGGCCCAGGAATCCTGAGGGCAGGCGGCCCTGGAAAAAGCTAAATCCCTGCAAAGCTCCTCACCCAGCCTGTAACACCAAGTCACTCACACACAGGGACTCAGGGAGGCGTCGTCCTGGAGACGGGAAGCTGCAGAGACATAATCCAGGACACAGGTGGCGGCCAAAGTCATTGGCAGTGATTTCTACGAGGACTGAAGTAGTCCTTGATGCTGACTTTTCTCAGACTGGATCCCTCCCTCCCTGGCTTTTGAAGGAGCACGGAAGCATGACAAAAAATTCAACAGGGACAGGAATCCCTTTTGTTTTGTTTTGTTTTGTTTTGTGTTTTTGAGATGAGTCTCGCTCTGTCACCCAGGCTGGAGTGCAGTGGCGCGATCTCGGCTCACTGCAACCTCCGCCTCCCGGGTTCAAGCGACTCTAAATGTGAGCCACGGTGGCTGGCTCCAACAGATCTTTTTTTAAAAAAAATTATTAAAATTATTTTATTGATACGTAATATTTGTACATATTTATAGGGTACCTGTGATATTCTGATACATGCCTAGAATGTGTAATGACTTTCAACAGATCTTTGCTTCTTTTTTTCTTTCTTTAGGCCGTCTCCAGGGGCTAGAGTAGGCTCAGAGAGGCTCCTAGATCTTTGCTTCATTTCTGAAAATGAGTAACTGGTGAAATAAACAAGAAACAAAGATCTAGGAGCCTGAGCTTATGCTAGCCCCGGGAGACTGCCCAAAGAAAGAAAAAAAAAAAAGCAAAGATCTGTTGAAAGTCATTACACATTCTAGGCATGTATCAAAATATCACAAGTACCAAGGCCGGGCACAGTGGCTCACACCTATAATCCCAGCACTTTGGGAGCCCAAGGTGAGCAGATCACAAGGTCAGGAGTTCGAGACCAGCCTGGCCAACATGGTGAAACCCTGTCTCTACTAAAAATACAAAAATTAGCGAGGCATGGTGGCGGGCACCTGTAATCCCAGCTGCTTGGGAGGCTGAGGCAGGAGAATCGCTTGAACCCCGGAGGCAGAGGTTGCAGTGAGCCAAGATGTTGCCATTGCACTCCAGCTTGGGCAACAAGAGCAAGACTCCGTCTCAAAAAAAAAAAACACAGGTACTTCATACAAATGTACAAATATTATGTACCAATAAAATAATCTTAATAATTAAAAAAAAAAAAAGAACTGTTGGAGCCAGGCACAGTGTCTCACATTTGTAATCCCAGCTAGTTGGCAGGCTGAGGTGAGAGGATCACTTGAGCCCAGGAGTTTGAGACCAGCCTGGTCAACAGAACAAGATCTCTGTCTCTATAAAAGTTTAAAAACCAGCCAGGCATGGTGGTGCAAGCCTGCAGTCCCAGCTATTTCAGAGGCTCAGACAAGGGGATCACTTGAGCCTACGAGTTCCAGGCTTCAGTGAGCCATGATCACAGCACTGTACTTCAGCCTGGGTAACAGAGCAAGACCCCAACTCTAAAAAACTAAATAAATACATATAAGGGCTGAGAAAAAAAGGAAGGATGACACAGCAACATGAAGGAGAGGGAAAGACTAAGGATTCTGTTAGCAGAGAATTTCCACACACCGCCACCAAATGCAACAAGGTCGAACGTTTGGCTGTGAAAGGGGAACCAGCAAAAGACAACACATTTTACTCAGCAATGACACCAACATAGTGATAAGAAAGATTCCTGGATTCCCAGCAGCAGCCACGGCCAGGGCTGGAACTGAAAGCTCAGGGGAGCAGGAGACCACCGGACATTTGTTACATGACATGATCCACTTCCAGGTTCAGCTCCAAAGCAGATCACTGTGAACAGCTTCCTCATCTGTACAGTGGCAGTAATAACAGTCCTGCTACTCACAGGGCTCTCGAAGAACGGAATGAGTTAATTTACATCAAAGTGCAAGTCTTGCACAAAGTACTAAGCGTTAATAGTTATTATTTAGCATTATGCTTGTCATTCACATGGAAATGTTTTTCCAACATTAAATTGGAAGATAACAGAACCTCTGGGGTTTCTGTTGCTGGTGCTGACGACATTTAATTATGAAATGCCATGCTATCCTCAGGCATCAAATTAAAACAGATTATTAATTTCCCAGCAACCAGGACGCCACACTGGTGAAATAAACCAGTGTGCCGCAGGGCCCCAAACCCAGAGGAGACTGTACCATGTGGCTCTGAGAATTCTGCGCAAAAGATGATTTCATTTAAATTAAGATGCCAGACAACACCATTACGTTTTGACTACTATTAAGACATGGATTTCTGTGCGCACATACCACCCCACCAAGTCCTACTCGATGACTGCCCTGCCTACTATTAAAAAACAAATAAAAAGAAAAAGAACAGAAGGAAGACAAGCTCCTCCAAGCTATGGCCAGGCAGAGCGGTACCTGTTTCAGTTTTGCTGGCAAAGCCTGCTGCCTGCTTGATCGCTGCTGCCGTGAGTGCCAGTCCTCGACTCCTCTTCAAGCCATGCTGCAGGACGGCTTCAAACTGGGCACACAGACAGGTGACCCTGTGAGAGAACCAATGACTCATCAGTCCCCCCAGAAAAGGGAGTAGCAACTAGGGCAGCCCCAGCATCTCCAGGAAGTGAGTAAGCTGCCAGGTATAAACCTCAACATGAAAGCAGACAGGAGACACCTGGATTTGCAGGCTGGGTAACTGACCTGCGCCACTCCACACACCTCCTGTATATGATGTTCATTTCACAGAGCTCAGGATGCCCAGCACAGTCTACCCATATGCATCAGACGGGCACAGTAACAATGCACAAGGAACATGGGAACAGGGACGGGTGCCAGCTGGCAGGGGTGCAGAGGGGGACAAGTTAAAACCCAATCAGTTCCGTGTGGGGAGCGGTTGGATGTTAATTGCATCCAATTCACAAGTTTTAACTCTAATTCATATTACATGTAGTTTAAGGAACAAGATTATGTTTTTGGAGACTGAATTCACCAGGCTGCCAAATTGGAAACATTGTGTAATTTCATGGCCTGTTACATGCTCTGAAAAAAATATATGAATTCTGAGTCTCATTCTTTATTCTGTTATATGAGATTACATGCTCTAAAAATAATAATAATATGAATTCTGATTCTTGTTCTTTATTCTGTTGTAAGAACATTGTGAACTCAGATCGTGAGTTGATGGAATTTTCAATTAAGTTACAATTACTGTGCATTTAATTGAATTTGTTTCTCAATAACCAGAGAAATAGGAGATTCAGGAACAAAGAGATGAGGTCACAGCAACTGCACTTGATCTTAGCAATCTTCTCAGGGCTCCTGAGCCTCTGCCCAATTGGGTCTGTGGACTTCTGAGCCCTTTCCATTCACTCATGCAACAAATGTTAAGAAATTCTGAATGTCTGCCATATGCCGGCACTGTTCTAGGCTCTGAGGAGATGATGGTGGGAGTGAGACAGGCAAGGTTTCTGCCTCACTCATGTGCATGTTTCTAGCAAAGGGGGATACACAAATAAGTTAACGAGACCATTTCAGTTAATCAGAACTTAGAAGAAAATAAGACAGGATGAGATGGCAGGTGGTGATGGGGCAAGGACAGTGTTAGAATCTGTGGGCTGAATGAAGGTAGCCTTGGAATTACGAGCTGGATATGACAAGGGCAGCAGGCTGCAAAGATAGGTGCTCCACCCATCCCAACACCCATGGTAACAATACTCCAGGTGTTTATCACTCTGTGCGTAGTAAAATATTTTCATACCCATTATTTTACTCTTCTCATCAACACTATATAGATGAGGCAGGTATTATTATCTCCATTTTACACTTGAAGAAGCTGAGGCTAAGGACATTTAAATGACCTCCTGAAAACTGCATAATAAGCAGCAACATCCGTACCTGAACCCCATCCTCGTAAGCTGATCTAATGTAGTTTCCTCCATCCCCCATATCACCAAGACGAACATCCTTTATTCTAAGATAAAAGTCCTCTAGCTCCCTTACTGAATCTTCACTCATCATTCTGTCTACGCCATACAACCCTAACACAGCATCAGCAAATCCACAGCATTCATGCCTTTCCATTGTATTCTGTACCCATGACAGACATCATAATCGATCCCAGCATTGTAGGCCACCACTAGCAGATGACCAAAGCTGGCCCTCCACAGAAGGAAGCCTATTAGGCATCACAAATCTGATACTGCCCCTCAACCACACTGCTTGGTTTTCACCTTCTATCTTATTTTTGCTGGATCCCTGGCACCGAGCTCAGTACCTGGTACACAGTGTGTGCCCCACAAATGTTTTTCCAGTGGGTAAGTAGTAGGTAAATGAATGATTAGCCTTGAACCAAAGATCCCAGAATACTCCCCCACATTGAAACAAGCCTCTTTGCTGGGCAGATAACACTCTTAATTATTATAGATGTGCATACGCTAGTCTCTGTACACACAGGCACTTTTTTTTTTTTTTTTGAGATGAAGTTTTGTTCTTGTTGCCCAGGCTGGAGTATAATGGCACAATCTCAGCTCACTGCAACCTCCACCTCCCAGGTCCAAGCGATTCTCCTGCCTCAGCCTCCCATGTAGCTGGGATTACAGGTGCCCTCCATCACACCTGGCTAATGTTTGTATTTTAGTAGAGATGGGGTTTCGCCATGTTGGCCAGGCTGGTCTCCAACTCCTGATCTCAGGTGATCCGCCCGCCTTGGCCTCCCAAAGTGCTGGGGTTACAGGTATGAACCACTGTGTCCAGCCTCATAGGCACATATTTTAAGGCTTCCTGAAAGCCGGGACGTCCACCAAAACTCTCTAAATACCACAGAAACCAAAACCATGGCACAGAGCAACATTGACCCAGATCAGGCGTCTGTCTCAGAAAGAGAGAAAAAAACAAAAACAAAAACAAAAAAACTCTGGGGTGTGTTGAGAGTTCTCTGTAATTAACCAAAGCCTCTATCTTTAAAAGAATCTTCTGCAAATACAGCAATCAACTCAACAATTGCTATCCGTTTGCTTAGTTCCAATGCACAAGTCAGTAACTGCCCAGCCAGCTCTAGATAAAACTAGGGCCCTAAGAGGAATGGAATGCAGGTGAACTGCACAAACCCAGTCCCCAGGGTTTGGATTACATCATCAGTACTGTGTCACAGAGGCACACAGGTCACAACTAACCTAACACTGCGTGAATACCCAGGTGGATGCTAGTCCTATAATTAGATCATTATGATGCCTTCCTTGCCAAAGGCCGTTTTAGTTAACACCCTCCCCATATGCCCTTTCCACCTCCTGAGCACGTATCTACTGGTCATTCAAGACAGACTTTGGCTGGGCGTGATGGCTCACACTTGTAATCCCAGCACTTTGGAAGGCCAAGGCGGGGGTGGATCAACTGGGGTCAGGAGTTCGAGACCAACCTGGCCAACATGGTGAAACTCCATTTCTACTTAAAAAAAATACAAAAAAATGAGCTGGGTGTGGTGGCACATGCTTATAATCCCAGCTACTCTGGAGGCTGAGGCAGGAGAATCACATGAATCTAGGAGGCGGAGGCTGCAGTGAGCCGAGATCATGCCATTGTACTCTAGCCTGGGCAATAAGAGCGAAACTCAGTCTCAAAAGAAAAAAACAAGACTTAGCTCACGTATTCTCTCCTCCAGGAAGCCTTTCTGAATGTTTCCTCATTCTGAGTTTCTTTCTACTGCAGCACTCGCCACTCTTCTGTTAATGGTCTGATTTCCAGGGCTGCCTGCTCTTGCTAACTGTGAGCTTCCGTGCACTTAGCACCACGCCTGGTTGCTATAGAGAATGTGACCGACACGGTCTCTCCACTCGGGGAACTCAAGATTATGAACATGATGTACATTTTGGTGGGAGATGCATCTCAGGAGATTTCGTGTAATTTGTCATTCAAATCCAGATCAGTTAAAACTAGGGAATCAAGTAGAACATACCTGTCTAAGCACAGGAATCCACTCTTTAGCTTCTGATGGGCACATCTTGGACGTACCAACTGATAACTATATCATACACTAGGTCACACTAAGGCTTTCCACTGCTTCCCATCTTATATGGGAAGCAGTAGATGATAATTCCCAAAAAATGAAAGGGGCACTAGCTTTAGTACAGTTCTTTATTTTCTTTTTCTTTTTTTTTTTTTTGAGGCAGGGTCTGGCTCTGTTGTTGCCCAGGCTGGAGTGTGGCAGTGTGATCATGGCTCACTGCAGCCTCAACCTCCCCCAAACAATCCTCCCACCTCAGCTGACCAAGTAACTGAGACTACAGGCATGCACTACCATGCGCAGCTCCCTTTTTTTTTTTTTTTTAAAGACAGAGTCTCACTTTGTTGAGAAGGCTGGAGGTACCCAGAATACTCTCTGCTGCAGACACTCCGGCTTCACTGCAGACGTCAGCTGCCTCCTTGCCATTTTATCACACCAAACTTCCATTCCAAGGTAATGAACTAGGAATAGTATTTTCAATAAGCGGGTCACTTAACAACAGTGAATATTTTAATTTTTTAAAAAGCAACAGTCAGGTGGGGCGCAGTAGCTCACATCTATGATCCCAGCACTTTGGGAGGCCAAGGCAGGCAGACCACTTGAGGTCAGGAGTTCAAGACCAGCCTGGCCAACATGGTGAAATCTCATCTCTACTAAAAACACAAAAATTAGTTGGGCGTTACGGCGGGCACCTGTAATTCCAGCTACTGGGGAGGCTGAAGCAGGAGAATTCCTTGAACCCAGGGGGCATAGGTTGCAGTGTGAGCCGAGATCACACTACTGCACTCCACCTTGGGCAACAGAGAGAGACTCAGTCTCAAAAAAAAAAAAAAAGGAATAAGGTACTGATCCATGCTACAACATGGAAGAACCTTGAAAATATTATGCTAGAGGAAGGAAGCCAGACCCAAAACACCACACATTGTAAATTCCATGAAACGTCTAAGAAGGGTAAATACAGACAGTCCTCAACATAACCATGGTTCAATTTATGATTTTTTGACTCTATGACAGGATTATCAGGACATAACCCCATCATAAGTCAAGGAACATTTGGATATAGAAACAGAAAGTCATTTAATTAGTGCTTCTCTAAGGCTGGGGTTGAAATTAGGGATTAAGTGTTAACTAGCACAAGGGAATTTGGGGGGATAATGGAAATGCTCTAAAACTGAATTGTCATGATGGTTGCACAACTCTATAAATGTATTAAAAAGCACAAAAATCAGCTGGGCACAGTGGATCACACCTGTAATCCCAACACTTTGGAAGGCTGAGGTGGGCGGATCACCTGAGGTCAGCAGTTCGAGACCAGCCTGGCCAACATGGTGAAACTCCCTCTCTATTAAAAATACAAAAATTAGCCAGGCGTGGTGGCAGGCCCCTGTAATCCCAGCTACTCCGGAGGCTGAGACTGGAGAATCGCTTGAACCCGGCATGCAGTGAGCCAAGATGGTGCCACTGTACTCCAGCCTGGGCAACAACAGCGAAACTCTGCCTCAAAGAAAAGAAAAAAAAGCACAAAAATCACTGAATTAAAAGAAAAAAAAATCACTGAATTGTATACTTACAATTTTAATGGCATATAAACTAGACCTCAATAAAGCTGTTTTAAAAAAAAAAAAACTTCCTCCCCAGGTGCTCAGTAAAAGTGTGACAAAGTAGCAAAAGAGTTGTGAATGGAAAATGAAGTAACTTCCTTCTGCTGCATTTAAAACTGTCCACCAACATCAGCACAGCTGGACACTGCACCCGCTCAACCAGTTTTCTGTTAAGATTCAGCAAGCGTTTGTTTTCATTAGCTTTGTCTTATCTTTTTTTTTTTTTTTTTTTGAGATGGAGCCTCACTCTGTTCCCCAGGCTGGAGTGCAGTGACGTGATCTCGGCTCACTGTAACCTCCGCCTCCCAGGTTCAAGATTCTCCTGCCTCAGCCTCTGGAGTAGCTAGGATTACAGGCACGTGCCACCATGCCTGGCCAATTTTTTTGTATTTTTAGTAGAGACAGGGTTTTACCATGTTGGCCAGGCTGATCTCGAACTCCTGACCTCAAGTGATTTGCCCACCTTGGCCTTCCAAAGTGCTAGGATTACAGAAGTGAGACACGAAGCACAGCCTGTCCTATATTTCAAGACTGCTTAATCTGCCACACTAATCTAGTAAAAGATTCCTAAGAATCCTATACTTCTGCATGGCAAATATTAGAACAACAGGATCAGCTATGAATGCTGCATTTTTATAAACTGCATCAAATTAACCTTGTGACAAAAGGACCTATTTACTTGATACTTTTTTTTTTTTTTGAGTCAGAGTCTCGCTATGTTGCCCAAGCTGAAGTGCAGTGGCACGATCTCGGCTCACTGACCTCTGTCTCCTGAGTTCAAGCAATTGTCCTGACCCAGCCTCCCAAGTAGCTGGGATTACAGGTGCGCGCCACCATGCCCAGCTAATTTTTTTTAATTTTTTTGTAGAGATCGGGTTTCATTGTGTTGGCCAGGCTGATCTCGAACTCCTGACTTGTGAGCCGCCAGCCTCAGCCTCCCAAAGTGCTGGGATTCCAGGTGTGAGCCACCGTGCCTGGCAATTCTTTTACTATGTTACAGCTTTACTGGAGCCTTTTTGAGAAAGCCAAGTCCAGTCATGAAAATGGACTAGATTATCCTCATTTGTAAAATTCCAATGTTAGCTGGAATGGAGTCTGCTGTACCAATGAAAATCATTCAGTCAACAGTATGAGCCGTATCTCAGATTGAAGACAGTAAGTACAAGGCCATTACATGACAATCATTTGAAATGGGCCATGAGGCCAGGTTCAGTGGCTCACACCTGTAATCTCAGCACTTTGGGAGGCCGAGACAGGAAGATCACCTGAGGTCAGAAGTTCCAGACCAGCCTGGCCAACATGGCAAAACCCCATCTCTAGTAAAAATACAAAAATTAGCTGGGCATGGTGGCGAGCGCCTATAATCCCAGCTACTCAGGAGGCTGAGACAGGATAATCGCTTGAACCCAGGAGGCAGAGGTTGCAGTGAACTGAGATGGCACCACTGCACTCCAGGCTGGGCAACGGAGTGATACTCTGTCTCAAAAAAAAAAAAAGAAAAGAAAAGAAAACAAAAAAGAAGAAGAAATGGGCCATGAGCTATATTTATGTTTAATTAACTTTTCAAAAAGATTTACATCCTTAATCCATGAATTTCAGTAGCAGAAATCAATCCTAGACTATAATCTACAAATCAGATAAAAATCTAAGAATAGGTGGGGCGCAGTGGCTTACACCTGCAATCCTAGCAATTTGGGAGGCCGAGGGGGACAGATCACTTGAGGCCAGGAGTTTGAAACCAGCCTGGGCAACAAAGCAAAACCTTGTCTCTATCCTAAAAAATAAATAAATAAATAAATAAATAAATAAATAAATAAATTTTTTAAAGAGTTAAGATTTCAGGCACAGTGGCCTGAAACCCTGTCTCTACAAAAAATAAAAAAATTAGCCCTGGGTGTGGCTGTGCATGCCTGTAGTCCCAGCTACTCAGGAAGCTGAGACAGGAGGGTTTCTTGAGCCCAGGAAGTGGAGGCTACGGTGAGCCAGGATCACACCAATGCACTTTAGCATGGGTGACAGAGCAAGACCTTGTGTTTAAAAAAAAAAAAAAGTTAGAAACTGCCTAAATATTTAACACTTGGGAAACTGGTTAGATAAACAATACCTATTTAGGTCTTAAAAATGTTTACCAAGAGCTTATACTGATAAGTCAATATCTTTATAACATAAGATGAAAAATAAGCAGGATAGGGAACTGTATGTTAAGTATGCTCTCAGTTGTCCTTAAAAAAAACAATACAGGTCAGGCGCAGTAGCTCACACCTGTAATCCCAGCACTTTGGGAGGCCAAGGCAGGCGGATCACCCGAGGTCAGGAGTTTGAGACCAGCCTGATTAAAATGGTGAAATCCCATTTCTACTAAAAATACAAAAAAAAAAGTCGGGTGTGGTGGCGCCCACCTGTAATCCCAGCCACTTGGGAGGCTGAGGCAGGAGAAACACTTGAACCCGGGAAGTGGAGATTGCAGTGAGCCAAGACTGCACCACTGCACTTCAGCCTGGGTGACAGAGCGACATTCTGTCCCCAAAAAGTAAATAAATAAAAAGAATTATTAGAACTGTAACTTGGAGGCCGGGTGTGGTGGCTCACGCCTGTAATGCCAGCACTTTGGGAGGCCGAGGCAGGCGGATCACGAGGTCAGGAGATCATCCTGGCTAACATGGTGAAACCCCGTCTCTACTAAAAATACAAAAAATTAGCCAGGTGTGGTGGTGGGTGCCTGTAGTCCCAGCTACTCGGGAGGCTGAGGCAGGAGAATCGCTTGAACCAGGGAGTTGCAATGAGCTAAGATCACACCATGGCACTCCAGTCTGGCGACAGAGTGAGACACTGTCTCCAAAAGAACTATACCTTGGAAATGTTTCAACGCAGGAGTACCAAGAGAAAAAATAAAAATGCAGAGCATTATGTATGATTCCATTTTTGTAAAACAATGGCAATAAAGGCTATATATGTGTGTATATATATACATGGCTATTTTATTTGTAAATAATTGTGTAAGCATGGGAAAATATAGAACAAATAATTCTTGGTCATTAACATAAGCAACCCAAAGGGAAGGAGAACATATAGGACAGAAAAAAAGGGACCCTCCCCCTCTCCCCAAATAAAATAGTTGATCAAAAAGTAAAAAAAAAATTCATGCTTGGCAACAGTGATAACTCACAAGGCAGCAGTTTTCAAGGTACCATAAGTGTGAAGGTTTGAGAATAGCAGAAAGGTATATACAAAGAATCAAATTAATCTTTGTACAGAGGAACCAGAAAATGGAAAAATAACCTATCTTTAAATGGTAAATCATAATTTCTGATGATTTTCTTTTTCTTTTCTTTTTTTTTTTTTTTTTTGAGATGGAGTTTCATTCTTGTCGCCCAGGCTGGAGTGCAATGGTGTGATCTCGGCTCACCACAACCTCTGCCTCCCGGATTCAAGCAATTCTTCTGCCTCAACCTCCCGGGTTCAAGGAATTCTTCTGCCTCAGCCTCCCAAGAAGCTAGGATTACAGGCATGCGCCACCACCCAGCTGATTTCATATTTTTAGTAGAGACAGGGTTTCTCCACGTCGGTCAGGTGGGTCTCGAACTCCCAACCTCAGGTGATCTGCACACCTCGGCCTTCCAAAGTGCTCGGATTACAAGCATGAGCCACCACGCCTGGCTCTGATAATTCTCAAATGTTACTAATATAAACAATAATTGTCCGCCCTGGCATAGACAGATCTCCAGCTCTTGGTCTAGATGCAAATGCTGCCTGGATGCTCTTGGCAGATGAGGAATGTCAAAATCAGGCACAGGTGCTGGCACTGAGAAGGAATCTGCTGAAGGAGCCGGTAAATCAAAAGGGAAAAAGGGAGTGGAGAAAAACAAGAGCCCCTGGATACAGACATGAATAAATGAGAAACGAAAAATCACATGAAGCCAATTGCCAACGGGATCTCCAAGTCTGGTCAAAGTCCACAGTGTGGGAGAACAAAAAATTCAAATCAAAAGCTTGCTTTAAAAAAATAAGAACTCAGTCAGGCACAGTGGCATGTAGCGAGAGTCCCAGCTATTTGGGAGTTTGAGGAGGGAGGATCACTTGAGGCCAGGAGTTCAAAGCCAGCCTGGGCAATATAATGAGATCCATCTTTAAAAACATTTTCTTAATAAATAAAAATAAAATAAAGGCCAGGCACGGTGGCTCATGCCTGTAATCCTAGCACTTTGGGAGGTTGAAGCAGGTAGACTGCCTGAGCTCAGGAGTTCAAGACCAGCCTGGGCAACACAGTGAAACCCTGTCTCTACAAAAATACAAAACAAAAAAAATTAGCCGGATATGGCGGTGCGTACCTGTAATCCCAGCTACTCGGGAGGCTGAGACAGAGAATCCCTTCAACCTGGGAGGCAGAGGTTGCAGTGAGCCAAGATCATGCCACTGCACTCCAGGCTGGGCAACAGAGCGGGACTCCATCTCAAAATTAAATACATAAATAATAAATAAAAATAAAAAATTTAAAAACCAATATATATTTATTTTCATTCCTGCTTTCTGGCCAGCAGTGCATGAGACCACCCTTTTCTCCTCTGTCTTGCTAAAAAAATATATATATATATAGCTAATTATATATTATATATAAATATAAATACATATAAAATATATATATATATATATTTTTTTTTTTCCAGTAGAGACGGGATTTCACCACATTGACCAGGCGGTCTCGAACTCCTGGCCTCAAGCAATCTACCCCCCTCAGCCTCCCAAAATGCTGGGATTGGAGGCGTGACCACCGTGCCTGGCCACTAACAATAATCTTGACTGTTTTGAGATTTTGTCAGTCTGGTGGGTGAAAAGTAGGCAGCTCACTGTTGCTTTAATTTGCATTTCCTTGACTACTAGTGAATTTCGGTGTCTTTTTTTTCCCTAATATATGTTTGTTGGCTATTTGGCTTTGCCGTTTTGAGCAAAGCTTCCATAGTAGAGCCATGGCATTATTTCTCAGCCTCCACATTCGGGTAATCACTGAATCTCATCAAGGCTCAGTCCTGAACCTCAATCCTTCTGTCTCTTCCCCAGTCCCCGCTTCACTCAGCCCTCCAACCCTGGATCTCCCAGACTCCGTCTCACCCCACCCACCTCCACCCACCCCAACCCATGCATCCTGGGCAGAAGCTATCTCCCTGAAATGCAAATCTGACTGTGTCATTTTCTTTCTTTCTTTTTTACCAACTGGCACCACACCATGCTATGGGTTCACAGTATATGACATGATTTTAGGGGAACACAGATAAACATTTATATGTGTCAGGAAAAAATATAACCAGACCCAGACCACAGTAGACAGTGCCTTAGAATTCCACTTCAAGCCAACCTCTGGCTCAGATGGAACACAGAAATGGCAAAAATGGTGAAAATGGTACATGATGGCCTAAGTTTAAGAAATAATGTCCTGACAGGCACGGTGGCTCACGCCTGTAATCTCAGCACTTTGGGAGGCTGAGGCAGGCAGATCACAAGGTCAGGAGTTTGAGACCAGCCTGGCCAACATGGTGAAACCCCATCTCTACAAAAAATACAAAAATTAGCCAGGCATGGTGGCGGACGCCTCTCCGGAGGCGGAGGCAGGAGAATCGCTTGAACCTTGGAGGCGGAGGTTGCAGTGAGCCAAGATTGCGTCATTGTACTCTAGCCTGATCAACAAAAGCAAAACTCTGTCTCAAAAATAAAAAAAGAAATAATGCCCTAACTGATGGCATTCAAATACTTCCCTGCTGACTTCCCACCTGTCTCCCAAACCAAACAACACTCATCCACACACCCCACCATTGTGCCCCACATCCCTGCACCTTCACATCTGCTATTCCCTCTGCCTAAAATTCCTATCTCACCTATCTGACCACTAACAACCCTGGTGTCACCTCTATGACAACTAATATTCATTACAGGTCACCATAATTGTCCACAATTTACATGTCCAACTCCCAGATTCAATTTTGAATTTCTTGAAGACAGCAACCATCTCATCCAATTTGCATCGCCAATGCCAACATAGTGCTCTACAAATAAATACCCGTTGAATGAAGGAATTAATGAGGCAATCCTTCCAGCCTTCAGTTACTAGTAATTGTCAAAAAACACAGGTATGTCTAATCATTAGAAAAAAAGTGTATTGAGTTTATTACGTTCTTACTGGGTGTCCCAAGCAAATATTATTACAGCTAATCCTGACTATAACCCTAGGAAGTGAGTATCATTATTATCATCTGATTTTCCAGATGGTGCATGAGAGGCTTAAAGGAGCTAGGTCAGTCCAAAATTACACAGCTAGTAACTGGTGATTTGTGGCTGAAGTAGGCATGAAGGTAAGTATGTCTGACACCAAAGCTCACACCCCATGCTCACCACGTCTCCCCACTGTCAGGTTCATGACAATGATGATGATGGTGCTAACATATTGTTTACTATGGCCTAGGCAGTGCTCTCAACAACTATCAATATAAATAAGACAAATATTAATTAAAATTCAGATATAAAAATAGGCTCAGGGCCAGGCATAGTGACTCACACCTATAATCCTAGCACTTTGGGAGGCCAAGAAGGGTGGATCACCTGAGGTCGGGAGTTTGAGAGCAGCCTGGCCAACATGGTTAAACCCCGTCTCTACTAAAAATACAAAAATTAGCTGGGTGTGGTGACACAAGCCTAAAATCCCAGCTACTCGGAGGCTGAGGCACAAGAATCGCTGGAACCCAGGAGGTGGAGGTTGCAGTGAGCCGAGATCACACCACTGCACTCCAGCCTGTGTGACAGTGAGACCCTGTCTCAAAAAAAAAAAAAAAAAATTCAGATATAAAAATGGGCTTAGATTTGTTAAACGTCCTAGAGGTTCCCCATTGCTAGAAATAATCTTTTTTCAAAAAAAAACCCAAGCAATTCATTTAATCAAGCAGTAAAATAAAAGAGTATGCAATATGGACTGTCTAGTACAGAGTCTCAAAGTGGAAATAAAGTATTTGGGGTAAGGGAGGGGGAGAATCCAATTAATGAACCCCAGGATTTTTGACCAGGATGACAAGAATCGTAACATCCAGTCAACACCTCAAATTAGTTAGAGGCTGGTAAGAAACTTGTGACGCAGGGAACATAAAACTCACATGACAAACATTCAGAGACATTTAAAAGAGAAAAAAATACCTGAAAAAACCATTCCGTTTCGTAAGTCCTCTGGGGGATACACGTGACAGTTTTCAACTGCATTAAGAATAACATCAGGAACAACAAAGGGCAGCTGGTTTTGGTTTTTAGCTTCCTGAAAAGTCCAAAACTGATTCTAATTCCTCGGCAGGTTAAAAAAAAAAAAAAAACACACCAAAACAAATCATTCTTTCTCGCATGCTTTGAAGGGAGAAGAAATGCTCTCCTATGATTTCCTCTGACAGTCACCTGAAAGTTCACAAAAAAGAGCAATTTTTTTTTTTTTTTGAGACAGGGTCTCACTTACATCAACCAGGCTAGAGTGCAGTGGTGGGTTGATGACTCACTGCAGCCTCGACCTCCTAGGCTTAAGTGATCCTCCCGCTTCAGCCTCCTGAGTAGCTGAGACCACAGGCCTGCACCACCATACCCGGCTAGCTAATTTTTTTTTTTTCTGTAGACAGGGGGTTTCGCCATGTTGCCCAGGCTGGTCTCAAACTCCTGGGCTCAAGTGATCCTCCCACCTTGGCCTCCCAAAGTGCTGAGATTACAGGTGCAGGCCACCGCACCTGGCCAAAATTAACCATTTCTAAATGCAGATCAATACCTGAAGCCGACTCACTGCCACCCATATGGCACAGAGATCCAGTGTGTGAGTGTGTGGTAAACGTCTACCAAGTGTCAAAATACCTTACATATCCTTATAATGAAAATCACAACAGCTAATAATTACTGGAAACTTACTACCTGCCAGGCAGTGTTCTAAGGGCTGTACATGAACTGACTCATAACAACCCTCTGAAGTGAATACCGTTATACTACCCATTTCAGAGTTGCGGAAATTGAGGTGCAAGAAAGAAACTTGCCCAAAATCGCAACACAATTCAGAACCGGCAAACCTAGGATTCAAACGCCAAGCTCCGAAGCCCACGCTGATTCCACTGCCTCCGTTACTGTTCCCGTTCAGAATTTAAAGGGAAAACTTCCAGATTACGTCCTCTGATTCCATATGCGACAAAGACGCCTTGGCGGAACAATCACGTGTGTAGTCTTTGAGGTAACTTATAGGGCCTACAAAGCTCCTGGGCCATTATTTCTAGAAGGGAAAATATTCCAGAGATATCTTAAAGCTGCTTCACAGGCCAGTCTGACTGAAAGAAAGTGGAATAATTTCAATGAACCACAAGAATGAGTCTTTGTTCCTAGGTTAAAAAAAAGAGCTAGAAAACATTGCCAACAGAAAGTAAAGAGGAGAAGCACGCATTTCAGAGTCGGTGGCTGCCACCACTTCCTCCTGGGGAAGCTTCTCAGGACTCCATCTGAAGGAAAAAACAAGTCTTGCCTGCATTTCCCCTAATGTCAATACTGTTTTATGATCCATGTGAAGACGGCTGCATCTCACAGTGTCCGTCTCTCAAAAACAAATATACATACACACACACATATATAACATATATATACACATATATACATATATATTTCACACACATACACACACATACAGAAACATGCTCGTACACATCCACCTTGGATTTTGTATTTTGGCACAATAATACAGTGCACATTTAGGCTCCCAAATCCAGCAACGGTCTGCTCTGTCCTGCTAGCACTGTCTCTACTCGAAACATGATTCGTCCACCAACACCCTGACAGCTTTTTTTCGATGTAAGGATATGTGCTATTATTTACTTATTTGTCTTGAATTTGACTCACTTTGTTCAGTTACATACACATGTTTAAAAATTATTTTAAAATTTAAAAAATGGAAAGCTGCATCACAGTTGTAAATGGAAAACTAGCATCATATGACATAAAAACAGTAGCCTTAAAAGTAAATGAAAAAAAAAAGTGAAAAAAAAAAGTAAAAAAAAAAAAGTAAAAAAAAAAGGTAAACGTAGGCTGGGCACGGTGGCTCATGCCTGTAATCCCACCACTTTGGAAGGCTGAGGCAGGTGCATCACTTGAGGTCAGGAGTTTAAGACCAGCCTGACCAACATGGTGAAACCCCGTCTCTACTAAAAAATACAAAAATTAGCCAGGCCTGGAGGCGCGCACCTGTAATCCCAGCTACTAGGGAGGCTGAGGCAAGAGAATCACTTGAACCTGGGAGGTGGAGGTTGCAGTGAACGGAGACTGCACCACTGCACTCCAAACTGTGCAACGGAGCAAGGCTCCATCTCGAATTTAAAAAAAAAAAAAAACCTAAATACAATTAAGTAATAAATTTTGACTCTCTGCCATGGCCAGAGGACAGCTCTGAGCCTGAAATCTGCACACTCTGTTTTAAAAAGGAGAGGCATTAGAAACATATTGTTTTTAACTATTTTGAACAAGCTGTCATTTTTGTAAGTCAAAAATGATCCAGGCCGGGTGCAGTGGCTTTGCCTGTAATCCCAGCACTTTGAGAGGCTGAGGCGGGCGGATCACCTGAGGTCGGGAGTTCAGGACCAGCCTGACCAACATGGAAAAATCCCGTCTCTACTAAAAATACAAAATTAGCCTGGCATGGTGGTGCACACCTGTAATCCCAGCTACCTGGGAGGCCGAGGCAAGAGAATCGCTTGATCCCAGGAGACGGAGGTTGTGGTGAGCCAAGATCACGTCACTGCACTCCAGCCTGGGCAACAAGAGCGAAACTCCATCTCAAAAAAAGAAAAAAATTTCCTTGAAAAAGTAGTGAAAAGCAGAACGGATGCAGTGGCTCACGCCTGTCATCCCAGCACTTTGGGAGGCCGAGGCGGGTGGATCACGAGGTCAGGAGATCAAGATTATCCTGGCTAACACGATGAAACCCCATCTCTACTAAAAATACAAAAAAATTAGCTGGCCATGGTGGCGGGCATCTGTAGTCCCAGCTACTCGGGAGGCTGAGGCAGGAGAATGGCGTGAACCAGGGAGGCAGAGCTTGCAGTGAGCCGAGATCACGCCACTTCACTCCAGTCTGGGTGACAGAGAGAGACTCCATCTCAAAGAAAAAAAAAGAAAGAAAAAGTAGTTAAAAGCTTTAAAAACAAAAGGAGAAAAAGGGCAGATGGCTGGATCAGAGAGCAGGGGAAAGCATGTGAGGCCTCCAGGCTGTGTTAAGGATGTGGGTCTTTCTCCCAAGAGCAAAGAGAAGGCAGCTGGGAGGTTTCAAGGGAGCATGAGGTGAGGGAATCTGCATTCTGCATTCGATGTGGTAGAAGCAGGAGAAGAACAAATGGGGAGAGCCCAGAGCTGCAGCGGCCATCCTGTGAGATGCTGGTAATGGGGACCGCAGGCCAGCAGAGGAGCTGGAGGGAAGTAAGTGGATTTGACCTCAACTCCAGGGTCGGGTCAGCTACCAGCGGTGAGGAAGGGAGGCAACTCATCTATCTTGTCAGTCCTCCTAAGTTATTTTTAAATGTTCGCTGACTTTCCCTCGAGATTCAACTTTCTTCTTTTTTTTTAATTATTTTTTTGAGACGGAGTCTCACTCTCTCACCCAGGGTGGATTGCAATGGTGCAATCTCGGCTCACTGCAACCTCTGCCTTCCGGGTTCAAGCGATTCTCCTGTCTCAGCCTCCCGAGTAGCTGGGATTACAGGCGGGCATCACCACGTCCGGCTAATTTTTTTAGTACAGACGGGGTTTTGCCATGTTGGCCAGGCTGGTCTTGAACTCCTGACCTCAAGGGATTCACCTGCCTCAGCCTCCCAAAAGGCTAGGATTATAGGCGTGAGCTGCCGCGTCCAGCCGAGATTCAACTTTCTCACAGAATAGGGACAATGATGTGGCCTTTCCAACATGAAGGTGGTGCCACCTTTACCCAAGTACATTTCCTAGGTAAGACCAGGTCTCTGATATTAAGAAGTAATCCGCCTGGGGTAGAGGAGAATAATTTTTTTTTTAAACCCAGCCTCAAAAACAATTTAGTCACTAAATAGCACATAACAGAGAAAGAACAAATCATGGAACTCTAGCCCTTTCAAAATGTCTAACCTAGGCTATGGCATTTTGCCTCTCTGAATCAGTTTTCTCATCAGTGAAAAAGGGATAACCCAGGCACAGTATGGCTCATACCTGTAATCCCAACATTTTGGGAGGCCAAGGTGGGAGGATCACTTGAGTCCACGAGTTCAAGACCAGCCTGGGCAACATAGTGAGACCCCATCTCTACAAAAAATACAAAAAGTAGCCAAGTATGGTGGCTTGCATCTGTAGTCCCAGCTACTCAGGAGGCTGAGGTGGGAAGATCTTGAGCCTGGGAGGTTGAGGCTGCTATGAACCATGAACACACTACTGCACTCCAGGCTGAGTGACAGAGGAAGACCCTGCCTCAAAAAAAAAAAAGAAAAAAAGAAAGGATAATACCTCTGCTCCTTCTGAGGACTAAGAATCAACATAAATAAAATGTAGCAAAGGCAGTCACAAACTATAACTATTATTATTACTTTTTTTTTTTTTTTTTTTGAGATGGAGTATCGCTCTTGTTGCCCAGACTGGAGCAATTGCAGCTCACCGAAACCTCCACCTCCCAGGTTGAAGCGCTTCTCGTGCCTCAGCCTCCCTGCCTAGCTGGGATTACAGGCATGTGCCAGCATGCCTGGCTAATTTTGTATTTTAAGTAGAGACAGGGTTTCTCCACGTTGGTCAGGCTGGTCTCGAACTCCTGACCTCAGGTGATCCTCCCGCCTTGGCCTCCCAAAGTGCTGAGATTACAGGCATGAGCCACCATGCCTGGCTATTATTATTATTATTTTTAGAGACAGGGTCTCTGTCTATTGCCCAGGCTGGAATGCAATGGCACGATCATAGCTCACCGCAGCCTTGAACTCCTGGCCTCAAGCAATCCTCCTACCTCAGCCTCCCAAAGCAATGAGATTACAGACATGAGCCACAGTGCCTGGCCTATTATTAGTAATAGTAAGCAGCATACTCCTTTTAGCCACAAACGACAGTTATCACAGAAGGAATTAACTTTTTCAATTCTACTACAAAACATAACATTTTCTGTAACAAAGGTTATGGTAGCAAATTCTATTATATAGGTTCAGTATTCTTTATCCAAAATGCTTAGGATCAGAAATGTTTCGGATTTCAGGTTTTTCCAGACTGTGGAATATTTGCATTATATACTTACCAGTTAGGTGAGCCTAATCCAAAAATCCAAAATCCAACTGGCTTCCATTAGCATTTCCTTTGAGCATCATGTTGGTACTCAAAAAGTTTTAGATTTTGGAGCATTTTGAATTGTGGGTTTTTGGATGAGGGATACTCCACCTGTGTAAGAACACGTTAACCTAACATTCCAAGCAGGACTGCCTCTCTCAGGAAGCGGACAGCACGGTAATGAAGAAAAGTGGTCAAGAAGTCATGGATACTTAGACACACACACACCACACACACCCATACACACACATAAACACAGACAAACCAACCGGGTCAGGAAAGAGGAGTCTTTCCTAATTACCTCTGCATCCCAGGCCCTGGAACAGTGATTGCACTGGAAGCTTTGCTGTCCAGCAGAATCACCTGGAGATCCTGTTGAAATGCAAATTCTCAGCAAGCTCCTCGGCTTCAGTCATTCACACACACACTCATGCACATATACACATCCTGCTCCAATACAACTAGGACAGGACTTAGACACTGCATCATTAATCAATAAGCCTCCCAGGTGATTCTGATGCAAGCGGACCTTGGATCCCTGGCCAAGGCCAGGCCCCATAGTAGGCCCTCAGGAAGGACTAAATTGACCATTGAGTCTAATGATCTAATGCCACGAACATATACTGAGAATCTAATGTACGACAGGCACAAAGTGCTTGTGTAAAACACTGAGAAGTAAAATTTTTAAAAATAAATGGAGAAACACCCTTTCTGCCTTCCAATCTCACAAGCTTCGTGGTGGCACAGATATTTAAACACCTGACTACAGTACAATGTAATATACACACTCATCTGGCTAACAAATCTTTACTGAATGCTTCTAGGCACTAGAAAACATCTGTAAACAAGACAGCAAAACATACCTGCCTGCACAGAGCCGACATTATAGTGACAGGATAATAGGCAAAATTAAAAAGCCGAATGTATATATAGTTAGTTGGATGGTGATACGTGCAATGGAGAAAACATAAGCAGAGAAGGCAGAGATAATAGGGTGCATCACTTTAAATCTGTGCCAGTTTCGAATCATCCACATGGCTCTATTCCAGGAAGGTCTACATGCTTTGCTCATGGCTGTTAAAAGTTAACAGTAGGAAAGGACAGAAAAAGGAACGATGGACACGGGAGGGTGGGCTACGGTGAGAGTGTGGGGGACATGAACAGTTTCCAGGATGAGATGAACGTTGAGCAAGCAAGTTCCCTTCCCTTTCCTTCCCATGCAGGAATCTCCCTCCTGCCACCTCAGGGGCTGCAGAGCACAAATTAGCTCTGACTGAGCTCACAACGCATTTGCAGCAAGGACTGGATGCTTGTGAGTCTCCTACCTTTGCCAAGCCCTATGTGGCCTATGGGTCTCCTTCCAGCCAATGTTATCAGCTTATGCCATGATGTCAGCCTTTCCTGGGTCGTGAATGTCAATAGCCATTTTTAGGAAATTTTTTTTTTTTTTTTTTTTTTTGAGATAGAGTCTTGCTTTGTCACCCAGGCTAGAGTACAGTGGCACAATCTCGGCTCACTGCAACCTCTGCCTCCTGGGTTTAGGCAATTCTCCTGCCTCAGCCTCCCAAGTAGCTGAGATTATAGGCACCCGCCACCAAGCCCGGCTAATTTTTGGTATTTTTAGCAGCACAAATCAAGCCTCAAGGAGTTTCACCATCTTGGCCAGGCTGGTCTCGAACTCCTGACCTCGTGATCCACCTGCCTCGACCTCCCAAAGTGTTGGGATTACAGGCATGAGCCACTGCACCCAGCCAAATTTTATTTTTTGAGACAGACGCTCACCCTGTGTCACTCTGTCACCCAGGCTGGAGTGTAGTGGCGCGATCTCAGCTCACTGCAACCTCCACCTCCTAAATCCTTAATTTTCCCCAAAATTAGCCTGGGTTCAAGCGATTGTCCTGCCTCAGCCTCCCAAGTCTCTGGGACTACAGGCGTGCACCACCACACTCAGCTAATTTTTGTATTTTTAGTAGAGACGAGATTTCACCATGTTGGCCAGCCTGGTCTCGAACTTCTGACCTCAAGTGATCCACCTGACTCGGCCTCGCAAAATGCTGGGATTATAGGCATGAGCCACCGCACCTGGCCCATTTTTAGGAATTATTTTTTATCATAAAAGGAACACATGATCACAATAAAAAACGCGAAAAATACCAAAAAGCAATATTCCCAGTATTCTTACCCCTACTGCTACCTTAGGCCACATTTCAGTGTGTTCTGGCCAGAGTTGCTATCTAACATAGCTAGGACCACTCCATATGCATAGAATTTCGGATCCTGCTCTTTTTACAACATATGCCTTTTTACTATCTATGTAATTTCTAAATTATTACCCATGCATTTTTCCATTGAAAACAAATTCCATATAAACATTACTCTTAATGGCTATATAACATTCCACCCTATTAACGCACTATATTTTATTAACCATTTCCCAATTACTGGGTATTTAGGCATCCAAGTTCTCATAATTATTAATTACCCTGAAAATAATTTTATATGGAAAGGTATCTCGAATAATTCCCTCCGAATAGATTCCTAGAAAGAGAATTATGGAAAACGTGGAGTGTGGGAGATGAGCAGTCACCGCACAGAGAGTCCACGGTTGACTCAAATTTCAGCGCTGCACCTCTTGGCTGCAGAGGCAGAGCACAGAAGCCGGCCGCCTTCTGCCGCCTTTTCAAGCTCGATGGTCAATGGTTTTAGAAGCGACATATTTACCTGCTGTCGGAATCCGAGGCGATCTCCTTTCTCCCTCCAAAGCGGATCTGGCACTGCACAGAAAAAGAAGCTGCTGAGATCAGCCGCTGGGATGCGACACTCAAAACGTCACACAACAGCCCACGTAGGGCTTAAGGGTCAGGGAGGGGACACGGGACCAGAAGCTCTGCACGTCAAGTGAGGACGTCCCTGTCCCCTGGGTATCAGCACAAGACTTAAGAAGGTGCACACCTCAGCCTTGAAGCTGCCACTTAAAGGAAACCCTTATCTCCCACTTGTACAAAAGCAAGCCTTGTGGGAAAACACTGCTAACAGAAAAACAAAAGCACACGGCCATCTGTGCATTATCCAGGCAGCTGCTCCTGCCTGTCGGCAGCTGACTGTCTACCACACAGAGCTCTTCGCAGGAGATAATTACAACTTCCACAAACCTGCGCTGAATGGGCCCCTTTGGACGAGCCCCAGAGTTGTCGTGACTGGCTATGACATTACAGCAGCACAAATCAAGCCTCATACGAGTCATTGGGTTGTATGGAATGACAATTTACTGAGGGTGGGTAAAAATGAAAGCAGGCTACTTCTTTTTTATTTTTTTTATTTTTTGAGACAGAGTTTCACTCTTGTTGCCCAGGCTGGAGTGTAATGGATCGATCTCAGCTCACGGCAACCTCTCCCTCCCGGGTTCAAGTGATTCTCCTGCCTCAGACTCCCAAGTAGCTGGGATACAGGCATGTGCCACTATGCCCGGCTAATTTTTGTATTTTTAGTAGAGATGGGGTTTCTCCATGTTGGTCAGGCTGGTCTTGAACTCCTGACCTCAGGTGATCGCCCACCTTGGCCTCCCAAAGTGCTGGGATTACAGGCGTGAGCCACGGTACCTGGCCCTGCAGGCTACTTTTTGAATTGGTAAAATTAAAATATAGATAACATAAACTTTGCCATTTTAACCATCTTTAGGTGTAAATTTCAATTCACAATGTTGAGCAACCATCACCATTATCCACTATTCTAATTTTCTTAACAAAAAAAAAAAAATGGGGTCTCGCTCTGTCACCAGGCTGAAGGGTAGTGGTGCCATCATAGCTCATGGTAACCTCGAATACCTGGGCTCAAGCAATTCTCCCACCTCAGCCTCCCAAGTAGCTGGGATTACAGGCACGTGCCACCAGGTCCAACTCATATTTTTTATTTTTTGTAGAGACAGGGTTCTCACTATGTTGCCCAGGCTGCCCTCATACTCCTGGCCTCAAGACATCCTCCTGCCCCAACTTCCCAAAGCACTGGGATTACAGGTGTAAGCCACCATGCCTGGCCTACTACTGTCTTTTTCTTTTGAAGGTATAGAATCTCTGCTATGGGTAGCTGGCTTGCAGGGTTCCTAAACTTATCATCAATACTACTACATTGTATATGTGTGTGTGTGTGTGTGTGTATGTGTATGTGTATATGTGTGTGTATATATATAATTTTAAATGATATATTTGTCAAAACACATGAAACTATACACTTAAAATGCTATGTTATATGTAAATTATACATCAATAAAATTTATTTTTGAAAGTCATGCAAAAAAGTCATATGCAACACTTTAACCCTCAAAATAACAACAACAATAATAATAATAATAATGATAATAACAGCAGGCTAGGCGCAGTGGCTCACATCTGTAATCCCAGCAGTTAGGGAGGCCGAGGTGGGCTGATCACCCGAGGTCAGGAGTTCGAGATCAGCCTGGCCAACATGGTGAAACCCCACCTCCACTAAAAAATACAAAAGTCAGCCAGGTGTGGTGGCATGCACCTGTAGTCCCAGCTACTCAGGAGTTTGAGGCAGGAGAATCACTTGAGCCCAGGAGACAGAAGTTGCAGTGAGCTGAGATTGCGCCACTGCACTCCAGCCCGGGCGACAGAGCTAGACTCCATCCAAAAAAAAAAAAAAGCAGCAGAAGCTCTGTGCATAAGCTCCACTTTATTTCTCTCTAACTGCTACCTTTAAAGTGGTTCATCTTGCCTCCTCATCTTATTATATTTTCCATTTCTGCAGCAAAGAAAGAGCAAGCTAACAACATGGGCTCCAGATGTTACCATGTTAACAGAGGACCAGGCTCTGTCCAGGCCCTTTACCTACTTTAACAAGCCAATTCCCTCAGAAGCCATACACAGATTAAGTGACCCAGTTACAGAAGAGCAGAGAGATGCTCAGGGAGGGTGCGTGAGCTGTCCCTGTACACAGAGAGCTGAAGAAGTAAAGCTGGCCTTTAATTCCAGCTACGTCGGAGCAGAAAGCCTGTGTCCCTCCTACCACACAATGCCTCAAGGCTTACATAGATACTGCATTCTCTGGGCTCACTTCAATACTCAACATACACCCCAGCCACATGTGGTGGCATGCACCTGTAGTCCCAGCCACTCAGAAGGCCAAGGTGGGAGGACTGCTTGAGCCCAGGAGTTTGAGGTTACAATGAACTATGATGGTACCACTGTGCTCCAGCCTAGACAACAGCAAGACCTTATCTCTAAAAAACAAAACAAAAAAAAATTCACACACAACCCTATTACAGTACTTACCTCCCTACAGTGTGATTACACACATAATTATAACTGTCAACTGCCCCTTCCAAAAAGTGAGCTCCTAGAATTCCCAGATTTGGATCCTAGCTCTGCCGCTTACTAACTATGACGCCTTGAGCAAGTTATTGGATCCCTCTGAGTTTCAGTCTCTTCAGCTGCAAAATGAAACCAACTGCAGGAACTATAATCTCACAGTGTTGTTGGAAGGATTAAATATAAAGTGCTTAGCAGAGAGCCTGGCACACAGTGGAGATGTGATCAGTGACAGCTAACAGTAGCATGCATCTGGTACATGCAGCAAGCAGATTCCAGTCTCACATCCAAGCTTGCTTCCAAGCCCAGCCAGAGTCAAGCATCAGAAACAGCATCACATCAATCACAGCAAAGCCACCTGGAGTGTCCACACAGCTGGGGGCAGCAGCAGAGGACCCCAGGCGTGGCCTCCTTCCTCCTTGTCCTAGCCTTCTTGTGCTCAGGGGTCCTAACTCCAAACCACCACCTCTTCACCCCTCAGAGCTGCCCTCAAACACAACTGCTTGGAAATGAGACAATGGGACTTTGAAACCCACATCAATGCCTTTTTTTTTTTTTTTTTTTTTTTTTGAGACAAAGTCTCATTCTGTTGCCCAGGGTGGAGTGCAGTGGGGCAATCTCGGCTCACTGCAACCTCCACCTCCTAGGTTCAATCAATTCTCCTGCCTCAGCCTCCCAAGTAGCTGGGATTACAGGTGCCTGTCACCACATCCAGCTAATTTTTGTATTTTTAGTAGAGACAGGGTTTCACCATGTTGGCCAGGTTAGTTTGGAACTCCTGACCTCAAGTGATGCAGTCACCTTGACCTCCCAAGGTGCTGGGATTACAGGCGTGAGCCACCGCACCCAGCTCAGTGCCTTTCTTGAAGGGACATCACTGAAGGATGGGGGTCCTCTAGAGGGCTTTCAAAATTCAAGACACAGGACTTCCTCCAACCCAACTCTGACTGTGTTCACTGCTCTATCATTTCCTGGGGAAAACGATTAGATCGCTTCACTGTTCCCAGGTATAAAGTGGGAGTCAGTCTGTGTATGTTATAGGGAAGAAATGACCTACATTAATTATCTGACACTATTACTCGACCAAAAAGGCAAATGTGTGCTTTCTGCTTACCTGTTTCACTGCATCCAGCAGTCGCTCCAGCAGAAATTGTCTTTTGTCATTGTTCTGTGATCCTAAAATGCAATGAGGCTTAATTAGTTCTCGTTGACACTCGGACATGGCTGTCCTCAACCAGACCAGTCCTTTACTACTGATCTTTAACCAAATCAATAGCACGACTAGGTACCAATAATCCGTATCATTACAATGAAGTTTGGCTATTGCCTGTTACTACATCAAAGGAAAACAGGTAAACTAATTTTCCCCAAATCTGAACAACATGTCTACAATGGTCTAAAGGTTTCTCAACCCTTGGCACTACTGACATTGTAGGATGTTTAGCAGCATCCCTGGCCTCTACACACTACGTGGCATTAGCACACACAAACCCCTGAGTCATACCAAAATGTTTCCATGTAATGCCAATGTCCCCTGGGAATCAAAACTGCCCCCAGTTGTCAACCAGCAGCCTGAAATAAAATACAAGTTTCCCAGTACAGTGGGAACTGCTCACTGGCTGTTCTCACTATCATCTCCAACATCCTTTTCCCATGCCGCCTTCAGCAATCCAAGCTGTAAAACCTGATTACTCCTCTTCTCAGCAGCTGAGGTTGAACTTAAGTGGTCTGGCCAATGAGAAGATAGCAGAAGTGTACTGGGAAAGTTCTGGGAAAGTCATTCCTTTCTGATAGAAAGAAGAGCTATGAAGGGCATCATTCTGTCTTCCATCCTTCATGCCTCAATCATAGACATGTTGGGTGGAGCCCGAGTAGCATTTTGCCACCATGAAGTCATGAGCCTGAGAGAAAGACCTAGAAAATCACAAAGACACCAGCCCTGATATCACTGAGTTGGTAAGCCAAGACTAGAAACTAGCTAACTCTCACAAAATAAATAACGGTATTTGTCCACACCACGGCACATTGAGCTGTTACTTGCAGCCAAAAGCATTCCCAACTGACACATATGACATACAGTGAACTTCCATTTAAGAAGGTCTGGGGAAAGGGCACTTGAAAACACCAGGCGGACAGTTGTCAGAGCCACACCTGATCTCCACAAGAGGCCCAGTGACTCCAAGCAAGATACAAAGCCACGGACTAAGATGCACCAGTCACAGAGCACACTGACTTCAAAGGATACTGGAATTCAGGTTATAAGGACAGATGCTCCACACTGCAGGTGTTGAATTGCCATCAGGCTGCTTCTGTCCTGGGCAACTCTACGTAGGCTGCACCGGGGCAGAGCAGCAGGGCATTATCTCAGAGATGGTCAGTGATTCCTCCAGGTCAAGCCAGGGCCAGCTGGTTGATAACAACCACCACCATGTGCTGGGCGCATCCTACATGCCAGGAACCAAGCTGAGTACTATGCATTCAATATCTCCCTTCATCTTCACATCCAGCCTACAAGCCAGGATCCCAAACACAGATGGGAAAGCTGAAGCTGGGAGAAGTCAGTTGACTGTGTGTGTTGATCCACCCAGGATTTATTTAACTTCTAGTGTGTGTGAGGCAATATTTTAAGAGCTGAGGACATACAAGTTAAATGGTGTAAAAGAGCCATCTTCTCATGGAGCTAAAAATCCTACTAGAAGGCTGGGCACAGTGGTTCACACCTGTAATCCCAACGCTTTGGGAGGCCGAGGCAGGCAGATTGCTTGAGATCAGGAGTTTGAGACCAGGTTGGGCAACATGACGAAGCCCTGTATCTACCAAAAAACACAAAAAATTTAGCCGGGCATGGTGGCACACAGCTGTGGTCCCAGCTGTTCATGAGGCAGAGGTGGAAGGATCACTTGAACCCGGGAGGCAGAGGTTGCAGTGAGCTGAGATCGTGCCACTACTCTGGCCTGGGTGACAGAGTGAGACCCTATCTCAAAAACAAACAAAAAAAAATAGTATAAAAATAAACTAATCAACGAAAAAGTGTTAGAGTCATACTAAGAAGAAAAAACAAAGACAGTGATGGGATAGGGAGGAAGCAAGAAGGCTGCTTTAGCCAAGGCATCCCGAGGGCCTCTCTGCACAGGTGACATGTGAGCTGAGCCCTCTATAAAGAGAAGGAGGCCGGGCGCAGTGGCTCAAGCCTGTAATCCCAGCACTTTGGGAGGCCGAGACGGGCGGATCACTAGGTCAGGAGATCGAGACCATCCTGGCTAACACAGTGAAACCCCGTCTCTACTAAAAATACAAAAAAAAAAAAAAATAGCCGGGCGACGTGGCGGGCGCCTGTAGTCCCAGCTACTCGGGAGGCTGAAGCAGGAGAATGGCGTGAACCCGGGAGGCAGGGCTTGCAGTGAGCTGAGATCCGGCCATTGCACTCCAGCCTGGGCAACAGAGCCAGACTCCATCTCAAAAAAAAAAAAAGAGAAGGAGCAGCTATGGAAAGATAGGGCAGACCAGCGTTCCAGACAGAGCAAGCAGCAAGGGGAGAGGCTCGGAGGTAGGACAAGCTTGGCTCTGGTCTTCCAGGACTAGAAGGAAGTTTGCCGTGGTTTGAGCAAAAAGCAAAAAAAAAAAAAAAAAAAACGGAAGGAAAGATCAAACAGGCAGGCAGAGACCAGTCACATAGGATCATGTGGGCCATGATAATGGGGTTAGACTCTGTTGAAATTTTAATACTAATTGGTTAAACAGTAATCCTGACTCAAGACCTCTAAAGCCTGTGTTAGGACCACGATACCAAGGATCCCGCCTTACCTCCAGGCCTAGTGATAAAACCAGTCAGCAGACACACAGTAAAACAACTGACTCTTCAAAAAAATACCATTAGTATTTTTTTCTGGCAGAGGTTTCGATCAAGAATAGCCTGGACACCATTCCCACCAGCCATGAGGCATCTCAAGGCATTGCTCAGGATGGCTATAGACCCATCTGGCCAAGGTCCTCTGACACCTCTTGACACCTGTCTCTATCAATCACACGCTCTTTGTTCCAGAATCCAGGGTTTGGATTCTGGTCTTCCCTCCCTAACACCAGAATAGAAAAGTCAGGCTTGCTTTCTTCCTTTTTCCAAGTATGAGACCCGACAGCTCTACCTGCCCTTGAGCAATATCAACTGGAAACTTGACAGGGTTCCCCGCACTGGAAATGCCTTTGTTATTTTTTTCTCATCGTAAAAGCAATTCATGTAGGGAAAAAAATAGAATAATAACAAATCGGGAAAAAATATACAAAGAAAACAAAAATCTCTTTCATCTCCCTACTGATAATTTTGTAATGCAGTTCTTCTCAAACTTTGATGTCCACACAGATCTCCTGGAGATCTTGTTAAAAAGCAGCCATTTGTTTGCTGGCGTTTTTTCTGAGACAGGAACTCTATCACCCAGGCTGGAGTAAGTGGCACAATCACAGCTCTCTGCAGTCTCAACCTCCTGGGCTCAATCCACTCTCCTGTCTCAGCCCTCCGAGTAGCTGGGACTACAGGCATAGGGCACCACTCACAGATAATTTATTTATTTTTATTTTTTATAAAGACGGGGTCTCACGAGGTTGCCCAAGCAGCTCTTGAACTCCTGGGCTGAAGCGATCCTCCTGCCTCAGCCTCCCAAAGAGCTGGGATAATAGGCGTGAGCCACCGCGCCCAGCCCAAAAGGCAGATTCTGATTCAGGAGGCTGCAAATGGGGCCTAATTCTGTGTTTCTCTTTTTTTTTTCTGAGACAGTCTTGCTCCATTGCCCAGGCTGGAGTTCAGTGGCGCAATCTGGGCTCACTGCAACCTCCACCTCCCAGGTTCAAGCAATTCTCCTGCCTCAGCCTCCCGAATAGCTGGAATTACAGGCACACACCACCACGCCAAGCTAATTTTTGTATTTTTAGTAGAGACAGGGTTTCACCATGTTGGCCAGGCTGGTCTTGAACTCCTGACCTTGTGATCCACCCACCTCAGCCTCCCAACGTGCTGGGATTACAGGTATGAGCCACCGCGCCCGGCCAACTCTGTGTTTCTCATAAGCTCTCAGGTGAGCTAATACTGCTGACTCCCTTCACACTTGAATAACAAAGATTTAGCACCGGCCGGGCGCGGTGGCTCAAGCCTGTAATCCCAGCACTTTGGGAGGCCGAGACGGGCGGATCACAAGGTCAGGAGATCGAGACCATCCTGGCTAACACGGTGAAACCCCGTCTCTACTAAAAAATACAAAAACTAGCTGGGCGAGGTGGCGGACGCCTGTAGTCCCAGCTACTCGGGAGGCTGAGGCAGGAGAATGGCGTGAACCCGGGAGGCGGAGCTTGCAGTGAGCTGAGATCCGGCCACTGCACTCCAGTCTGGGCGACACAGGGAGACTCTGTCTCAACAAAAAAAAAAACAAACAAAAAAAAAGATTTAGCACCTACCCTTCCTGAAATGCACAATGATCCTCCAGGTCTCTTTTTTTTTTTTTTTAAGAGTATTTTGCCCTACTGCTTGTTCTGGATGAGATGTCGCAGCCTCCTCTGCTTTACTCTGCAAAGCCTCTTTTCATGATGGGGTGAGGGGAAGAAAAGAAAAACCTGTTCTTTATATAAAAACTACCCGAGGTTGTGCAGGTCTCAACCCAGAGGCTCACACTTCCTGGCTGTGATCTCTCTCTGCAGGCAAGCAGCTCTCAACTGAGACAACCTTGACCTCAGAAGGGGCAGCTGTGGCCAACTTATCCCTGAATGAGCTTAAGAGAAAGGGGTCGGCCGGGAGCAATGGCTCAAATCTATAATCTCAGCAACTTTGGGAGGCCAAGGCGGACGGATCACATGAAGTCAGGAGTTTAAGACCAGCCTCACGAACATGGCAAAACCCCATCTCTACTAAAAATACAAAAACTAGCCAGGTGTGGTGGCAAGCACCTTTAGTCCCAGCTACTCAGAAGGCTGAGGCAGGAGAATCGCTTGAACCTGGGAGATGGAGGTTGCAGTGAGCCAAGATTGCACCAATGCACTCCAGCCTGGGCAACAGAGTGAGAGTGTCTCATAAATAAATAAATAAATAAATAAATAAATAAATAAATAAATAAGTAAATAGAGAGAGAAGGGGCTTTACTAGGCTGCAGGGAGCACAGGTGGTCTGAGGACCGCTTATCAACTGAGAGGAACAGTGGAGCGCACTGAGCGGGAAGTCACAAGGCCTGAGCTCTCATCCTGCCTGGCCCGCTTGCTAGCCATGTGATAGGGACAGTCACTTCCCTTGTTTGGCTACTGGTTTCTGCATGAGATCATGCTCTCCTAGCTCTAGAGTCTATGGAAACTCTGCAGAGACAGGCAGGCAGAGCAATCGATGCTACCAGTCTCCTTCTTACCTTCTCCCTTTGAATCCAGTGGAGAATACAGCACCTCCGCCAGGGCCCACAAGAATCTGCCAGCTTCAAATGTTGACACCACTCAGAGAGAAGCAGGAAGAATGTGCCCACCTACTGAGTCCCAACCAGAGGCTAAGTCATTAAATGACCTATTAAATCCTTGACAAAGAAGGAAAAGTGGCTCCACTCAGTAGCGAGGACTGCGACTCAGGAAAATACCTTTACAGGACCAGACCCATGGGAAGTGGCTGAGGAGGGATTCACTTCCAAGTCCATGGGATCCTGGACCTGCCAGCTGCTAAGCCCTGCTCGCCCTCGACCTCCTTCACAACCTGCAGCAGTGGCCCACTGCAAATTCAGCAAACACTTCCAAATTCAGCAAGCACTTCCAAATTCTGCAAACACTTCGCCACACAGGAGCAATCAAATCCCATCTTCCTGCTTCCTCATCTCCAGGGGCAGCCCCCAGCCAGCAACCAGGTGAACAAGAATAGGCTTCTTTTTATTTCTCATTTAGATCATCATCAAAATGAAAACAGAAAATGGAAAGGCACCCGAGGGAATACCTCCAGGGATTCACAAACCTGTCTGAGAAATGCAGTCAGCTGACACCCCCTAACTCTACTCAGAAACCTCACGTGCATGGGAAAATCAGTCACCTACTTGGGCCTCTCTTTAATGTTTTCTTGTTGTTGTTGTTTGTTTGTAGGTGGAGTCTCACTCCTGTCGCCCAGGCTGGAGTGCAATGGCACCATCTCGGCTCACTGCAACCTCCGCCTCCCAGATTCAAGCAATTATCTGCCTCAGCCTCCCAAGTAGCTGGGATTACAGGCGCCTGCTACCACGCCCAGCTAATTTTTGTCTTTTTAGTAGAGACAGGGTTTCACCATGTTGGCCAGACTGCTCTCAAATGCCTGACCTCAGGTGATCCGACTGCCTTGGCCTTCCAAAGTGCTGGGATTACAGGCGTGAGTCACCACACCCGGCCTTTGTCTTCAATGTTTAGAACTCTCAGGATTTAATGTTTAATGTTTACAGTCGTTTGAGTCCTACATTAATTTTTACCACAAACCTCTAGCCTTCTGCCTGGGGTTGCCATTCAAGCTACAGTGACCTCCTGGAGAGAAAGAGCAGAAATTAAGAACAGGATAGCCCGGGTTAGAATCCTACTCTACCAGCCATGTGATCATGAGCAAGTTACTTAACCCCCCTGCTTCAGGCTCACCAGAGAACCTACCTCTTTGGATGATGAAATGAGGGAAATTGTATTGTGCACCTAGAATAGTGCCTGGTATATACCGAGCATTTAATAAAATTAGCCATCATTATCATCATTGTTGGCAACCCTTACCCCAAGGTATCAAGACCTCTGGCTCCCAGAAGTCGTTTCAACGAGCTACCTTTTCTCCAAAGCCCAGGCAAAGCAATTCAATCCAGGCCTCTGTGTTTGCTGCCCTGGGAGATGAAAGGGTGAAAGAGGACCCCTGGCATGTGGAGAGGGGAAAACAAGCAGGATGCAACCAGGCATTCTGGCTATATTCCTTCTTTAACCTTCGCAACCCTGGAGCTCCAAGTAAACTGGTTCCCATTCCACAGAGGTCAAGCCCCTTAGTCAAGCCCACACACACACATATATACACACACACACACACACACACATATACACACACATATATATACACACACGCACATATATATATATTTTTTTTTTATGAGATGGAGTCTTGCTTTTTTCGCCCAGGCTGGAGTACAGTGACTCCATCTCTTCTCATTGAGGCCTCCACCTCCCAGGTTCAAGCAATTCTCCTACCTCAGCCTCCTGAGTAGCTGGGATTACAGGTGTCCCCCACCACGCCTGGCTCATTTGTTTGTTTGTTTGTTTGTATTTTTAGTAGAGATGGGGTTTCGCCATGTTGGTCAGGCTGGTCTCAAACTCCTGACCTCAAGTGATCCACCCACCCGGGCCTTCCAAAGTGCTGGGGTTATAGGCATGAGCCACCATGCCTGGCCCATGCAGATATTTAAATAGTGGTATTTTGCTGCCTCTCCATGCAGCACGATGGAGGCAACGTCATGCTAGACATTTCCCTGGTGAGATCTTTGTAACACATTAAGCAGGTACAAGCGAGAAAAGAAAAAGAGGGCAATGCTCTCTGAGTGCCCACTGTGTACAAGGAATTCTGCCCAAGGGCAGTCAAGCAGGTGCTGCACTGCAGGCTGAGCCCTGCTCTCCCTAACTCTCAAGCAAGTGCTCCTTCCACACACCACACTGACATCCTTCACTGAACAACTGGGAACCTTAGCCACGCTTGCAAAACTGGGAAGGACCAGAACAGGAAGTCTATAGACAGAAGGCAGACAGGTGGTTGCCAGGGGCTGGGGCGGTAGGGGGATGGGGAGCTACTGCTTAATGGATATGGAGTTTCCTTTGGGTGATGAAAATGTTTTGAAACTAGACAAGAGTGCTGATTGCACAACAATGCAAATGTACTAAATACTAGTGAACTGCTTGCTTTAGAACAACAGTTAATTCTTTGTTTTGTGAATTTCACCTCAATTTAAAAAAAAAAAAAAATTTAAGAAATGGAGTCTGGCTCTGTCACCCAGGCTGGAGTACAGTGGCATGATCATAGCTCACTGAGGCCTCCAACTCCTGGGCTCAATCAGTCCTCCCATCTCAGCCTCCCAAGTAGCTGGGACTACAGGCATGCACCACCACACTGGGTTAATTTTGTACGTTTTGTAAAGAGAGGGTCTCGCTACATTGCCCAGGCTGGTCTCAAACTCCTGGCCTCAAACGATCCTCCTGCCTCAGTCTCCCAATGTGCTGAGATTACAGGTGTAAGCCACCACTCTTGGCCCAATATTTTTATGAAAAGGACTGCAACAGGTAGATGTTGGCTGAGAAAATGTTCCTATTCTAACGAACAACTACAGTAGGATTCTCCCAAGGGTTAGACAAAGCAACTGCACGGAGAACCCAGTCCCCATATTGAATCACACAGTAGAAAAGCTACTCCCGGCTGGGTGAGGTGGCTCATGCTTGTAATCCCAGCACTTTGGGAGGTAGAGGCAGGTGGATGACTTGGGGCCAAGAGTTCGAAACCAGCCTGGCCAACATGGTGAAACCCCCATCTCTACTAAAAATACAAAAAAATTGGCCAGGTGCAGTGGCTCACGCCTGTTATCCCAGCATTTTGGGAGGCCTAGCCAGGTGGATCACCTGAGGTCAGGAGTTCGAGACCAGCCTGGCCAACATGGTTAAACCCCATCTCTACTAAAAATACAAAAAAGAGCCAGGCATGATGACAGACGCCTATAATCCCAGCTACTTGGGAAGCTGAGGCAGGAGAATCACTTGAATCCAAGAGGCGGAGGTTGCAGAGAGCCAAGATTGCGCCATTGCACTCTAGCCTGGGCAACAAGAGCAAAACTCCATCTCAAAAATAATAATAATAATACAAAAAATTACCCAGGTATGGTGGCAGGCGCCTGTTATCCCAGCTACTCAGGAGGCTGAGGCTGGAGAATCACTTGAACCTGGGAGGTGGAGGTTGCAGTGAGCCGAGATCACACCACTGCAACAGAGTGAGACTCCATCTCAAAACAAAATAAAATGAAATTTTAAAAAATAAATAAATTTACATATATTTACATTTACATAGATTTATACTTTTATAAAATAAAATTAATAAATGTAATAGAAACCATGCCTCGCTTCCACGGGCCCCTCCTGCACCCCAATCTCCCCCTACCTGGCATGGCTCTTCCCTCATGAGATGGCAAGTCTCACGGCAAAGGCCTTCTGTGACAGCCACCCCTGCCTCAGTTGCTGTTCCTAGCTCTGGCCCTTTTGCTCTCATTTCCTTTACCCCGCACTGAATTTTCTATGCAGTGGCTACAGCATCTGGAAACGCAGATGAATACACAATAAATGACTTACTAGTATTACAGGATACACACAATGATGTTATGTGATTCATCCAATGTGCCCTGCAAAACTGCAATGAACACGGCATTTCTCTAAGCCCTGCGTGTGCATCTGCGGTGGGCTGCCTCACATGATTTGTTTCTGATTTTCACTGAACCTGTACCTTTAGCATACCCTAGAATGGGGGTCAGCAAGCTTTTTCTGGAAAGAGTCCCGCCGTCAACATTTTAGGCTTTGTGGGCCAAAGGGTTGCTGTCACTACCCTACTCTGCCACTGCAGGGTGAAAAACAGCCATAGATAATGTATAACGAACAGGTCTTGGGCTGGATTTAACAGCCCACTGCCCTGGCAGAAATAATGAAGGATGGCAGGTTAAAAATTAAAACAATAGTATCTGTGTTTGTAGACCTTACAGCCACCGTGCAATTAGACGGTTAAACGTAAGAGTTCCCCAGCAGGCCGTAGACCAGGCCCACATCATAATCATGCTCCCATCTCCCCTCACCGTCTAACCAAGGCCCCATACAGAGTCTTGCAGAGAACAAGGACATTATCAACCTGTTGTCACTGCAGAATTCATCCTCAGTTACACTGGCAGGCATCTGGGATGCCTGGCGCTACCAGCCCAATGATGACTTTAACGTTGTTGCTATTGTCTAATTCCCATCCCACTCCCCAAAATCCACAACCATTCCAAATAAAGAAACTGAAAGAAAGCAGAAGCAAAGGAGGAGGGGGCAGAAAGGGCTGCCCAATATATGCCCGGGGCACATACAAGACCAAGAGGGACCCCTGCAATAACCAAGGGGTAAGGTGGGGGATAGAAATGAGTGGGGTGGGCTGGCAAGGCACAGATCACAAGAGCAGAGCAGGTGCCCCTCTCGAGATGACAGCTGCTACCCAGTACTGGCAGACAGTACCTCACAGCAATACCAGTAATTGCCTCATCTCCTGGTTTTTCAAGAGAGGCTGAAAATCCAGATTTTTTGTGTCAGTTAGTTGGCCCCTAACTATACTCTTGTTAGAACAATGTTCCAGCCAACTCGGCATGAACCAAACACAACACATCTGGGGCCAGGTCTGCCGCCAATCCGCCATACTGAGACATACGTTTAACCCTCATATCTATCTGGAAGGTGGGGGCTGGCCACCCTGGTGTAACAGACAAAGGAACTGAGGCTACGAGACATTGATCATTTGCCCAAAGAACAGCTCAGAGGTGACAGACCCGACATTTTACCCCAAACCTTGTACCTTCCAACCTTCACAAAACCAGGCTCACTCCTTGAATGGCTCAATCTCGGCACAGAAAAGGGCTCCGTCATCAAAGTACCACCAAAGAAAAAACTACCTCCCGATGGCTGACTCAAATGGTTCCCTTCTCAGAGAAATCTTCCTGCAGAGGGTCCCGCAAGGGGCACACTGCTGTCTCCCCACACAGCGCTCCCATGGCCCTGCAGTCCTGCCATAGTGCTGGTGTCATCCCTGTCGTGGAAGGGATTATGCATTGTGAGCTCTCCGGGATAGACGGGAGCCTCACGAACTCTCCCATCACAGAAGGAACTCAACAGCTGTTGAATCTAGATTCTGGTGCAGTTCACTTCTGTGGCTCCCCAAGTGGCTACTTTAAATAAAAAGGACCAGGACTGGCCAGGACACAGCAGCCGCCTCATTCCTGTCATGGGCAGAGCGAGGTGGTGGTTTCATCTGCTCTAGCCTTAGCACACGCACAGATAAAATGGACAATCGTTCTTCCCCAAAGTCAGGGCGCTGGTTCCAGTATCGTACGGTGAAGTGGCACAGCTGGCCCAGGACAAAAGGACAGACTATCTGCCACCACACAACAGAAAGAGACAGGCTCTGCATGTAGACAGATGGGCTCAGGCCATCCATGTGGGCTTATGGTGTCCAAGATCAATGACAAAATAAATGAGCAAAGAATGGGGACCATCAGTTTACTCTAGAGCAGGCCGGGCGTGATGGCTCCTGCCTGTAATCCCAGCACTTTGGGAGGCCGAGGCAGGCAGATCACTGGCGGTCAGGAGTTAAAGACCAGCCTGGCCAAAATGGTGAAACCCCGTTTCCACTGAAAATACAAAAATTAGCCAGGCATGATGGTGCCCACCTGTAATCTCAGCTACTGGGAGGCTGAGGCAAGAGAATCACTTGAACCCAACAGGGTGGAGGTTGCCGAGATTGCACCACTGCACTCCAGCCTGGGCAACAGAGTGAGATTCCATCTCAAAAAAAAAAAAAAAAAAAAAAAATTCTCTTGAGCAGGGATTGGCAAACATTTTCCGTAAAGAGCAAAACAGTAAATATTTATATTTTAGGCTTTGCAGGCCATACACTCTCTGTCACAGTTACTCAGTTCTGCCATTGTAGCCTGAAAGAAACCACAGACAATAGTAAATGAATAGATATGGCTTTGTTCCAATAAAACTTTATTTGCAAAACAGGAGGCCAACCCAGTTCACCAGTTCTTGCTGTAGAAAAAAAAAAAAAAAAAAAAACACTAACATGGCAATGTGCAAAAACTTTAAAGAGACAAGAGGCTAAGCATGGTGGCTCACACCTGTAATCTTGGAATTTTGGGAGGTAGAGGTAAGAGAATTGCTTGCGCCTAGGAGTTTGAGACCAGCCTGCGTAACACAGTGAAACACCGTCTCTACAAAAAGGTTTTTTTAACTGGCCAGGCGTTGTGGCTCACACCTGTAATCCCAGCACTTTGGGAGGCCAAGGCGGGCAGATCACAAGGTCAGAAGATTGAGACCATCCTGGCAAACACAGTGAAACCCCGTCTCTATTAAAAATACAAAAAAAAATTAGCTGGGCGTGGTGGCGGGTGCCTGTACTCCCAGCTACTCGAGAGGTTGAGGCAGGAGAATGGCGTGAACCCAGGAGGCGGCGCTTGCAGTGAGCAGAGATTGCACCACTGCACTGGGCAACAGAGCAAGACTCCGTCTAAAAAAAAAAAAAAGTTTTTTCTAAAAATTAGCTGCGTGTGGTGGCACACACCTGTAGTCCAAGTTATGAGGGAGACTGAGGCTGGAGGATCACTTGAGCCTATAGGTCAAGGCTGCATGCAGTAAGCACTGATCACACCATTGCACTCCAGCCTAAGCGACAGAGCAAGGTCCTATCTCAAAAAAGAAAGAAAGAATATCTTCCCTCCTGGTTGGAGAAATGCAAATTATATCCTTACTAATAACTACCACAAGGCCCCATTATATAACTACAAATTAACCAAGAAACTTTTTTTTTTTTTTTTGAGATGGAGTCTCAGTCTCGCCCAGGCTGGAGTACAGTGGCATGATCTTGGCTCATTGCAACGTCTGCCTCCCGGGTTCATGTGATTCTCCTGCCTCAGTCTCCTGCGTAGCTGGGATTACAGGCACCCACTACTACATCCACCTAATTTTTGTACTTTTAGTAGAGATGGGGTTTCACCATGTTGTTCAGGCTGCTCTCAAACTTCTGACCTCAGATGATCCACCCACCTCGGCCTCCCAAAGTGCTGGAATTACAGGCATGAGCTACCATACCTAGCCTCCAAGAAACATTTAAGGTGAAATTCCCCAATGCCAGTAAACCTATGATAAATCAAGTACACACCACTGGTAACAATTTATGGGTGCAGGAAGTACTGAAAAGCGATGTGGCAATGCATATCAAAAGCTACAAAAAAAATCAAAATCCCTTTTGACACCTTGGAAATTAAGCTAAAAAGGAACAGGGGAAATGAGAAAAGATACAAATAACAATTTCACCTGGTCCTCTATGTTCCAGGTCCTGAGAAAGGCACTATACATTCATTACTTGCTTTAATTTCCATTTTCTGATAAGGGAATTAAGAGTAAGAGTCAGAGTCAGGCGTGGTGGCTCACGCCTGTAATCCCAGCACTTTGGGAGGCTGAGGCAAGCAGATCACAAGGCCAGGAGTTCAAGACCAGCCTGGCTAACATGGTGAAACTCCGTCTCTGCTAATAATACAAAAACTAGCTGGGCGTGGTGGCACGCACCTGTAGTCCCAGCTACTGGGGAGGCTGAGGTGGGAGGATTACTTGAACCCGGGAGGCAGAGGTTGCAGCGATTAAGCCGCTGCACTCCAGCCTGGGTGACAGAGCGAGACTCTGTCTCAAAAAAAAAAAAAAAAAGAGTAAGAGTCAGAGAAGTTCAAAATTCTGCCCGGGCTGGCACAGTGGCTCACGCTTATAACTCCAACACTTTGGGACGCCAAGGAGGGAGGGCTGCTTGGGCTCAGGAGTTTGAGACCAGCCTAGGCAACATAGTGAGGCCTCGTCTCCATGAAAATTCAAAAACAAAAAAAAATTAGCCGGGCAGGGTGGCACACACCTGTAGTCCCAGCCTCTTGGGGAGCTGAGGAGGAAGGATCACTTGAGCCCAGGAGGTTGAGGCTGCAGTGAGCTATGACTGTACCACTGCACTCCAGCCTGGGTGACACAGTGAGACCCTGTCTCAAAAAAATAAGACAGAAAACAAAAACTGCCCAAGTTCTTCAACAGGGAGTTAAATCCAGAACTTGTCTGCATCCAAAGCTTTTCCACAATAACACAATGACTTCCTGAGCATCAAAGGGCACGAAGATTTTTACTGTAGTGTCCTAGTATAGGGGTCAGTCAACTATAGCCCCCAAGCCAAATCCAGCTGCTGACTTTCTCTAAATAAAGTTTTATTGGAACATAGCCACGTCCTTTCATTTACCCATGGTCTGTGGCTGCCTTCATGCTACGACAGCAGAGATGAATACTTGAGGCTGAGACCAGATGGCCCACAAAGCAGAAAATATTTACTATCTGGCCCTTCACAGGAAACGCCTACCAAGAACACCACAAATGGAATTGACTGTCTTTTGCAATGGGAGAGGGGTTAAATAGCTGCGGCACATCAATTTGGTGGAATGTTATGCTGCCTTTTCAAAGAATTTTGAAGATAAGGAACGTGGATAAGTGCTATCATCTAAGCAGAAACGCTCATTCAAACGTAGATACAATGCAATTATGCAAATACATATATAGTGTATGCTCTGAACAAAGGCAGAAGTGGAATACCTACAAATTTAAATATTAAATGTGCCAAGAATGTATATTTAAAGGTATATTTTGTTTTCACAATAGTCTTTAATGTCGTTTTGGGTTTTTGCTTTTTTTTTTTTTTTAAGTTGTAGGAGGAAAGAGCGATTCCAAGAAACACAGATGCAAGCAAAGAAAAATGAGATGGAGTGGGCAAGATTCCCTCCTCGGAGGAAGCGGGGTACTGCCTGGGTGGGCAGAGGAGACACTAGTGCCAGGTCTCTGAAGGGCTCCCAGACAGCAAAATGTCAGGGCAAGGAAAAGAGTCCTCACTGCCCTTGCAGGCTTCAAAGTGCTCAGCCCCCACCCAACCTGCTCCCCTACAGGCTCTCCCACCTCAGGTAAAGGCAATTCTGGTTAGACGCGGTGGCTCACGCCTGTCAACCCAGCACTCTGGGAGCCTGAGGCCAGTGAATCACCTGAGGTCAGGAGTTTGAGACCAGCCTGGCCAACATAGTGAAACCCCATCTCTACTAAAAATACAATAATGAGCCAGGCGCTTGAGGCGGGAGAATCGCTTGAACGTGGGAGACAGAGGTTGCAGTGGGCAAAGATCATGCCACTACAGTCCAGCCTGGGTTACAGAGCGAGACTCCAACTCAAAAAAAAATAATAATAAAAGATAAGGCAATTCCCACCCCTTTTAGCTGCTCAGGAAGAAAACCTAGGAGCCACCTGCCTCATGAAGCCTCTGTTGCCACATCACATTCCTAACTACCCCATCCAAAATTACAGCAGCCCTTCCCCTGAAGTTCATCCTCCATCCAGACAATTTAGTCGGATGGACTCCCAGCCACAGGCTCCAGACTAGACTTATGGTCCAGACCTGGCCAACCACCGTCACAGCGATGGGTCACAGGATGACCACGTGGCCAGCCCGACTCTGGTGGGTCCGCCCCAGGACTCTGGCTAGAGCACTAGGGAAAGCAGCTCACTTTGTGCTCGGGTATTGCCGGGTTGGAGGATGAGGTCCAAGAGCTACTGGTGGCTCTCTCACCTCCGTGGAGGAGCGGCTGCCTGTGGATGAAGCCCACAGAGAGGAAAGCCGAGTTGACAGCCAGACAGATAGTCCTGATAGTCCTTTACCACGTGGATCCAGCTAAGCTCAAAGCCAGCCCTATAAGACACCATACATTCCCATGTTGCTGAAATCAGTTTGATCAGCTTCTGTCACATTCCACTGAAAAGAGTCCTGGCTAACACACTCAGCACGATCCCAACAAAATCTGGTACATTCATTCCTTTTGCTTCAACAGACCCCAATGGTAACAACCTTTTGATAAGTGATAGAGGATATACCAAATTATCATCCAGTGTTTGCTGAATGTTGAACCCCGAATTTCTGGCCAACCTCTGCTTCCACCAGAGCCCTCATGCTTACTGGCAGCATTTGAATTTAGTGTAACCGCTTTGGAAAAATCAATCCAACTGAGTTTAATTATGTGCCAAAAAAAAAGGCATCAAAAGTGATAAACTCTTCGATATCAATGCTACTTTTGGAAAATCACCCTAAAGACATAATCTAAAGGATGGAAAACTACCTTGAAAAAAAAAAATGTTCACTGCATCATTACTTTGAAACAAAAAGAAAGAAGGAAAGCCAGGTATAGTGGATCACACCTGTAATCCTGGCACTTTGGGAGGCTGAAACAGGAAGATCACTTGAGGTCCGGAGTTCAAGATCAGCCTGGGCAATATAGTGAGACCCTGTCTCTACACCAAATTAAAAAGTTAGACGGGTGTGGTGTTGTACCTTTAGTCCCAGATACTCAGGAGGCTGAGGTGGGAGGATCACTTGAGCCCAGGAGGTCAAGGCTGCTGTGAGCTATAATTGTACCACCACTGCACTCCAGCCTGGGCAACAGAGCAACATCCTGTCTCAAAAGAAAAAGAAAGGGAGGAAAGAGAAGAAGAAAGGGAGGAAGGGAAAGAGAGAGGGAGAGAGGGAGGAGAGGCTAGAGGGAGAGAGGAAGATAGGCTAAGTTTCCACAACTAAAATCGATAGTTAAAAGTTGTACGACATGCAAAGTGGTGGATGAAAGATGGACTATACAGTCCATAAAAGTGATCAATAGGGAATCCATGGAGCAATGTGGTAAAGTTTTGTCCTGAAATGTTAATGGTGAAAAGCAAGAAAGCAAGATGCAAAGTTGTATGATAATAAAAAAATTACTGCAGCCTGTATCAGTATTTCTCAATTTTTTTTTTTTTTTTTTTTTTTTTTTTTTGAGACAGGGTCTGAGGGTCTGGCTCTGTCACCCAGGCTGGAGTGCAATGGTACTTTCACGGCTCACTGTAGCCTCAACCTCCCAGGCTCAAGTGATCCTCCCACCTCAGCCTCCCGAGTAGCTAGGACCATGGGTATGCACCATTACACCCAGCTACTGTGTGTGTGTGTGTGTGTGTACACAGACGGGGTCCCGCTATGTTGCCCAGGCTGGTCTCAAACTCCTGGGCTCAAGTGATCCTCCCAGCTTAGCCTCCCAAAGTGCTGGAATTACAGGTGTGAGCCACTGTGTCCTGCTCAATCTGTTTCATTCTTGCCCTCAAGGATACTTTTTAGACACTTTTTTGCTAATCATCCTCTCCATGAAAAAGTCATACCACAGACACAATGTACATATGTACTATATGCCTATCTGTGCTTTCTACATCCAAGTAAGTTTTTTTTCTCTCCTGAGAACCAGTGTTCAACCCCTTGGGGGTGATATCACCCCCACTGCAAATATATGGCCTATGTATAGACAAGACAGTGGCAGATGGAAGGTGCTTTATCTGGAACTAGGCTCACATTGCCACAAGTTAGAGAAATCTATAAAATCTTGGATTTTAGTTCCACATTTTAAGAGCTCTAAGCATTTGAGTTCCTATCAGTTACCTGGAGTCAAGCAACCAGGAAGCAGGAGAACCAACACCAGTAGGACCTAGTCCATCGCAGGTGGGGATCAACTGTTTGCTGATGGTGGAACATGTACTTCTTGCATTCCACCATCATAGATCAATCCAGTGCCTTCACGAGGGGGGGAAATGTTGATAGCATCACTTTCTACTTTGAATGAAAACCACAAAGATTCTTTTTTCATTCATTCTTTCATTCATTTCAGCTGATTCCTTATTCTAAGTACAAGCCACTGCCGGAGAGGGCCCAGTCAGTGCCAAGGAGAAAACTGTGACCTTCAACATTCCAGAAAACTAAGAAAGAGCAGCCGGGCACAGTGGCTTACGACTATAATCTCAGCACTTCGGAAGGTTGAGACAGGATGGCTTAAGGCCAGGAGTACCAGATAAACCTGGGCAACGCGGTAAGACCCATCTCCACCAAAAAAAAAAAAAAAAAAAAAAAAAGTAGACCAGGTGCCGTGGCTCACGCCTGTAATCCTAGCACTTTGGGAGGCCAAGGCAGGCGGATAACCTGAGCTCAGAATTTTGAGACCAACCTGGGCTACATGGCAAAACCCATCTCTACTAAAAATATAAAAAATTAGCCAGGCGTGGTGGCGCGCACCCGTAATCCCAGCTGCTCGGGAGGCTGAGGCACAAGAATCACTGGAGCCCAGGAGGCAGAGGTTGCAGTGAGCCAACATTACGGCACTGCACTCCAGCCTGGACAACACAGTGAGAATCTGTCTCAAAAAAGTATTTGTTAATTTTTAAAAAAATTTTTTAATACAAAGCTGCCAAAATATACATCAATATCAGGCAAGAAACAGCAGTAAATTACCCATTAAGCCCAAAATTCTGATATGTGACGAATCTTTGAGCTCATCTGTTACACAAATTATTTGATCACTGTGGGCCTGGCTTTCCTCACCCTTCAAATGCAAATCTCAGTGTCTCCTTAAAAAACACTGATGTTAATGAGCATCTAGGAACTTAAGAATCAAGACTTGGCCGGGCGCGGTGGCTCACGCCTGTAATCCCAGCACTTTGGGAGGCCGAGGCGGGCGGATCACAAGGTCAGGAGATCGAGACCACGGTGAAACCCCGTCTCTACTAAAAATACAAAAAAAATTAGCCGGGCGCGGTTGTGGGCGCCTGTAGTCCCAGCTACTCGGGAGGCTGAGGCAGGAGAATGGCGTGAACCCGGGAGGCGGAGCTTGCAGTGAGCCGAGATCGCGCCACTGCACTCCAGCCTGGGCGACAGAGCGAGACTCCTCTCAAAAAAAAGAAAAAAAAAAAAAAAGAATCAAGACTTACAGAAGACAAAACTTGAGTATAATAATGACTTTCTGGCTCTACAAGCTCTACTTTCCCAGTAACAGCAAACACGTATCTGAAAATCAGCATTCCTTACATAGTCTGAAGAAGTGGGCAATCAGGTATTCCCATCTACTGGGTTCTCTAAAGAAAAAGAAACAAATTGTGGCCACCATCCTACAGTAACCACCCCTACATGTCTGCAGACATCTTTCTTCCTGATCATTTTTTTAGTTCTACATACATATAAGAATCCATAAATATTGTCTTGTGTATGTTTTAATTTGGACCAAGGTATATATTTTAGGTATAATTCTACACTCTGCTTTTTTTTTTTTTTTTTTTAATTGAGATGAGATCTCGCTATGTTACCCAGACTGGTCTCTAACTTCTGGACTCAAGCAATCCTCCCACCTGGGCCTCCCAAAGTGCTGAGATTACAGGCATGAGCAATCACGCCAGACCCACCCTGCTTTTCTTACCGAACATTAACATTGAGATACTGCCACGGTCATGTGTATGAATCTGTATCACTGCTTTTAACATTTCTGAGGCTTTCCATCAGTTGACCACAGCACACTAGGTTTACCTACTCCCCAATTAATGGTCATCTTAGTTGTTTCTGGCCTCATGACACCCATTTATCTTGTGTATATATTACCTAGGGCCCTTCCACTTCCTGGTTATTTGTACTTAATGTATTCAGCTTTGCACCCATCTAGCCTCTGACTCTACTCAAACATTTTCAACTCAAAAATACAGCAGACTCTAATTACCAATTTATAGCACACACAAGAGACTGAAAAACACTTTATGCCACACCAAAAGGATGCAATCAGCAGAGACCTGCAAAGGATCCTTGGGATAAATAACTGTTTCCTTCAACAACAACTGCAAGAGGAAAAAGGAGAGAGACTAAAGGGCAGCCTGTAGTTTAAAAAAAGACTCCCTGCTTCAAAAAACACCATCAAGAAAGTGAAAAGAGCCCAGGCACAGTGACTCAGGCCTGTAATCCCAGCACTTTGGGAGGCTGAGGTGGGCAGATCACTTGAGGTCAGGAGCTCGAGACCAGCTAGCCAACATGGTAAAACCCCATCAATACTAATAATACAAAAATTGGCCAGGCGCGGTGGCTCATGCCTGTAATCCCAACACTTTGGGAGGCCAAGGTAGGAGGATCACTTGAGGCCAGGAGTTCGAGACCAGCCCGGTCAACAGGGCGAAACCCCATGTCTACTAAAACTACAAAAAAATTAGCTGGGTGTGGGGCAGTGCACCTGCAGTCCCAGCTACTCCAGAGGCTGAGACAGGAGAATCACTTGAACCCGGGAGGCAGAGGTTGCAGTGAGCCAAGATTGCTCACTGCACTCCAGTACTCCAGCCTGGGTGATAGAGCAAGACTCCAAATCAAAAAAAAAAAAAAGAAAAGAAAAGAAAATGAAAATGAAAAGACAAACCATGGAGGGGGAGAAAAAATTTGTAAACAATAAACCTGATACGGGACTTGTATCTAGAAATTACAGAGGATTCTTACAGATCAGCAATAAAAAGACAGCCTAATGTTAAAATGGCCAAAGGATTTGAATAGACATTTCTCCAAGGAGAATACACAATTGGTCAATAAGCACAAGATAAGATGCTCAACATCACTAGTCACTAAGGAAATGCAAATCAAAACTACAAAGAAATATCACTTCACACCCACTAGAATGTCTATTATTAAAAAGACTACTGGGGAAGGTGTGGAGAAACAGAACCCTCATATGCTGCTGGTGAGAATTTAAAATGGTGCAGCCACTTTGAAAACCAGTCTGACACAGTTCTTCAAATGGTTAACCACAGTTACTATATGACCCTGCAATTCCACTCTTCCATACATGCCCAAGAGAAAGGAAGAGACTTGCCCCCGCAAACACTTGTGTGTGAATGTTCATAGCAGCATTATTCAAAACAGCTAAAAAGTAGAAACAACTCAAATGCCCATTTTTGATGCATGAATAAACAAAATGTATGATACCCACATAAAGGAATATAATTTGGCCACAAAAAGGAATGAAGTACAGATATATGCTATAACATGGTTTAACCTCAGTAAAATTATACCAAGTGAAAAAAGCCAGATACGAGAGGGCACATATTGTATGATTTCATTTATATGAAATACCCACAACGGGCACATCCAGAGACAGAAAGTAGATGAGTGGTTCCCAGGGGCTGAGGGGAGGGGGAAAGATGAATGACTGCTAATGGGTACAAAGTTTCTTTCTGAGGTAATTAAAATGTTGTGAAATTAACTATGGTGATATTTGCACGGTTCTGAAAATACCAAAAAATAAAAAATAAAAATAAAATAAAAAGGAGGTGAGGGAGAGACCTAAAAGATTTAAAAGACAAACCAATGTGCACTGTTTAAACCTTACTTAGATTCTGAGGTTTTAAAATACACTATATTAGAAAATGTTAAGGCCGGGGCGCGGTAGCTCATGCCTGTAATCCCAGCACTTTGCGGGTCTGAGGCAGGTGGATCACATGAAGCCAGGAGTTCGAGAGTGGATCACATGAAGCCAGGAGTTCGAGACCAGCCTGGCCAACAGGGCGAAACTCCATCTCTACTAAAAATACAAAAATCAGCCGGGCATGGTGGTGCACATCTGTAGTCCCAGCTACTCAGGAGCCTGAGGCAGGAGAATTGCTCAAACCCAGGAGATGAAGGTTGCAGTAAGCTAAGATCGTGCCACTGCACTCCAGCCTGGGTGACAGAGCATGACTCCGTCTCTAAAACATAAATAAAATAAAATAAATAAATAAATAAATAAATAAATAAATAAATAAAACATTATAAGTGAGGGACAGAAGAAAGAGGAAATATTTCCGTGCCACTTTATTTTATCATGTACCAGTTATCAACCCCAGAAGTGGGGAAACCCACTTTCAACTGCATTCTCAAGAAACAATTAAAATATATGGCTGGACTTCCCCTTACATCTTCACAGACCACTTTTTCTGCCTCAATTACAATGTTTCCAAACGAAGGTTTTCATCCTTAATGCTTTTTCCTAAAAAGTCATTTGTTGGTTTCCTTTTCTAATTTGTTTGGCTTTAGATATATTTTTTTTTTTTTTTTTTTTTTGAGACTGAGTCCCACTCTGTTGCGCAGGCTGGAGTGCAGTGACATGATCATGGCTCGCTGCAACCTCCACCTCCTGGGTTCAAGAGATTCTCATCCCTCAGCCTCCCGAGTAGCCGGGATTACAGGCACCTGCCATTATGCGCTGTTAATTTTTGTATTTTGAGTAGACACAAGGTTTCACCATGTTGGCCAGGCTGGTCTCGAACTCCTGACCTCAAGTGACCCGCCTGCATCTGCCTCCCAAAGTGCTGAGATTACAGGTGTGAGCCATCATGTCCAGCAGACGTAATGATTTTTTATTTTAAAATTTGCTGAGTTTTCTTTTTTTTTTTTTTTTTTTTGAGACAAAGTCTTGCTCTGTCGCCCAGGCTGGAGTGCAGTGGCTTGATCTTGGCTCACTGCAACCTCTGGCACCCGGGTTTAAGCGATTCTCCTGCCTCAGCCTCCGAAGTAGCTGGGATTACAGATGCACACCACCAGAGTTTTCATATTATTTCTCCTTGAAAGATAAACTGACCAATTTCTATTGGCTTATCAATTTCATTTTCTCTTGTGCTAAAAGTAGAATGAAAGGGGTCCAGAAATGTGAGCTTGTGGCAAAGACTCCTTGGTCACATTAAAAGGAAAAGATTTTCAGAGAGTGCCTAGTCCCAGCCCAAATGAGAGTTATGTCTCTCATAACTAGGCAAAAACAATCCCACTCCTACCCCACATGAGCCCTTACAGAAACAACAGCAGACAGCTCTGAGATTCGGACAGTGAACCTCGTGATACACACAGCACCAGTCAATTTACCTGATGAATGTTACTCAGTCATTACAAGTCTAGGAGACGGGTACTACTACGTATCCTCATTTTGCTGGGACTCCCAGAATGGTCAAGTAACTTACTCTTAAATCACACAGCTTTATATGGCAGGGCCAAGATTTGAACCCAGGAAGTCTGGCTTCAGGACCTGCACTTATATACCAACCTACCTCACTTCCTGATGGAGGCCAGCTCATAACGTCTTTATTGTGGTATTACTAATATTCACAAATCAGAAACCATACTTAGGCTTAAAATCATTTGATTTGGCAACCAAAGGTGGATTATCTCCCAGGAAACTCCCCCTCATCAGCCCCCTCATTATTAGGACTGTCCATTTCACAAATCTTGCCTTTGAATAACAAACACAAAAGGCACATCACTTGTTTAAACAAACAAACAAACAACAAAAAAGATCCACAGAGATAACTTTAAAAGTTAACATTGAAGACAGCGGTATCCCTTGGCCTTGCTCCTCGCTCAACCTCCAGAAATGCCTGAGTGGAAGACAACGGCCAGGAGGGCTGGATGCAGGGATTCCTCAGAAACAATTCCACCGTGAGGGAGAAACAGGCACTAGGAGGATAGGCGGGGCTTCCTAAATAAATCCAGATCCCAGAGTGGCTGGACAGACAGTCAGGGGAGAGCTGAGAGGCTTCCCTGAGTCACTCCCATCTCCACATACAACACCCAGGAATGACTTAGCACCACAACACCAATAAGACTCCTCAGAGGAAAGGAGGGTAGAGTCAAGGGACTAAACTTCAGAAAACATTGAGGATGAGCTGTCCACACCCACCTCCCTCTCACTTCCAGCATCCCCACCAATACCAGCCCCTCGATGGTGAGAGGAAGAAGTTTGCACTGGGCAGAGCAAGGACGAAGTGACGGTCCCCAGATGGGCTGGGCACGGGACAAGAAGGGAAGGGCTGCAGGACAAGGCAAGAGAGATCTTAAAAGATAATGATGAGCCAGGATAAGACATGGAAAAGCATGGAATATGCAAGGATCATCGAAATGTAAAAGCCAGGACCCGACAGGGAAGCTGAGTGGGTAACTGGGAAGAACTGGTGATGGGAAGAGCAAAGCACTGGGAACACGGGTGGGAGGGATGAGAGGGATGGGGAAGACAAAGGGGTTGGAGAAGTGAGCTCCTCTGGGGACCAGGAGCTCCTGGGACACGGGGATAGTGGGGTCAGCAAACTAAGTGTCCAAAAAGACTCTGCCTGTATGGAAACCGCAGGGACTGGAGACCAGGGGCCTGGGTAGCGCGGATGACTGGGGACGGAGGCCCGGGAACTGCAGCTGGGACGCAGCAGGTCTAGGAGTCAGGAGAGACTGAGACCTGGGAGGTCTCAGAACTGGGGGTCTGGACACTAGGCAAAGGGGTCGCAGGACTGGGACGACTGGGGACAGCGGTTTAGGAGCTGGTTTTTATGGACGGACAAGAATCAGGAGACCAGGAGTGCCCGGCGACGGGAGATCAGAGACCCGCAGGTGAGCAGGGGCCAGGAGCCGGGAGTCCTGGGGACGAGGGGTCTGGAAAAGAGAGCGACTGGGCGGGGGTCTGCGAGGGAGTGGGGCGCGGGGACCCAGGGACCGGAGTGTGCAGCTGCAGCGGCGGGAGCCGGGGCGGCCAGGGCGGGTGACAGCGGCGGGGTCGCCACTCACCGCTCATGATGCCGCTCCCCGGGCCGGTGCCTGCGCCGCGCCGCCGCCGCTGCCGCCTCTGCGGCCGCCGAGCTCCAGACAGGCCGGGAGACAGGAGCCCCGCCCCAGCCGCCCCGCCCCGGAAGCAGAGCCTGACCGCTGACAAGGCCCCGCCCGCCGACCCGGAACGTAAACACCGGCGCAGGTCCAGGTTGCGGGACCTGGTGTGAAGAGCGGTGCAGAGGCGACGCGGGCTGGGGACTCTGGGTGGACCCGAGACCCCGCGAGGAGGTGTCACTGTCCCCAAGTCCCCAAGACGCCTCCCCTGCCCTCCTGAGGTTCCCACTCCTGTCGGGGCAACAGATAGAGAAGAAAGCCACGAGTGGTGGGCGACTTTGTCCCAGAGAGGGATACGAGCAGGAAAGGAAATAAAAAGAGAGTAACGGGACAAAGCGTGATCACAGGCAGATGGGCAATCCCGGAGGGCCTCTCTAAGGAGACGACTTTTGAGCTCAGACCTGGGTGATGAGACGAAACCAGCCTGGGAAGATCCCCAGGGACAGCGTTCCATAAGGAGGTGCAATTGCCAGGCCCCTGCCTGGAGGAGTTGACCGGAGCGAGGGGATGAGTGAGAAAACAGGCCTGGTGCGGTGGCTCACGCCTGTAATCCCAACACTTTGGCAGGCCGAGGCGGGAGGATCACCTGAGTCCAGGAGTTCGAGAGGGTGAGTGAGAAAAGGGTGGTGAGAGGGAGGAAATTGAAGAGGTGGAGGGAGGGCCTTGCAGGCCAGAGGAAGGAGTTTGGGGTTTTCTGCCTAACTCTAGGAAGGTCGGGGAATTGGAGGCTATTGCAAAAATGCAAGCAGAGACCGAGCGCTGTGGCTCACATCTGTAATCTCAGAAGTTGGGAGGGCCGAGGCGGGCGGATCGCTTGAGGCCAGGAGTTCGAGAGCAGCCTGGGCAACATAGCGAGACGCCGTTCTCTACAAAAAAAAGAAAAAAGAAAAAAAAAAGGATTCAAACAGAGGAGTGACACGATCTGAATTAGGTTTTAAGATATGGCCCCGGCCGGGAGTGGTGTCTGACGCCTGTAATCCCAGCACTTTGGGAGGCCGAGGCGGGCGGATCACAAGGTCAGGAGATCGAGACCATCCTGGCTAACACGGTGATACCCCGTCTCTACTAAAAATACAAAAAATTGGCCGGGCGTGGTGGCGGGCGCTTGTGGTCCCAGCTACTGGAGAGGCTGAGGCAGGAGAATGGCGTGAACCCGGGAGGCGGAGCTTTCAGTGAGCGGAGATCGCCCCACTGAAAAACAAAAAAGAAAAAGATATGGCTCCTAGGCCGGACGCGGTGACTCATGCCTGTAATCCCAACACTTTGGGAGGCCAAAGTGGATGGATCTCCTGAGATCAGAAGTTGGAGACCAGCCTGGCCAACATAGTGAAATCCCATCTCTACTAAAAATATAAAAATTAGCCAGGCATGGTGGCGTGCTCCTGTAGTCCCAGCTACTGGGGAGGCTGAAACAGGAGAATTGCTTGAACCCAGGAGGCAGAGGTTGCAGTGAGCCGAGATCCTGCCACCGCACTCTAGCCTGGGTAACAGAGAGAGACTCCCTCTCAAAAAAAAAAAAAAAAAAAAAGAAGATATGGCTCTTCCTGGGATGAGAATGAATTATAATGGGGGCAGGGTGGAGAAAGAGCAGCTGGTTAAGGAGTTACTGCAGTTGTCCAGGCAAGACATGGTGCCTAGCTGCAGTGGTGGCAGTGGAGATGGAAAAGGTGATGGATTGAGTGTGAACACAAGTGTTAAACATTCACAAATTTTTTTTTTTTTTTTTTTTTTTTTTTTGAGGAGTATTGCTATGTTGCCCTGGCTGGAATGCAGTGGCGCGATCTTGGCTCACTGCAAACTCCACCTCCCAGTTTCAGGTGATTCTCCTGCCTCAGCCTCCCAAGTAGCTGGGACTACAGGCGCCTGCCACCATGCCCAGCTAATTTTTTGTATTTTTTTAGTAGAGACGGGGTTTCAACGTGTTAGCCAGAATGGTCTCCATCTCCTGACAGCGTGATCCACCCACCTCGGCCTCCCAAAGTGCCAGGATTACAGGCATGAGCCACCCCGCCTGGCACATTTTTATGAAGTCCAGGGTTTTGTCCCATTTTACAGATGGGGGAAAAGGGACTGAAGGAGTATTTTCCAAACTTGTTTTGCCCACACCCAGAGTGAAGAAATGTATTTTATATCACAACCCTGTACACATAAGCATACATTTAAGGAGATGTTTTAAAAAACAATTCTATAGATAATATATTCTCCTCTACTTTCTATCTTTTTTTCTCTAATGCTGAAGGAGACTTACTCGATTGATCCATAATAAGTCTCGATTGATCCATAATGACACAATCTCGGCTCACTGCAACCTCCGCTTCCTAGGTTCTAACGATTCTCCTGCCTCAGCCATCCAAGTAGCTGGGATTACAGGTGTGGCACCACCATGCATGCTAACTTTTGTATTTTGTGTTTTTAGTAAAGATGGGGTTTCAACATGTTGGCCAGCCGTGAACTCCTGACCTCAGGTAATCAACCCTCCTCGGCCTCCCAAAGTGCTGGGATTGCAGGCATGAGTCACCAAGCCCAGTCTGCAGCATTTTCTATAATCATGGAAAAGTGGCGTTGGGACTTAGAAACCAGTACCCGAAAATATGGCATTTTGACATGCTGGACTGAAGAAGCATCATAGTCTCTCTGGCCTCGCGCGTACACAGCAAATCTCCCAAAGCCAGGTTGAAGTTCCTTCATCTGCCTAAAACTTGGGACCCACCAAAAATAACAATTTTCCCCCTCCTTGTAAAACTAAGAATGTAACCACACCTGAACAAATCCTTTCGCAAGATAAAGACAGTCTCAGAATCATTCAAAGTCTTTTTTTTTTTTTTTTTTTTTGAGACGGAGTCTCGCTCTGTCACCCAGGTAGCGCGGTCTCGGCTCACTGCAAGCTCCGCCTCCCGGGTTCACGCCATTCTCCTGCCTCAGCCTCCCAAGTAGCTGGGACTACAGGCACCCGCCACAGCACCCGGCTAATTTTTTGTATTTTTAGTAGAGACAGGGTTTCACTGTGTTAGCCAGGATGGTCTTGATCTCCTGACCTCGTGATCCGCCTGCCTCGGCCTCCCAAAGTGCTGGGATTACAGGCGTGAGCCACCGCGCCCGGCGAATCATTCAAATTCTAAAGAGAACTGTTTACAACATAATCTCCATTCCAGGATCCATTCCATCTCCAGTGATCCTTTATTGCCCCTCAACAAAATTCCTCTTCTCCCCAGTCCCATAACCTGTTTTGCTGGGGTTCTAAGCCCTCATTCTTTTTGTAACCTCATGATAGTTTCACTGGGTGCAGTGGCTCACGCCTGTAATCCCAGCACTTTGAGAGGCAGGCAGATCACCTGAGGTCAGGAGTTCCAGACCAGCCAGGCCAACGTAGTGAAACCCTGTCTCTGCTAAAAATAAAAAATTAGCCAGGCGTGGTGGTGGGCACCTGTAATCCCAGCTAACTCGGCAGGCTGAGGCAGGTGAATCGCTTGAACCTGGGAGGCAGAGGTTGCAGTGAGCCGAGATGGCACCACTGCACTCCAACCTGGGCAACAACAACGCAACTCTGTCTCAAAAAATAAAATAAATAATGTATAAGCTTCTGAACTCTGTTGAGGGATAGGTATTTATTCTATTGTTCTCCCCCAGGGTACAGGTCAATAAAACTTGTCTACCTTTTCTCCAGTTAATCTGCCTTTTATGAGTTGATTTTTCAGCAACGTTCTTTTTTTTTTTTTTTGGAGACGGAGTCTGCTCTGTTGCCCAGGCTGGAGTGCAGTGGCGCGATCTCGGCTTCCTGCAAGCTCTGCCTCCGGGATTCACACCATTCTCCTGCCTCAGCCTGCCGAGTAGCAGGGACTACAGGCGCCCGCCACCATGCCCGGCTAATTTTTTTGTATTTTTAGTAGAAACAGGGTTTCACCGTGTTAGCCAGGATGGTCTTGCTCTCCTGACCTCATGATCCACCGCCTCAGCCTCCCAAAGTGCTAGGATTACAGGCGTGAGCCACCGCGCCCAGCCTTTCAGCAACTTTCAGAGGGCTAAGAGGAAGTTTTTCACTTGGCCCCTACAGTGGAAAGAACCAAAGCTCAGCTATGGAAGGATAGCTAAGCAAATCATGTCTGTAAGCCAAAAATAAAATTCTAAGCCCCCCAGTCATCTGAATGGAGCCCTCCTCTTGGCCAAGGGCATTCCAAAGGCGACCTGAAAAACTAGTTCAGACCATGATGGGAAATGGGAGGCAGACATGCCTCATGATAGACTCCTCCCTTTTAGAATTACTGATAGAATAGAGTCTTTTTTTTTTTTTTAGACTGAGTTTCACTCTTGTTGCCCAGCCTGGAGTGCAATGGCGCGATCTCGGCTCACTGCAACTTCTGCTTCCCAGGTTCAAGCAAGTCTCCTGCCTCAGCCTCCTGAGTATCTGGGATTACAGGCATGCCCCACCACGCCCGATTAATTTTATATTTTTAGTAGAGACAGGATTTCTCCATGTTGGCCAGACTGGTCTTGAACTCTTTACCTCAGGTGATCCACCCACCTTGGCCTCCCAAAATGCTGGGATTACAGGCATCAGCCTCCGTGCCAGCTATTTTTTTTTTTTTTTTTTTTTTGAGATCGAGTCTCGCTCTGTTGCCAACCGAGAATGCACTGGCGCGATCTCAGCTCACAGCAACCTCACAGCAACCTTCAAGCGATTCTCCTGCCTCAGCCTCCTGAGTAGCTGGAATTATAGGCGCCCGCCACCGCGCCCAGCTAATTTTAGTAGAGATGGGGTTTCACCATGTTGGCCAGGATGGGCTCAATCTCTTAACCCGGTGATCCGCCCGCCTCAGCCTGCCAAAGTGCTGAGATTACAGGCATAAGCCACTACGCCTAGCTTTTTTTTATTTTTAAAGATGCAGTCTCGCTGTGTTACCCAGGCTGGAATGCAGTCGTGTGATCTCAGCTCGCTGCAACCTCTGGCTCCCGGGTTCAAGTGATTCTTGTGCCTCAGACTCCAAAGTAGCTGGAATTACAGGCACATGCCACCAAGCCCCAGCTAATTATTGTATTTTCAGTAGAGACGGGGTTTCCCCATATTGTTCAGGCTGGTTTAAAACTCTTGAGCTTATGATCCACCCGCCTCGGCCTCCCAAAGTGCTGGAATTATGGGTGTGAGCCAGGGTGCCCAGCCCAGAAGAGACTCTTTAAGTTTGGTAAGAAACATTTACAATCTGTTTTCTGAAGCCTGACACCTGGAGGCTTCATCTGCACGACAGAACCATGGTCTCCACAATCCCTTATGTTAACTCAGAAATCTTTTTTTTTTTTTTTTTTTTTTTGAGACAGTCTCGCACTGTCACCTGTGCTGTGGGGCTGTGGAGTGCAATAGCGTGATCTCAGCTCACTGTAACCTCTGTCTCCCAGGTTCAAGCGATTCTCCTACGGCAGCTCTCGCCTGTAATCCCAGCACTTTGCGAGGCTGAGGCAAGCGGATCACTTGAGGTCAGGAGTTCGAGACCAGCCTGGCCAACATGGCAAAACCCCAAAGACCAGCCCAAAAATTAGTTGGGCGTGGGGCCACACAGTTGTAATCCCAGCTACTTGAGAGGCTGAGGCAGGAGGATTGCTTGAACCAGGGAGGCAGAGGTTGCAGTGAGCCAAGATTGCGCCACTGCACTCCAGTCGGGGTAACAGAGCAAGACTCTGTCTAAAAAAATAAAAAAGAAGGAAAATCTTTGAATCTACCTATGACTTGAACCACCCCCACCACCACCCCACTCCCCCATACCTGCTTCTAGTTGGCCTGCCTTTCTGGACCAAACCATTGTACATTTTATACATACTGATTGATGCTTTTTGTCTCCCTAAAATGTATAAAACCAAGCTGTGGCCCAACCACCCAGTGCATGTGTTCTCAGAATCTCCTCAGGGCTATGTCCTGGCCGTTGGTCACGCATATTTGGTTCAGAATAAATCTCTTCACATATTTTAGAGTTTGACCCTTTTCTTTAACATGACTGACCTAGCACACAATGATGTAGCAGATGAAAATGCTGGTTTTAGGCCAGGCATAGTGGCTCATGTGTGATCCCAGCACTTTGGGAGGCCAAGGTGGGAGGATTGCTTGAGCCCAGGAGTTCAAGACCAGCCTTGGCAACATGGCCAAACTCCGTCTGTACTAAAAAAATAGAAAAAATTAGCCAAGTGTGATGGTATATGCCTGTAGTTCCAGCTACACAGGAGCCTGAGGTGGGAGGATCATCTGAGCCCCAGACGTCGAGGCTGCAGTGAGCCAAGATCATGCCACTGCACTCCAACCTGGGCATTGGAGTGAGACCCTATCTCAAAAAAAAAAAAAAAATGAACAAGAAAACACTGACTTTAGGTCGGGCACGGTGGCTCATGCCTGTAATCCCAGCACTTTGGGAGGCCGAGGCAGGTGGGTCATGAGGTCAGGAGTTGAAGACCACCCTGGCCAACAGAGTGAAACCCAATCTATACTAAAAATACAAAAATTAGCCGCGCGTGGTGACGGGCGCCTGTAATCCCAGCTACTTGGGAGGCTGAGGCAGGAGAATCATTTGAAACCGTAAGGTGGAGGTTGCAGTGAGCCAAGATCGCGCCACTGCACTCTAACCTGGGCAACAAGAGCAAAACTCTGTCTCAAAAGAGAGAAAAAAAAATGCTGATTTTAAATAGCGGAAGGCCAGGTGCGATGGCCCACACCTATAGTTCTAGCACTTTGGGAGGCCGAAGTGGGTGGATCACCTGAGGTCAGGAGTCCGAGACCAGCCTGACCAATATGGTGAAACCCCATCTGTACTAAAAATACAAAAACTAGCCGGGCATGGTGGCATGCGAATGTAGTCCCAGCTGCTCAGGAGGCCGAGACAGGAGAATTGCTTGAACCCAGAAAGCAGAGGTTGCAGTGAGCTCAGATAGTGCCACTGCGTTCCAGCCTGGGCGACAGAATGAGACTTCATCTCAAAAATAAATAGAGACTGGAAATGTGAGACAAGACAGATTTTCACCATGTTGGTCAGGCTGGTCTCCAACTCCTGACCTCAGGTGATCTAACTGTCTCGGCCTCCCAAAGTGCTGGGATTACAGGCATGAGCCACCACACCCGGCCATACCCAGGAGTTTTTGTGTTCTTAAAATGAGTTAGTGTAAGCCAGGTGTGGTGGCGGGCACCTGTAATCCCAGCTACTTGGGAGGCTGAGATAGGAGAATCTTGAACCCAGGAGGTGGAGGTTGCAGTGAGCCGAGATCACACCAGCGCAGTCCAGCCTGGGCAACAGAGCGAGACTCCATCTCAAAAAAATAAAATAAAATGAGTTAGTACAGGTAAAGCACTTACAACAGAGTTCAAGACCACCCTGGCCAACAGAGTGAAACCCCATCTATACTAAAAATACAAAAATATAGCCGGGCATGGTGGCAGGCGCCTGTAATCCCAGCCTGTAGAGTACACATTTAATTGTGTAATTATAGTAATGCCTGATGCTTTCGTTAAGCTGGAAGCTCACAAGGCCAAAAACTACCTGTGCACTGCACACTGAATTTGTCTGGTTGATTCTAGGCTTCTCCTGTTTGCAGAAGTACATAGAATAAGTTAGCTTTCCGTTAACAATAAAGAGAAAAGGCCAGGCACGGTGGCTTGTGCCTGTAGTTCCAGCACTTTGAGAAAATCAGCGTTTTCTTATTCTTTTTTTTTTTTTTTTGAGATAGGGTCTCACTCCAATGCCCAGGCTGGAATGCAGTGGCATGATCTTGGCTCACTGAAGCCTCTACCTCTGGGGCTCAGGTGATCCTGCCACCTCAGGCTCCTGTGTAGCTGGAACTACAGGCACATAAATAAGACTATATAAGGGTGAAATATGATTATTATAGCACACTCACACTTTGGGCTGAAAACAGTATCTCGTGCACCGTTAACACAGTTTGCGATTACACATTTAGTTGTGTAATTATAGTAATGCCTGATGCTTTCATTAGGCTGGAAGCTCACAAGACCAAGAACTACCTGTGCACTGCACACTGAATTTGTCTGGTTGATTCTAGGCTTCTCCTGTTTGCAGAAGTACATAGGATAAGTTAGCTTTCCGTTAACAATAAAGAGAAAAGACCAAGCACAGTGGCTCACACCTGTAGTCCCAGCACTTTGAGTGGCCAAGACAGGTGGATCATGAGATCAGGAGTTCAAGACCAACCTGACCAAGATGGTGAAACCCCATCTCTACTAAAAATACAAAAATTAGCTAGGCATAGTGGCGGGCACCTGTAATCCCAGCTACTCAGGAGGCTGAGGCAGAGAATTGCTTGAACCCTGGAGGCAGAGGTTGCAGTGAGGTGAGATCACACCACTGCACTCCAGTCTCAGTGACAGAGCGAGACTCTGTCTCAAAAAATAAATAAATAAAATTTAAAAATAAATAGAAAAATCCGATCTTTCCTGAAATGAGTATATGGGAGAGAAGCGCCCTAGCCATGGAAGCATGTGACTGGGGCTGGCCGCGATGGCTCACGCCGGTAATCCCATTACTTTGGGAGGCCAAGGCAGGTGGATCACCTGAAGTCACGTGTTCAAGACCAACCTGACCAACATGGTGAAACCCCATCTCTACTGAAAGCACAAAAATCAGCAGGGCATGTTGCCACGTGCCTGTAATCCCAGCTACTCGGGAGGCTGAGGCAGGAGAATCGCTTGAATGTGCAAGGTGGAGGTTGTAGTGAGCTGTGGTCACACCACTGCACTCCAACCTGGGCAACAGAGCAGGACTCTGTCTCAAAAAAAAAAGAAAGGAAAGAAAGAAATTTGTTACTGAGATCTACAGAATGCTGTACTTTTTTTTTTTTTTCAGTAAGTCAAGCGTTTAGAGGACTCTAGTGAGAAGAATGTCATGTCAGCATGTTCAAGGTGATGAGCATCAGCTAGGATGATCAAGGTTGTTTGCAACAACCTCAGTGGAGAGTGGATAGTGTGGAGAAGGTATGTGTTAAATGCTACACAGATAACACCATTGGGGACCTTAAGAAGCCCTAGTCTGGGCTGTAACAAGAACAGTCCTTTCAGAACGAGACTCCTGAATAAGTGGTATACAATTTTTAAGGACCACATATATTTGGGGCACTATGAAATCCAGCAGAAGATGAAACTGGAGGGTTTTTTTGTTTGTTTGTTTGTTTGTTTTGTTTTGTTTTGAGATGGAGTCTCGCTCTGTCGCCCAGGCTGGAGTGCAGGGGCGCTATCTCAGTTCATTGCAACCTCCACCTTCCAGGTTCAACCAATTCTCCTGCCTCAGCCTCCCGAGTAGCTGGGATTACAGGCACCTACCACCATGCCCAGCTAATTTTTGTATTTTTAGTAGAGACAGGGTTTCACCATGTTGGCCAGGCTGGTCTCGAATTCCTAATCTCAGGTAATCTGCCTGCCTCAGCCTTTCAAAGTGCTGGGATTACAGGCATGAGCCACCACACCTGGCCAAAACTGGAACTTTATTATCAATAGATTAGAATTCTCTCCCCCGTCCCACCTTTCTCTCCCGCCCTCACCCCTCACACTGATATACATGCTTGTTTTTTAAAACTCACGTTAGTAAAAACTTAGATGTCAGGAAAAAAAAAAGAGTTTAATCATGAAACCAGGGAAGTTTCTACCATTAAGCTCCCGACAGTAACCTAGAGAAATATATCTAACATAAAGAGTTTCCATGGTTAGACAAAAAGCTATATCAGCAACTGAAAAATATAGTCATCCTAAAGAGATCTGACACATCATCTATTCCAACAAAAGATTTTTAAAGTGGCACTGCAGGAGTTGAAATGGTTAATTACCTAGCAGAAATTGATTTCTCTATCTCCGTAACACTCAAAGCAGCTGACAGGCTATTGCAATAGTCATTCGTTTTCGTGGTGACGAGAATGGTTGCGCCTTCCTCCATGGCTGGGAGTGGAAAGCAATGGTCAGAATCAACCTTTGGTTTATTCTTGATGCAGTCTTCACAGGTGCATTCTTCCACCGTGTACTCCAGGCCTCTTGGAAGAACAATTTCATCACCAGTCCTGCCCTTTTCCAGGTCAATGTTAGCCATGCCCAGGAGACCTGATCCTGATTATGCAGAAACAGAAACATTAACCTAAATTTGACAGAGTGTGTGATCGTGAGAGTCTTACCAGTACACATCGGGACTCAAAGCAATGTGAGAGAGATTTTTTCATTTTTTAGATATGGGGTCTTACTATGTTGCCAGGCTACATTCAAATTCCTGGGCTCAAGCAATCCTCCCACGTTTGCCTCCAGAGTAGTTGGGACTACAGCTCCATGCCACCACACGCAGCTTGAAACAGATCTTTTCAGTAAAAAAGAATGAGTATGTGCTGGGCACGGTGGCTCACATCTGTAATCCCAGCACTTTGGGAAGCCGAGGAGGGCAGATCAGTTGTGTTCAGGAACTTGAGACCATCCTGGCCAACATGATGAAACCCTGTCTCTACCAAAAAGTACAAAAATTAGTTGGACGTGGTGGCACATGCCTATAGTCCCAGTTACTCAGGAGGCTGAGGTGGGAGAATCGTTTGAACCCAAGAGGCAGAGGCTGTAGTGAGTTGAGATCATGCCACTGCACTCCAGCATGGGCCACAGAGCGAGACTCCGTCTCTAAATAAATACATACATACATACATACATAAATGCATACAAAAATAGGGCAGTGGTTGTACATACTAGGGAATCCAATCACGAGCAAAGGTGCTGCAGAAGTATTTTTATCTTAAGAGGCACTTAAGTAGAACATTCATTTTTCTGGGACTAGTTCTCCATTGCTTAAAAAAGATAATTATTTTTTAGATGATTCCTCAAATAATTCAGGAGCAAGTGGTTATTCATTTCTAACATTTTTCAGTAGTAAAGTGTTCACCCAAGCAAACAACACATATTTGTATAATAACATGGCCTTAGATCTTGACAAATATGCTCTTCCTGACAGTAGCAGACCTGGCTAGGAGTTTCTGATAATGTGGCATTTAATCGATGTGCTAACTTCAGACAAAGAGACTGATGTTTCCCAGGAAAGCCTTAGTACTTTCAGTAGAGTAATTAATAAGGGAAGAAGCCTGGGGAAGGCTGACATTGTAGAAAGTCTGCCAAGGTGTCAAAATCAGAGTGAAGATGGCTCGCCTCTACCAAGCTCGTTTAATATAACTATGCTCTAACACATTCAAAAGGGCTGTAATGAAGTGAAATAGTCAATGCTAAAAAAAGAAAAGGAACTGAAACTCACAATAGCCATCCACTGGAAACAGATTTCAAAGATTCACCATCAAACCAACCTGTGTTTTTAAACTCATCCTTTAATGGTTCAGAGCTCATCTTCCTTAGCAAAAACGTTAGCACGAAAACTGCCAAAGAAATTATCAAGCTCAGTCCCAAACAGGTCCAGAGAATCGCATTCATTCCTTTCACTGAATTGGTCATACCTTTATGAAAAGAATGTCAGACAGATAATGAGCTGATAACATAATATTCACATCCTTTATTGTTGTTATTTATTTATTTATTTATTTTAAGATGAAGTCTTGCTCTATTGCCCAAGCTGGAGTGCAGTGGCGCGATCTCAGGTCACTGCAGCCTCCACCTCCTGAGTTCAAGCGATTCTCCTGCCTCAGCCTCCCGAGTAGCTGGAATTACAGACCTGCACCCACCTCCTGAGTTCAAGCGATTCTCCTGCCTCAGCCTCCCGAGTAGCTGGAATTACAGACCTGCACCACCACGCCCAGCTAATTTTTGTATTTTTAGTAGAGACGGGGTTTCACCACGTTGGCCAGCCTGGTCTCAAACTCCCGACTTCAGGTGATCCACTCGCCTCAGCCTCCCAAAGTGCTGGGATTACAGGTGTGAGCCACCACACCCGGCTGTCATACTTGATTATTTTGCTAAAATAATCAATTATGGATTATTTTGATAGCAAAATAATCAAGTATGGATTTTTTCCATTCAATCACCTTAATTAATGAACATTGACTTTTAAATTCTAAATATCCTTAACTACAAGAGCTGATATTTTTTTTAAAATCTATGTTGCTAATAGTGCTGAATCATATCGAGTTGAGTTCCAAATAATTACGTTGTTTCTGTAAACGTTAAAATTATTGCCTTGCTTCCTTTCTCTTTTTGATTCAAGAAAACTCACCATCATGCCCATTATGTTGATTCTCTGAATAAGCAGTCCATAGAGACAGAAGAGTTCACACCAATGAATAATCGTTCAAGCGATATTACTTACTTGCATTGCAATAACGCTGACATGTTAGAGGAGGAGTACTAGAACATCGAAGTTGACAAGGTTTGCAATCATGCAACAAACTGTCAAAATATTCATTTTGGGAGCACTGCCGAGCCATCTGCAACATGATCACGAAAAGAAAACAAGGGAGCTACAGAAAAAACAGCCTGGAAGGACAAGTAATATCTCCACAAGAATTCCGGAGCAAATGCAGCAAGAGCAGCTAGAATGTCGAGAACTATGAACTTGGCCTGCTTCGTGGGTTCTTACGGGGCCGTCTGTTTCTTTGCGGCAGCTAAGGATTTGAATACCACATCTAATACAAGTTTCTAAGTTTGAGTCGTGGATGGGGTAAGAGACGGGGTGTAAATATCGGGGCAAATCACATCTGAAACAGAAACTGCTATTTATAGAAGAAATTTCTCAGCCAGGTGACAGTTGCAAGATGCAGACAAGCCCACGGCATCAAGCCGTGTTCAGTAACAGTTTCTGGAACATCTGTTAATGAGCTGTACTGTGTGAGAGGTGCCAGGGAGATAGACAAGACAAGGTCTGTGCTGTGCCCCTTAAGATCTTAACATGGAGGCCAGGCGCAGGGACTCACAACAGTAATCCCAGGACTTTGGGAGGCCAAGGCAAAATGATTACTTGAGCCTAGGAGCTCAAAACCAGCCTGGGCAACATGGCAAAACCCTGTCTTTACTAAAACATTTTAAAAATTAGTCAGGTGTTGGCTCAAGCCTGTAATCCCAGCACTTTGGGAGGCTGAGACGGGCGGATCACGAGGTCAGGAGATCGAGACCATCCTGGCTAACACGGTGAAACCCCATCTCTACTAAAAAATACAAAAAACTAGCCGGGCGAGGTGGCGGTCGCCTGTAGTCCCAACTACTCGGGAGGCTGAGGCAGGAGAATGGCGTGAACCCAGGAGGCGGAGCTTGCAGTGAGCTGAGATCCAGCCACTGCACTCCAGCCTGGGCGGCAGAGCGAGACTCTGTCTCAAAAATAAAAATAAAAATAAAAAAATAAATTAGTCAGGTGTGGGCTGGGCGCTGTGGCTCACTCTTGTAATCCCAGCACTTTGGGAGGCTGAGGTGGTTGGATCATTTGACATCAGGAGTTCCAGAACAGCCTGGCCAACATGGTGAAACCCCATCTCTACTAAAAATACAAAAATTAGCCACGCATGGTGGCAGGCATCTATAATCCCAGCTACTCAGGTGGCTGAGTCAGGGAGACGTGCTTGAACCCGGGAGGCGGAGGTTGCAGTGAGGATCTATCTTTTTTTGAGATAGAGTCTTTTTTTGAGACTCTTATCTCAAAGAAAAAAAAAACTCTACAGGAAGATCAGAGGTGATGCACTAAGGAAGACTCACAATGCCACTGACAGAAAAAGAGACATTTAGGGTAAGAGCTCGTGGAAAGAGGGCTGAAGGGAAGATAGGTTTGGGGTATTATAATAATAATGCAATAATCTATGTTCCATTGTTGAAAATTTACAAATACAGATGAGCAGATAAAAAACCATTTTAAAAATCCACACTCCAAGCATCCACAAGTAATCACTGCTAACACCTCGTATATCCCAGAAGTTGCAAACAGGCCTGCTGAAGTGATGTCTTGTTTCAATGATCCCTGAATTCTAGATAGATAGATTTATATAGTGCATTTTTCTGTTTACATAAATGGATTACTTGAATTTGCCTTTTTTTTTTTTTCTTTTTTTTTTTAGGCAGGGTCTCACTCTGTCGCCCAGGCTGAGTGCCGTGGCACGATCACAGCTCACTGCAGCCTCCACCTCCTGGGTTCAGGCGATCTTCCTACCCCAGCCTTCCAAGTAGCTGGGACTACAGACATGCGCCAGCATACCTGGTAAGTTTTGTATTTTTTGTAGAGATGGGTTTTTGCCATGTTGCCCAGGTTGCTCTCAAACACTTGGGGTCAAGTGATCCACCCACCTCGGCCTCCCAAAGTGCTGGGATTATAGGTGTGAGCCACTAAGCCCGTCTTGAATTTGCTTTTAACTATACTGAGTGAAATACCCATATAGAGACGTCCAGAGGTTTGTCAGAAATGCAGGACTTAATTAAAATTTGAGAGAATGACAAACTCCTAATTCAGTATAGTGATTATCTCTGGGGTGAGTGGTGGGGAAGAAGGGGAGCACAAAAGAGGCTCCACCTGTGTTTATTATATTTTCTTTATTAAGCTGAATGGTGGAAACATTGATATTTGTTGTTTTCCTTTTGTTGTATTTTTGTTATTCTTTACACTTTCTTAAGGCCCAAGGAGTGTGCCAAGGAAACCTGCCATTTCTACTTTATTCCATCCTCCAAGCGCCCCATCCTTTAAAAAAGTATTCCTTTTTTTTTTTTTTTTTTTTTTAAATGAGCTGAAATTTCATTCTTGTTGCCCAGGCTAGAGTGCAGTGGCACGATCTCGGCTCACTGCAACCTCCACCTCCCAGGTTCAAGTGATTCTCTTGCCTCAGCCTCCTGAGTAGCTGGGATTACAGGCATGTGCCACCACGCCCAGCTAATTTTTCCATTTTTAGTAGAGACAGGGTTTCACCATGTTGGTCAGGCTGGTCTCGAACTCCTGACCTCAGGTGATCCACCCGCCTTGGCCTCCCAAACTGCTGGGATTACAGGCATGAGCCCCCTTGCCTGGCTGATAATTTTTTTTTTTTTTTTTTTGAGATGGAGTCTCACTCTGTCGCCAGGCTGGGGTACACTGGATCTGCAACCCCTGCCTCCCTGGTTCAAGCGATTCTCCTGCCTCAGCCTCCCAAGTAGCTGGGATTACAAGCGCATACCACCACAGCCAGCTAACATTTGTATTTTTAGTAGAGACAGGGTTTCACCTTGTTGGCCAGGATGGTCTCGATCTCCTGACCTCGTGATGTACCCGCCTTGGCCTCCCAAAGTGCTGGAATTACAGGCATGAGCCATCATGCCTAGCCATTGATAATTCCTATTTTTAAAATTAATATTATTAAAAAATAAGTATTCAAACAGTACCAAAGATTTTTTAATGAAAAGTAAGTCTTTTCCTACCCTAGATTTCCTATCTCTTGCCAGAGGCAGTAATTACTATCAGTCTTCTTTCTCTTTTTTTTTTTTTTTTTTTTTTTTTTTTTCTTGAGATAGAGTCTCACTCCGCCACCCAGGCTGGAGTGCAGGGGCTCTATCTCGGCTTACTGCAAGCTCCGAATCCCGGGTTCACACCATTCTCCTGCCTCAGCCTCCAGAGGAGCTGGGACTATAGGCGCCCACCACCACGTCTGGCTAATTTTGTTTTTGTATTTTTAGTAGAGACAGGGTTTCACCATGTTAGCCAGGATGGTCTCGATCTCCTGACCTCGTGATCCGCCTGCCTCGGCCTCCCAAAGTGCTGGGATTACCGGCATGAGGCACCGCGCCCGGCCTTTTTTTTTTTTTTTAAGACAGGGTATTGCTCTGTTGCCCGGGCTGGAGTGCAGTGACACCATCAGGGTTCACTGCAGCCTCCACCTTCTGGGCTCAAGCCATCCTCCCACCTCAGCTGAGTAGCTAGAACTACGCACATGCCACCATGCCCAGCTAATTTTTGTATTTTTTTTGTAGAGATGAGATTTCATCATGTTGCCCATGTTTTGTAGAGATGAGATTTCATCATGTTGGTCTCGAACTCCTGAGCTCAAGTGATCCTCCTGCCTCAGCCTCCCAAAGTACTGAGATTACAGGTGTAAGCCACAGCGCCCAGTCAAGACTATCAGTCTTCTGCCTTTCCAAATAGAGCCTCTATTCAGACCCTACCTATTATATTTGTATCCACCCAGGAGGCAGCTAGAGCATATTATACAACTGTTCATACGTTGCTTTTTTTTTTTTTTTTTTTTTTTTTAGACAGAGTCTCCCTCTGTCGCCCAGGCTGGAGTGCAGTGGCGAAATGTCGGCTCACTGCAACATCCACCTCCCGGGTTCAAGCCATTCTCTTGCCTCAGCCTCCCTAGTAGCTGGGATTACAAGTGCGTGCCTCCAGGCCTGGCTAGTTTTTGTATTTTTAGTAGAGACGGGGTTTCACTGTGTTGGCTAGGCTGGTCTCAAACTCCTGACCTCAAGTGATCCCCCCACCTCAGCCTCCCAAAGTGCTGGGATTGCAGGTGTGAGCCACTGCGCCTGGCTGCTTTTTGTATTTTTAAAGTAGTACATAATAAATGCTAAAATCATGAAAATAAAATGCAGAAATTTAAACAATACTTTTTTTTTTTTTTTTTTTTAATGCAGGGCTTGAGCCTAGGAAAGATCTTGAACTTAGATACTGATCAAAACCTCACATTCCTCTGGGGTCCAGGCAGTGAGGTAAGTGGGTGAGGCTGCCTTGGCAGGACAGGGAGAAGCTGAAGCAGCTGGCCCAGGAGGCTCCACTCCCTCAGCCTCTGCCAGATAGCTGACCTTTGGAAGACAGGCAAAGGAGACAGGAGAAACGTGATTAGAGAAATAGGGAGAGAACAAAAATTATCTCCCAGGCCAGGTGCGGTGGCTCACGCCTGTAATCCCCGCACTTTGGGAGGCTGAGGCGGGCGGATCACCTGAGGTCAGTAGTTCGAGACCAGCCTGGCCAACGTGGTGAAACCCCATCTCTACTGAAAATACAAAAATTAGCCAGGTGTGGTGGTATGCACCTGTAATCCCAGCTACTTGGGAGGCTGAGGCAGGAGGATCGTTTGATCCTGGGAAGCAGAGGTTGCAGTGAGCCAAGATTGCACCACTGCACTGCAGTCTGGACTACAGAGTGAGACCTGCCTCAAAAAAAAAAAACTCCCAAGGCCGGGCGCGGTGGCTCAAGCCTGTAATCCCAGCACTTTGGGAGGCTGAGACGGGCGGATCACGAGGTCAGGAGATCGAGACCATCCTGGCTAACAAGGTGAAACCCCGTCTCTACTAAAAAATACAAAAAAATTAGCTGGGCGAGGTGGCGGGTGCCTGTAGTCCCAGCTACTCGGGAGGCTGAGGCAGGAGAATGGCCTGAACCCAGGAGGCAGAGCTTGCAGTGAGCTGAGATCCGGCCACTGCACTCCAGCCTGGGCAACAGAGCAAGACTCCATCTCAAAAAAAAAAAAAAAAAAAAAAAAAAAACTCCCATAACAGTCAAGCAAGGAGAGATTTTAGCCTGAGTTAGGGGGTAGAGTCAAATTCTACAGGAAGATCAGGGCGATGCACTAAAGAAGCAGGTAATTGGTGGCCTTTGAGTGTGTCCCTGATGCAAGCCAGATGGTAGATATTTAAGGAGTAGTGAGGAAGAGGAGGCAACCAATAGGAACCATGCCTGAGGCCAGGCGCCGTGGCTCACACCTGTAATCCCAGCACTTTGGGAGGCCAAAGCCGGCGGATAACCTGAGGTCAGGAATTCGAGACCAGCCTGGCCAACATGGTGAAACCCCGTCTCTACCAAAAATACAAAAAAATTAGCCGGGCATGGTGGTGCGCGCCTGTAATCCTAGCTACTTGGTAGCCTGAGGCAGGACAATTGCTTGAACCCGGGAGGCAGAGGTTGCAGTGAGCTGAGATCGTGCCACTGCACACTCCCGCCTGGGCGACAAAAAAAAAAAAAAAAAGGAGCCATACCTGGGAAGCGAGGAGAAGCCAGAGGAAGAAAGCTTTGATAACTCTTTGGAAAGAAAACACTATTGTGTCTGACAGATATACTTGCTCAGGTACTTAAAATCGCATGTACAGTGTAGTTCACTGCGGCATCATATCTATTCATAAGAGCCTAGAACAACCTAACTGTTTGTCACTGGGATCCTCACAATGGAAGACTATGGCCATCAAAAAGAATGAGACAGATGTGTTCTCATATGAAAGATAAATCGCTAAGTGAAAAACACGAAATACAGATTGGGCACCGTGGCTCTCACCTGTAATGCCAGCATTTTGGTAGCCCGAGGTAGAAGGATCACTTGAGCCCAGTAGTTAGAGACAGCCTGGGCAACACAGGGAGACTCTTTCTCTACAAATAATTTAAAAATTAGCTAGGTGTGGTAGTGCGCGCCTGTGGTCCCAGCTACTAGGGAGGCTGAGGCAGGAGGATCACCTGAGCCTAGGAGGTTGAGGCTGCAGTGAACCATGGTTGTGTGCTACTGCACTCCAACCTGGGCAACAGAGCAAGACTCTGTCTCAAATAAAATAAAATTTAAAAAAATAGGTAGCGTCTGAATAGATAGACATAAACAGAGGCTTTATTTGCAAACATAGAAAGAAGACTGATAGACTGTCTCTGGCAATAGACAAAATCTAAAGAAAGAAAAAGACTCACTTTTCATGGAAAAATCTTTGGTAGTGTTTGAATACTTTTTTTTAATAATATGATTTTTTTTTTTTTTTTTGAGACAGGGTCTCCCTCTGTCACCCAGGTTGGAGTGTAGTTGTGTGATCACAGCTCACTGCGGCCTGAAATTCCTAGGCTCAGACAGTCCTCCCGCCTCAGCCTCCCATGTAGCTGGGACTACGGTAGTACACCACCATGCACAGCAATTTTTTTTCTTTTTAATTTTTTTTAGGGGCCGGGTCTTGCTCTGTTGCCCAGGCAAGTCTTGAACTCCTGGCCTCAAGCGATTCTCCCACTTCAGCCTCCCAAAGTGCTGGGATTACATGTGTGAGCCACTGTGCCTGGCTAGGAGCATGATTTTGAAATAAGGATTTTTTTTTAAAGTTTTATGAGACTGGTGCTGATGTAATCACATCACCAAAAGAGTGCTGTGTTTGCCCTCGCATGACATGGAAAGAACAGAGAGGAATCCAGTACTCACGCCTGCCTCAAGCTTCACTTGTTACTCACAGCTCTAAGGAAGCAAAGTGGTGCTGGAAACTCTCAAAGTCATTAATAGCTTCTTCTGCCATGGCCTGAGCCCCAGCACCAAATGCTTGGCTGCCCATTCACAGAGGCAAGAGCCATACAGGGGCAACCTAAACCCCTCCATGAGCTCCCCCTGCAAAGCCCCACTTTGGCAAACAGACATTCCTGATTCTAGATCCACTGGTTGGTGACTCCTCCGGTCCCACTCCCAGATCTTCACCTCCCCAGATCCTGCAATATTTGTGCAAAGTCTCATTCCTTCCCTTATCCCGTAACACTCACTCATGGTGGCTCAGCTCCCCAAACCAACCCTGACTGTTATCACCTCTTTAACCTTGATATTTTCAACCTACAGGCTTTCTTATTTTTCTTTGCTTTTGAGACAGGGTCTCACTCTGTTAGTGAGATCAAAGCTCACTGCAGCCTCAACCTCCCCGGCCCAAGTGATCATCATCCCACTTCAGTCCCCTGAGTAGCTGGGACTATAGGCACATGCCACCTTGCCTGGCTAGGTTTTTTATTTAACTTTATTTTTTGCAGAGATGGGGACCTCGCTGTGTTGCCCAGGCTGGTCTCAAACTCCTGGACTCAAGCCATCCACCCCACTTGGCCTCCCAAAGTGCTAGGATTATAGGCATGAGCCACCATGCCTGGCCTACGAATTCTTTTCTTTCTTTTTTTTTTTTTTAACAGAGTCTCGCTGTGTCGTCCAGGCTAGACTGCAGTGCTGTGATCTGGGCTCACTGCAACCTCCGCCTCCCAGGTTCAAGCACGTCTCCTGCCTCAGCCTTCCTGAGTAGCTGGGATTACAGGCACCCACCACCACACCCAGTTTAATTTTGTGTTTTTAGTAGAGGTGAGCTTTCACCATGTTGGCCAGGCTGGTCTTGAACTCCTGACCTCAGGTGATCTGCCCACCACAGCCTCCCAAAGTGTTGGAATTACAGGAGTGAGCCACCGCACCCAGCCAGCATTTTCATTGTGTACTGGGTCCCACAAGTTAAGTAGTCAGTCCTGAGTGACTCAATAAAGACAATGTTAGAAAGTTCTCATCATAGGCTTTGGATTTGTGTCAGGTTATTTGGAGAGAGTTTGCAAAAACACGGCTTAACTGATGTTGGCAGGATATGCGGGGGATTCTGTAATTGGGGGATGTCTAAGTATCAGTAGAATTCTCCAGAGAAACAGAACCAATAGAAGATATAGAGCTAGAGACAGAGATTTACTTTAAGGAATTGCTTCATGCAATTGTAGGAACTGGCAAGTCCAAACTCCGTAGGGCAGGCCAGCAGACTGAAAATCCAGATAACAGTGGATGTTGCAGTCCTGAGTTTGAAATCCACAGGGCAAACCAGGCAGGCCGGAAACTCAGAGAGGGTGTCTGTGTTTCAGTCTTGAGGCTGAATTCCTTTTCTTTTCAGGAAATGTTGGTCTTTGCTCTTAAGGCCTTCACCTGATTGGATGAAGCCCACCCACATTATGGAGGGCAATGTCCTTTGTTCAAAGTCTACTGATTTAAGGGCCAGGCATGTTGACTCAGGTCTGTAATCCCAGCACTTTGGGACGCTGAGGCGGGCAGAGCACTTGAGGTCAGGAGTTTAAGACCAGCCTGGTCAACATGGTGAAACCCTGTCTCCACTAAAAAAAATACGGAAATTAGCTGGGTATGGTAGCACATGCCTGTAATCCCAGCTACTCAGGAGGCTGAGGCAGGGGAATCACTTGAACCCGGGTGGCAGAGGTTGTAGTGAGCCAAGATCACACCACTGCACTCCAGCCTGGGCAATAGAGCGAGACTCCATGTCTGGGGGAAAAAAAAAAAAACACGCACAAAAAAAGGCCAGGTGCAGTGGCTCATGCCTGTAATCCCAGCACTTTGGAAGGCTGAGGTGGGCAGATCACGAGGTCAGGAGTTCAAGATCAGCCTGACCAACATGGTGAAACCCCGTCTCTACTAAAAATACAAAAATTAGCCAGGCATAGTGGTGTGTGTAATCCCAGCTACTCAGGAGGCTGAGGCAGGAGAACTGCTTGAATCCGGGAGGTGGAGGTTGCAGTGAGCCGTGATTGCACTGCTGCACCCTAGCCTGAGTGAGAGAGTGAGAATCTGTCTCAAAAAAATAAAAATAAAAACAAAAAAGATGAGACTCTCCATGAGCACATAACTAGACAAGTCCTTGTGAGGACACAGCAAGAAGCTGGCTGTCTACAGGACAGGAAGCGAGCCCTCACCAAGCACTACATTTGTCAGCACATTGATTTGGGACTTCCTAGTCTCCAGAACTGTGAGAAATAAATCTCTGTTCTTCAAGCCAACAGTCTATGGTATTTTGTTTTTATTTATTTTCTTTCTTTCTTTTTTTTTTCTTTCTTTTTTTTTTTTTTTGAGGTGGAGTCTTTCTCTGTCACCCAGGCCTAAACTGCAGTGGTGCAATCTCGGCTTACTGCAACCTCCACCTCCTGGGTTGAAGTGTTTCTCCTGCCTCAGCTTCCCAAGTAGCTGGGACTACAGGTGCACACCACACCCAACTCATTTTTGTATTTTTAATGGAAACGGGGTTTCATCACTTTGGCCAGGCTGCTCTTGAACTCCTGACCTCAAGTGATCTACCCGCCATCACCTCCCAAATTGCTAATTGCTGGGATTACAGACATAAGCCACTGCATCTGGACCTTTTTTTTTTTTTTTTTTTTGAGACAGAGTCTCGCTCTATTGCCCACCTGGAGTGCAGTGGCATGATCTCAGCTCACTGCAAGCTCCGCCTCCCGGGTTCACGCCATTCTCCTGCCTCAGCCTCCCGAGTAGCTGGGGCCTGCCACCATGCCCGGCTGGTTTGTGTATTTTTAGTAGAAATAGGGTTTCACTGTGTTAGCCAGGATGGTCTCAATATCCTAACCTTGTGATCTGCCTGCCTCAGCCTCCCAAAGTGCTGGGATTACAGGCTTGAGCCATCTTTTTTTCCTGATAGAGACAGGGTCTCCCTCTCCCAGGCTGGTCTCAAACTCCTGGGCTCAAGCGATCCTCCTGCCTCAGCCTCTCAAGGTACTGGAATTACAGATGTGAGCTGCCACGGCCAGCCAGTATTTCATTATAGCAGCCCAAGTAGACTAAGACAGACATGTTTCATGAATGAGAAATAAACCCCTGAGATGTGGATGGTGTTTGTTCCTGCAGCAAAACCTCATCTATCCTGACCAATAGAGTCCAAAGCTGTTGCATTAACTCCTCTACAATACTGTCTCTTTACTTGCACTAAAAACTTCATTTAAAAATTTTTTTTTTTTTTTTTTTTTTTTTTTTTTGAGCTACAGTCTCACTCTGTCACCCAGGCTGAAATGCAGTCCTGCAATCTCAGCTCACTGCAACCTCCGCCTCCCGGCTTCAAGCAATTCTCCTGCCTCAGCCTCCCAAGTAGCTGGAACTACAGGCATGTGCCAACACACCTGGCTAATTTTTGTATTTTTAGTAGAGACAGGGTTTCACCATGTTGGCCAGGCTGGTCTTGAACTCCTGACCTCAGGCAATCTGCCCACCTTGGCCTCCCAAAGTGCTAGGATTACAGGCATGGCCACTACACCTGGCAAAAACTTCTTTATGATAACTGTATCTCTATACGAATGAGCAAACCCTTTCTGCAGTTCAAAATGAAAGAAGCCTGAAAAGAACACAAAACTAACAAGAACACAAATGAACATCAGGCAACAAGTTAGAAATACTGGCCCTCTGGCGTACCCATAAACTGCATACAGGTTAGTTTCTTCTTCAACGTGAAACAGCCTGAAGGAGGTGAGCCTTGCACTTAGGGGAGCTGGAGGAGATGAAACAGTTTGGAGCTGGGGTCTGAAAAGGAGGGAGCCCAGGAGCCCTGCTCAGCAAGTCCTGCAAAGGCAGAGTCCAGTGCAAAGACCTTCTTCCTCCCTCCCTCTCCCTCGGACTTAGATCTTTGCACGTTCCTCAGAAGCCTTATTTGCTTACCAACATGAAAAGGCTAATTTGACATGGGGCCAATTCTCGAGGCTCTCTGCTTGTTTTCCACAAAGATTCCCTTTGAAGATCAGCTCCTCTGAACTGCTCTCCCTCCACGCTATCAGAAGTGCCACATTCTGTCGGCTTTTTAGAATTTTTCAATGCGGCTTCACTCTGATTTCCAGGGTGCCTTGACTGTTGGCAACTGGAAGGCTCATGGTGAAGTTTAATTTTTCTTTTTTCCTTTTTTTGGGGGACGGAGTTTAGCTCTTGTCACTCAGGCTGGAGTGCAGTGGTGCAATCTCGGCTCACTGCAACCTCTGCCTCCTTGGTTCAAGCGATTCTCCAGCCTCAACCTCCCGAGTAGCTGGGATTACAGGAGCCCGCCACCACGCCCAGCTAATTTTTTGTATTTTTAGTAGAGACGGGGTTTCATCATGTTGGCTAGGCTTGTCTTGAAATCCTGACCTCTCATGTGACCCACCCACCTCGGCCTCCTAAAGTGCTGGGATTACAAGCGACACCCACCGCGCCCAGCCTAATTTTTAATTTTTTTGTAGAGATGAGGTCCCACTATGTTGCCCATGACTGGTCTCAAACTTCTGGGTTCATGAGATCCTCCCGTCCACGCTTCCCAAAGTCCTAGGATTACAGGCGTGAGCCACCACACTCAGCCTGACTTTATTATTATTATTTTTTATAGTAGTTCTAGATTCACATCCCCTCTATCATAAGAGGAGTGAGTATCAAGCACGCACACGCAGCTCAAAACACTTTGCCCAGCCACACCCCCACGGGAGACAGCAGTGACAAATCTTTAGCAATAAACGGAAGTTTAACTAAGCTATGCTACATTAAGGGCTGGTTAATTTCGTGCCAGCCACCATGGTCATACGATTAGCCCGAGTCAATAGGAATCGGCATAGAGGGTGTTTTAGATCTGATGCAATAAAGCTAAACTCCATCTAAACTGTAAAACCCTAGCTGATGTAAAATAAACTACGAAAGTGGCTTTAAAACTTCTGAACACACAATAGCCAAGGCCCAAAATGGGATTAGACACCCCACTACAGAGATATCCCATATACCTCTTGACTGTACACATGCACAGCATCCCTGATGATCAAAATCCCCCAGCAGTACAGTACATTTGTTGCAATCAACAAACCTACATTGCCAAATCATTGTCATCCAAGTCCATAGTCTACATTAGGGTTCACTCTTGGTGACGTGTATCCATCATCATAGAATCATACAGAGTAGTTTTACTGCCCTGAAACTCTTCTGCTTCCTTTCTCCTCATCCCTCCCCACCTAATCCCTGCAATGACTGATCTTTTTTTTTTTTTTTTGAGACGGAGTCTCGCTCTGTCGCCCAGGCTGGAGTGCAGTGGCGCGATCTCGGCTCACTGCAAGCTCCGCCTCCTGGGTTTACGCCATTCTCCTGCCTCAGCCTCCTGAGTAGCTGGGACTACAGGCGCCCGCCACCGCGCCCGGCTAATTTTTTGTATTTTTAGTAGAGACGGGGTTTCACCGTGGTCTCGATCTCCTGACCTTGTGATCCGCCCGCCTCGGCCTCCCAAAGTGCTGGGATTACAGGCGTGAGCCACCGCGCCCGGCTATGACTGATCTTTTTACTGTCTCCATAGTTTTGCCTTTTCCAGAATGTCATCTTTGAAATCATACAGTATGTCACCTTTTTATTTATTTATTTATTTATTTGAGGCAGAGTCTCTCTCTGTCACCCAGGCTGAGTGTAGTGGCATAATCTCAGCTCACTGCAAGCTCCGCCTCCTGGGTTCACACCATTCTCCTGCCTCAGCCTCCCGAGTAGCTGGGATTACAGGTGTCTGCCACCACACCCGGCGAATTTTTTTTTTTTTTTTTTTTTTTCTAGTAGAGACGGGGTTTCACCGTGTTAGCCAGGATGGTCTCGATCTCCTGAGCTCGTGATCCGCCCTCCTCAGCCTCCCAAAGTGCTGGGATTACAGGCTTGAGCCACCGCGCCCAGCCGGATTTCTTTCATTTAGTAATATGCATTTAACTTTCTTCCATGTCTTTTCACACTTCGATAGCTTATTTCTTTTTAGCCCTGAGTAATATTCTGTCATCTAGATGTACCACAGTTTAGTTATCCATTCACCTACTAATGAACATCTTAGTTGCTTCCAAGTTTTGGAAATTATGAGTAAAACTGCTATAAACTTTAATTTCTGTTTCTTTTTTTTTTTTTTTTGGAGACAGAATCTCACCTTGTCGCCCAGGCTGGAGTGCAGTGGCGCAATCTCAGCTCACTGCAAGCTCTGCCTCCCAGGTTCATGCCATTCTCCTGCCTCAGCCTCCTGAGTAGCTGGTACTACAGGCGCCCGCCACCACACCCAGCTAAATTTTTTTTGTATTTTTAGTAGAGATGGAGTTTCACCATGTTAGCCAGGATGGTCTCGATCTCCTGACCTCATGATCCACCCGCCTTGGCCTCCCAAAGTGCTGGGATTACAGGCATGAGCCAGTGCACCCAGCTCCTACTGACACCTTGATTTCAGCCTTCTGTCTTCCAGAGTTGGGAGATAATTAATTCTATGTTTGTTTGTTTGTTTGAAATGGGGTCTCACTCTATTGCCCAGGCTGGAGTGCAATGGCACAGTCACAGCTCAAGGAATCCTCCTGCCTCAGCCCCCTAAGCAGCTGGGACCACAGGTGTGTATTTATTTATTTATTTATAGAGGCAAGTCTCACTGTATTGCCTGGGCTGGACTCAAACTCCTGGGATCAAGTGATCCTCCTGCCTCAGCCTCCCAAGTAGCTGAGACCACAGGTGCATGTCACCATAACTGGCTAATTTTTTTTTTAAGAGATAGGGTCTCACTATGTTGTCCAGGGTCATCCTGAACTCTGGGGCTCAAGTAATTCTACCACCTCAGCCTCCCAAAATGCTGGGATTACAGGCATGAGCCACTGTGCCCAGTCTTTTTTTTTTATTTATTTTTTTTTTTTGACACCAAAGTTGTGGTCCTTTGTTACAGGGAAGGAAGGGAGCAGGGAGGGAGGGAGAGGGAGGGAGGAAGGAAGGAAGGAGAGAAAGGAGAGAAAGAGAAAGAAAGAAAGAGAGAAAGAAAAAGAAAGAAAAAGAAAAGAAAGAAAGAAAAGAAAGAAAGAAAGAAAGTTAATTTAACATATAGGCAAGGCTCAGTGGCTCATGCCTGTAACCCCAGCACTTTCGAAGGCCGAGGACAGGCTGTGTCAGCAAGGCCCTGCTCTCTCTCTAGCTTCTACCCAAGGATCCTAGCAAACAAATGCAGAAGGTGAGATTCAGTCTGGAACCCATCAGGTAGAGAGAAGGCAGCCCTGTGACCCAGCAGGGAAGAGTGCCCTAGGCAAAGAGAACTGCAACAGTGATACCCCTGAGGCAAGGAGGGACTCAGTTGAGCTGGAGGACCTGTAAGAGGCCCTGTGTGGCTGGAGCATATTGGAAGTGAGAATAGAGGGGCGAGCAGGTCACCGATCAGGCAGGGCCCTGAAGGATTAGGAGTCAGAGTTTTAGTCCCAGTGCACTGGGAGGCTCTGGTGCATTTGGAGAAAGGGAGTGTTGTGGTCCAATTACAGCACAGAAACTATTTCACTTAACTGTATGGTGACAAGGAACAGAGATTTGGTGCTAAACTGCAGGGGTGGGGGTGGAGGGGTGTGTGTGTGATGTATGCGTGTGTGTGGTGTGTGTGTGTGGTATGTGTGTGTGTGGTGTGTGTGTGTGTGTTCTAACGACACTGTATTAGCCTAAAGTCCCTGGGAAATGGAGCCTTAGACAAGGATGGAAGTGCTAATGCTTTATCTGGGAGACACAAACAGTGCAGGAACGATGAGAGAAAAGGAAAGTGAAGAAAGGGAGGATGGAAAGTGATATAAATAATGAGGGCTATGGGCAGAATTGGGTCCCCCCAAAATTCATAAGTTGAATTTGTTTCTTCCTTTTTTTTTTTTTTTTTTTTTTTTTTGAGACAGAGTCTTGCTCTGCCACCCAGGCTGGAGTGCAGTGGCGTGATCATAGCTCACTGCAGCCTCGACCTCTTGGGCTCAAGTGATCCTCCCACCTCAGCCTCCCGAGCAACTGGGACCATGGGCACACACCACCACACCCAGCTAACGTTTTCTTTCCCTTTTTTTTTTTTTTTTTTTTGAGACAGTCTCACTCTGTTGCCCAGGCTAGAGTACAGTGGTGCGATCTCGGCTCACTGCAACCTCTGCCTCCCTGGTTCAAGCGATTCTCCTGTCTCAGCCTCCCGAGTAGCTGGGATTACAGTTGCATGCCACCACACCTGGCTAATTTTCGTGTTTTTAGTAAAGACAAGGTTTCGCCATGTTGGACAGACTAGTCTTGAACTCCTGACCTCAAGTGATCAGCCCATCTCGGCCAACTAAAGTGCTGGGATTACAGGCGTGAGCCACTGCACCCGGCCATCACTACCATTCTTATATTCTGAGTTAGAACAGAGCATCCCTTTCATTAGATGGCTGGTGCTTTTCAGAAAAGAAATTGACCAGTATTCATGTTTGTATCAACCTCTGCTCCATCACCTAGCAAATGTTTTGCCTATGGGAGCCATCTGGTAGAGACTTGTTTTGTTTTGTTTTTTGGTTTTTTTTTTTTTGAGACCAAGTCTCGCTCTGTCGCCCAAGCTGGAGTGCAGTGGCACGATCTCGGCTCACTGTAAGCTCCGCCTCCTGGGTTCACGCCATTCTCCTGTCTCGCCCTCCCGGGTAGCTGGGACTATAGGCACGTGCCACCACACCCGGCTGATTTTTTTTTTATTTTTAGTAGAGACGGGGTTTCACCGTGTTAGCCAGGATGGTCTCGATCTCCTGACTTGTTAAGTAAGTCTATATCCTGTTGTAGGGTATTAGCCCAAAACACTCCCTACAGCAGGCATCCTAGCTTGTTTTTCTCCTGCCCTCTCCCTACCCCAAGAACCATGCACCCTGTTTCTAGTAGCACCCGTTTAGAACCCATCCCTGCCACATTCTCTGTCATTGAGATTCTGGTGGGGCCTTTAACCACCATTCCTCCTTCTCCCGTCACCTGCCTGGTTTCAGTGGCTGGTGCCCATAATACTGTAAAATATAACCGATTACCATCCCTTGGCCTCCAGTCTGTGGGTGCAGCTGTTAACTCCACCAGAGTCCCTGAACCACAACAAGCTTTTTGCTGAGACATTTGAGAAAGAACCTCTTGTTGCCTTTCCTACTGAATTTGAGAGGGTGGCTGCAACCATTTCATGACCCACTAGCCAGACTTGGTCTCAAAATTGAGCCATGAAACAGGAGGCTGGATCTGAGATGTAAAGAGGGAGAAACAAGCCGTGCCTGGAGTTATGTGAGCCAATACATTCCTTTTTTGCTTAAATCAGTTTGGTTTGTCTTTCTAGCGCTATTTATTTATTTGTTTGTTTGTTTGTTTGTTTATTTGACAGGGTCTCGCTCTATTGTCCAGGCTGGAGTACAGTGGTGCGATCTCAGCTCACTACAAACTCCCCCTCCCAGGTTCAAGTGATTCTCCTGCCTCGGCCTCCCAGGTACCTAGGACTGCAGGTGCACACCACCACATCCACCTAATTTTTGTATTTTTCGTAGAGACAAGGTTTTGCCGTGTTGCCTAGGCGTGAGCCACCACGCCCGGCCTAATGCACACTTTCTTTCCCTGACTTGGGCTGTCATTTAGATACAAGTGCAACTGCACAACACAGGGAACTTTCCAACAGGCAGTAATCACCGTGATTTGGGGTCCTGGAAAAGTCCCTTTATGATCATGCAGGCTTGGTCAGGTTCCTTTTTTTTTTTTTTTTTTGAGATGGAATTTTGCTCTTGTTGCCCAGGCTGAAGTGCAACGGCGCGATCTCGGCTCACCGCAAACTCCACCTTCCAGGATCAAGTAATTCTCCTGCCTCGGCCTCCCGAGTAGCTGGGATTACAGGCACCTGCCACCACGCCTGGCTAATTTTGTATTTTTAGTAGAGATGGGGTTTGTCCGTGTTGGTCAGGCTGGTCTCAAACTCCCGACCTCAGGTGATCTGCCCGCCTCGGCCTCCCAAAGTGCTGGGATTACAGGCGTGAACCGCCACGCTCGGCTTTTTTTTTTTTTTTTTTTTTTTTTTTTTTGAGATGAAAAAGACTAAAGTACAGTGGTGGGATCACGGCTCGGTGTAGCCTCCACCTCCAGGGCTCAAGCAGTCGTCCCTCCTCAGCCTTCCAAGTAGCTGAGACTACAAGTATACATCACCATGCTCGGCTACATTTTTTTTTTTTTCAGAGACGGAAGTCTCACTACATTTCCCAGGCTGGTCTTGAACTCCTGGACTTAAGTGATCCTCCCGCCTAGGCCTCCCAAAGTACTGGGATTACAGGCATAAGCCACCATGCCCAGCCCAGTTTATTTTACTTTAATACCAGCTTTGAGATATCATTCACATACTGTAAAGATAACTCTTGGTTTTGTTTTTGGTTTTGAGACAGGTCTCATTCTGTTGCCCAGGCTAGAGGGCAGTGGCACAATCATAGTTCAGTGCCACCTCTACCTCCTGGGCTCAAGCAATACTCCCACCTCAACCTCCTGAGTAGCTGGGACCAATGGTGCACGCCACCACACCTGGTTAATATTTCAATTTTTTTGTAGAAATGGGGTCTTCCTTTGTTGCTGAGGCTGGTCTTGAACTCCTGGGCTCAAGGGACCCTCCCACCTCAGCCTCCCAAAGTATTGAGATTACAGGCACGAGCCACCACATCCAGCAAGATCACTCTCTTAATGTGTATGGCTGGGATCACTTGAGCCTAGGAGTTCGAGACCAGCCTAGGCAACATGGCATAACCCTGTCTCTACCAAGAAAAATACAAAAATTGTCCAAGCACACTGATACACACCTGTAGTCCCAGCTACTCAGGGGAGGCTGAGGTGGAAGGATTGCTTAAGCCCAGGAGGCAGAGGCAGCAGTGAGCAAACGTGGGCAATTAGAGCCAGACCCTGTCTCAAAAATAAAAAATAGTAAAGAAATAAATAAAGTACATAATTAGGTGAATTTTAGCGTATTCATAGACTCATGCATCAATCATGGTTACCTAATTCCACAACATTTCCATTACCCCCAAAATTAACCTTGTCCCCACTAGCAGTCACTCTCCATTCCCCCTCCTCCAGCCCCTGACAACCACTAACCTACTTTCTTCCTCTGTGGATTTGCTTATTCTGGACATTTAATATAAATGGAATCATACAGTATCATACAGTAGGTTGTCTTTTGTGTCCGGCTTCTTTCACTTCATATAATGATTTCAAGGTTCATCCATGCTGTAGCATGAATCAGTACTTCAGTCCTTCCTACGGCCGAGTAATAGTCTGTTCTATGGATATACCAAATTTTGTTCATGTATTCATCAGTTCATGGGTATTTGGGTTATTTTCACTTAGCTATTATGAATAATGCTGCTATGAGCATTCATGTACATCTTTATGGGAACAGGTTTTCTATGTGTATACATATATTTTTTGTTGGTTTTGTTTTGTTTTTGAGATGGAGTCTCGCTCTGTTACCCAGGCTGTAATGCAGTGGCACAATCTCAGCTCACAGCAACCTCTACCTCCCAGATTTAAGCAATTCTTGTGCCTGAGCCTCCCATGTGCCTTAGCTGGGACTACAGGCACGTGCCACCACACCTGGCTAGTTTTTGTATTTTTAGTAGAGACAGGATCTTACCATGTTGCCCAGGCTGGTCTCAAACTCCTGACCTCAAGTGATTTGCCTGTCTCAGCCTCCTAGAGTGCTGGGATTACAGGCGTGAGCCACCATGCCAGGCCTAGAACTCATTTTTTTAGAAGGATCCTAGCATTCATCCATTCATGAGCTCAGAGCCTTCATGACTTAATCACCTCTTAAAAATCTCACCTCCCAACACTGTTGCACCAGGGATTCAGTTTCCAACACGTGAATTTTGGGGGACACATTCAAACCACAGCACTGCCTGAGGCCTCAATTCTACCCTCCCAGCCTATGGCACTTTGGCCAAAAGCCTCTCTGTTTCTCCTATTAACTTTTAGGAGAATTTCTAATTTTAGTAAATGGTAATGACCAGCATGCTCACTTTGCTGAGAGCTCTCCTGGGCTGGCTAGAACGTCAAGGCCTCTTCGTATTTCCGTTTTCAGTCATTTATTCCCTTCCTTGCTGGACCTATTTTTAAAATTTACCAAATCAAACAAAAGCAGTTTCAGAAAAACAGCTGGCCACATCACAGTTTGGTTCAGTTCTACAGAAAGTCTGACTCTGTGAAAGCTCTTTAAAAAAGAAAGGGGCCAGGTGCAGTGGCTCACGCCTGTAATCCCAGCACTTTGGGAGCCTGACGCAGGTGGATCATGAGGTCAGGAGTTTGAGACCAGCCTGGCCAACACAGTGAAACCACTTCTCTACTAGAAATACAAAAAATTAGCTGTGTGTGGTGGAGGGCACGAGTAATCCCAGCTACTTGGGAGGCTGAGGCAGGAGAATCGCTTGAACCCGGGAGGTGGAGATTGCAGTGAGCCAAGATCGAACCACTGCCCTCCAGCCTGGGCGACAATGCGAGACTCTGTTTTAAAAAAAAAAAAAAAACAGAAAGGTTCCCACTAATTTAGCCTTTCCAATCGATGAGAGCTGCCAACCTTATTAAGTAGTGAGAGCTTTGGTGAGAGCTCTGAGTCAATAGGATGGCAGTTACAATATTTAAACTCAAATTCTTTTCACATATGAGTTTTTTTTTTTTTTAGCAGCTAATAGATATTTCCTTTACCTTGCACTGGATTCCCCAAATCTGATATATGATAATAAAATTATGAATATATGAATAATTTGCACACATTAAATTTTGCAATTGCTCTGAAAAGTGTTACCAGGCATTTTAAATATTTTTTTGAAATTTCCTGATTAAGAGGTTTCGGAAATCAGTTTGGAACTATGACTAAAATGAATTCCTTTATTTCTACGTTTAAGATTCTGTCGATGGTGCAGACGACATGATTTTAATGTAAATGTGAGCCTACTTTTAAGTCTTTTACTTAATGTGTTTTCATTGTGAATCTAATGATATGCAAACTCAAGCTTTCAAAATAGATGTCTCTTCCACTTTTTTTTTTTTGAGACGGAGTCTCGCTCTGTCGCCCGGGCTGGAGTACAGTGGCCGGATCTCAGCTCACTGCAAGCTCCACCTCCCGGGTTCACGCCATTCTCCTACCTCAGCCTCCCAAGTAGCTGGGACTACAGGCGCCCACCACCTCGCCCGGCTAGTTTTTTGTATTTTTTTAGTAGAGACGGGGTTTCACCGTGTTAGCCAGGATGGTCTCGATCTCCCGACCTCGTGATCCGCCCGTCTCGGCCTCCCAAAGTGCTGGGATTACAGGCTTGAGCCACCGCGCCCGGCCTAACTCTGCTTTTTTCATTATTTTAATAGTTACTGGAAAAGTTCACTTTGGACATGTGATTTTTCTAACACTTATTGCCATCCTCACAGAGGATTCATTTTGTATAGCCTTGTGTCTAGCTTCAATACAAAACAAATGCTGACCTAAATAATGAAAGCATCCATTCACAGGGCTCTTGGGAGATGCTGTGTGCTGTGCTGCATGTTTTGCAACGAGCTGATCTTCTCATCAATCCGGTAAGGTAGGTGCAATTCTTATTATTACTCCCATTCCACAGATGAGTAGACTAAGGCTGAGGCTGAGAAGTTACAGCTCTTGCCCAAGGTCCAACAGCAAGAATAGGGCAATAGGGCCAGGCACAGTGGCTCACACCTGTAATCCCGGCATTTTGGGAGGCTGAGGTGGGAGAATCAGATGAACCCAGGAGTTCAAGACCAGCCGGTCAATGTAGTGAGACCTCATCTCTACTAAAAAAAAAATTTTTTTAATTACCCAGGCGTGGTGTCACACACCTGTAGTCCCAGCCACTCAGGAGGCTGAGGCAGGCAGATTGCTTGAGCCTAAAAATTTGAGACAGCAGTGAGCTATGACCATGCCACTGCGCTCCAGCCTGGGTGACAGAGACCATGTCTAAAAAAAAAGAGTAGGGTGGCCGGGCGCGGTGGCTTAAGCCTGTAATCCCAGCACTTTGCGAGGCCGAGACAGGCAGATCGCGAGGTCAGGAGATTGAGACCATCCTGGCTAACACGGTGACACCCCGTCTCTACTAAAAACTACAAAAAACTAGCCGGGCGAGGTGGCGGGCGCCCGTAGTCCCAGCTACTCTGGGAGATTGAGGCAGGAGAATGGCGTAAACCCGGGAGGCAGAGCTTGCAGTGAGCTGAGATCTGGCCACTGCACTCCAGCCTAGGCGTCAGAGCGAGACTCCGTCTCAAAAAAAAAAAAAAAAAAAAAAAGAGTAGGGCAACGGGTAAAAACTAAAGAGTTTAAAGTAGAAAAGTGAGATCAGATTTGTGTTAAAAAGAGGAGAAAAGGTAGATGAAAAGCTGTTATAATAATTCAGTGGGAGCAATGGACAGGATTTAGAGTGATGAACCCAAGACAAGCTAAAGTTGATTAAATGGTACAGTGGACTAGATGTAAAGGAAATGATTCACCCAGAAAAATTTAGGCAAGGCATGGTGGCTCATGCCTGTAATCCCGCACTTTGGTAAGCCAAGGAGGGCAGATCACTAGAGGTCAGGAGATGGAGACCAGCCTGGTCAACATGGTGAAACTCCGTCTCTACTAAAAATAGAAAAATTAGCTGGGTATGGTGGCGGGCACCTGTAATCCCAGCTACTCAGGAGGCTGAGGCAGGAGAATCCCTTGAACCCAGAAGGCGGAGTTTTCAGTGAGCCGAGATTGCGCCACTGCACTCCAGCCTGGGAGACAGACTGAGACTCCATCTTAGAAAAAAAAAAAAAAAAAAAAGCCCATTCTGCCTGTTTCGTGAGAAGAGACTGCCATGGAGACAGAGGGGAAGCTGCAGACAGTTAAGAGGTAAGGTAGGTGCAATTCTTATTATTACTCCCATTCCACAGATGAGTAGGCTAAGGCTGAGGCTGAGAAGTTACAGCTCTTGCCCAAGATCCAACAGCAAGAATAGGGCAACGGGGCCAGGCGCGGTGGCTCACACCTATAATCCTGGCACTTTGGGATCGGATCAGATGGGGCGGGAGGATCAGATGAGCCCAGGAGGTCAAGACCAGCCTGGCCAACATAGTGAAACCCCGTTTCTACAAAAACTACAAAAGTTTGGCTGGGCGTGGTGGCTCACGAGGTCCCAGCCTTTGGGAGGCCAAGGCAGGTGGATCATGAGGTTAGGAGATGGAAACCATCCTGGCTAACATGGTGAAACCCTCTCTCAACTAAAAATACAAAACTTAGCCGGGTACTGTGGCACACGCCTGTAGTCCCAGCTACTCGGGAGGCTGAGGGAGGACAATCGCTTGAACCCAGAAGGTGGAGGTTGCAGTGAGCTGAGATCGCAGCACTGCACTCCAGCCTGGGCAACAGAGCGAGACTCCATCTCAAAAGAAGAAGAAGAAGAAGAAGAAGAAGAAGAAGAATAAATTAATTAATTAAAAATAAAAACAATAGCCATCTTGGCAACAACTGGTGCTGCCTAAATGAGGAGGCAGGGCCAGCTGTGGAGCGCTCCTGGGGGCCTGGCCAGCAGGGTACCTGTCCTCCACCCCCTAGTGCCTGGTACCCCTGCGGTGAAGCCAGCTGAGCATGGAGACTGAGAGCCTGCCAAGAGCAAGAGAGGTTTTCAGGAGGGGACCTGGAGAAGCCTGGTTCCAATGCCAGCATGAGCATCCGGTTCTTAGTCAGTGTCCCTCCTGGGCATTCTCTTCTCTTCTCTTCTCTTCTCTTCTCTTCTCTTCTCTTCTCTTCTCTTCAGACAGAGTCTCACTCTGTCACCCAGGCTGGAGTGCAATGGTAAGATCTCAGCTCACTGCAACCTCTACCTCCTGGGTTCAAGCAATTCTCCTGCCTCAGCTTCCCAAGTAGCTGGGACTACAGGTGCCTGCCACCACGTCCGGCTAATTTTTGTATTTTTAATAGAGACAGGGTTTCACCACATTGGCCAGGCTGGTCTCAAACTCCTGACCTCAGGTGATCTGCCCGCCTCAGCCTCCCAAAGTACTGGGATTACAGGTGTGAGCCACTGCGCCCTGCAAGAGATCATTTCTCATCCAGACGGCTACTGAGAGTAGGACCCCAGAGAGTGTTCATTTTTGAGTGCAATGTGGGAACCAGGCCTTGAACCCACCCTGTGGGCTTTCCACTAAGAGCCCACAGAGCCGGGTTCAAGGCTTGGTTCTCCCACTTACAGGGCTTGAGCAATTCACTTTCCCTCCCCGAGTCTTGGTGACCTGTGCTGTGAAATAGAGAGAGACACCTACCACCTGCTGTCAGAGCCCATCAAGGTAAGAACACAAGAGGGAGGTGCCCATCAACATGGGTCCTCTTCATGGAAGAGGGGCAGAGGAAAGATTCATGCATGATTAATGACTGGCGGCAATTTCCTGCCTGCCTTTGAAATGAATCAAAACTAAGTGAAAAAGCATGGCTGAGGCAAAGCATTTGGGTCTGCAGGGACTCTGCAGTGGACCAGAGGAGGCCTGGGGCTGGCTGAGTCATCTAAGTGGGTGATCGGTTTTTTCCTGTTTTCAAAAAGAGAGCCAGGTTCCAGAGGGGATACGTGGAGTGGGATTAAACGTTTTCCTCCAAGCATCCTCCCAGTGGAAGCCTTCCCAAGCAGCATCATCGGGTAAATTTCCGTTGCCACTATCTGAAAGAACTGGGAGGAGGAATGGCAAATTTCTTTTTTCTTTTTTTTCTTTCTTTCTTTTTTTTTTTTTTTTGAGACAGAATCTCTCTCTGTCACCCAGGCTGGAGTCCAGTGGTACAGTCTTGGCTCACTGCAACCTCCGCCTCTTGGGTTCAAGCAATTCTCCTGCCCCAGCCTCCCAAGTAGCTAGCTGGGAATACAGAGGTGTGCCACCACACCTGGCTATTTTCTTTTTTTTTTTTTTGGTATTTTTAGTAGAGACAGAATTTCACCATGTTGGCCAGGATGGTCTCGATCTTCTGACCTCATGATCCACCTGCCTCAGCCTCCCAAAGTGCTGGGATTACAGGCGTGAGCCACCACGTCCAGCTGGAATGGCAAATTTCTGATCCAAAGATAGTGTCTCTCTAAATCTCAAAAATTTTTTTTTTTTCTTTTTTTTTTTTGAGACAGAGTTTCACTCGGTCACCTAGGCTAGAGTACAGTGGTACCATCTTGGTTCACTGCAAACTCCGCCTCCCAGGTTCAAGTGATTCTCATGCCTCAGCCTCCAGAGTAGCTTGGATTATAGACATGTGCAGCCACAGCTGGCTAATTTTTGTATTTTTAGTAGAGATGGAGTTTCACCATGTTGGCCAGGCTGGTCTCGGACTCCTGGCCTCAATCCACAATGCTGGGATTATAGGTGTGAGCCACCGCGCCCAGTCTAAATTCTGAAATCCTTATAGCTGAAATGAATTACTTCAAAATAATACAAGAGAGGCAGATGTAGTTACGTGTATAGATTAGACCAGGTCAGCCTGACTTGATGGGTGATGGGTATGTGAGGGGTTTTTTTTTAATCAATAAAAGTTTGTTGTTTTTAAATAGCAAAAAGTTATTTTAAATATAATATCCAATACTCAATATGTATCAGCCTTTTTTCTTTTTAAAACAAATTTTTATTTCTCAATTATACCTAAAAGAGTCTTTTTAAAGTTAATAGTCTTTTTTTTTTCTTTCTCCTTTTTTTTTTTTTAGGGACAGAGTCTTACCTTGTCACCTAGGCTGGAGTGCAGTGGTGCAATCATAACTCACTGTAACCTTAAACTCCTGGGTTCAAGTGATTCTTCTGCCTCAGCCTCCCCAGAAGCTGGGATTATAGGCATGCAACCATAACTGGCTAATTTTTTTTTTTTTCAGAGATGGGGGTCTCGCTCTGTTGCCCAGGCTGGTCTCGAACTTCTGGTCTCAAGTGATCCTTCCACCCCAGTCTTCCAAAGTGTTGGGATTACAGGCATTAGCCACCACACCTGGCCTAAAATTAATATTCTTTAATGAAGCAATTCCACTTTTAGGAATTTTGCATGAAAGAGATGCAAAGCAGATTACTAGAAAGAGCTGGGTGGTTTTTAATTGCAAAAAAATTGGAAATAACCAAAATGCCTATTAATAAAAGACTGCTTAAAAATTATAGTATGCCTGGGCCGGGCGCGGTGGCTGAAGCCTGTAATCCCAGCACTTTGGGAGGCCGAGACGGGCGGATCACGAGGTCAGGAGATCGAGACCATCCTGGCTGACACAGTGAAACCCCGTCTCTACTAAAAAATACAAAAAAAAACTAGCCGGGCGAGGTGGCGGGCGCCTGTAGTCCCAGCTACTCGGGAGGCTGAGGCAGGAGAATGGCGTGAACCCGGGAGGCGGAGCTTGCAGTGAGCCAAGATCACGCCACTGCACTCCAGCCTGGGCGGCAGAGCGAGACTCTGTCTCAAAAAAAAAAAAAAAATTATAGTATGCCTGATCAATAGAATGCTAAGCACTGTTTACAAAAGAAAGATGATATGAGGCTGGGTGCGGTGGCTTATGCCTGTAGTCCCAGGACTTTGGGAGGCCGAGATGGGCAAATCACTTGAGGTCAGGAGGTGGAGACTAGCCTGGCCAACTTGGTGAAATCCCGTCTCTACTAAAAATACAAAAACTAGCCGGGCATGTTAGCGTGCACCTGTAATCCCAGCTATTCCGGAGGCTGAGGCAGGAGAATTGCGCCACTGCATTCCAGCCCAGACCACAGAGCAAGAGACTCCGTCTCAAAAAAAAAAAAAAAATTAAAGTAAATAAATAAGTAAATAAAACAAAGGATGATATGAAAGCAAAAAATAAACTAAGAAAAATGTTTGCATCTCACACCAGGCGCGGTGGCTCACGCCTGTAATCCTAGCACTTTGAGACACCGAGGCAGGTGAATCATGAGGTCAGGAGATCGAGACCGTCCTGGCTAACACGGTGAAACCCCGTCCCTACTAAAGATACAAAAAGTTAGCCAGGCATGGTGGCATGTGCCTGTAGTCTCAGCTACTCGGGAGGCTGAGGCAGGAGAATCGCTTGAACCCGGGAGGCGGAGGTTGCATTGAGCCGAGATTGCACTATTGCACTCCAGCCTGGGTGACGGAGCGAGACTCCATCTCAAAAAAAAAAGGAAGGAAGGAAGGCAGGCAGAGAGAGAGAGACAAGAAAGAGAGAGGAAGGAAGGAAGGAAGGGAGGGAGGGAGGGAAGGAGGGAGGGAGGGTGGCCATAGTACCCTATTAAGTTTCAGGTGTAGGGGTTAGTCATCAAATATTATTAAGATGGGTCCTATTTCCATTTGAAATGTAAATATCATGTACATGACAATAGATTCTTTCGTATAGATTCAAGATCAAAACCTTGAAGATACCTGCTGAGATAGACTGTTGACTCCAGGGGTTTCTTGCTTTTTTTTTTTTTTTTTTTTTTTTTTTTTTGAGATGAGTCTTGCTCTATCGTCCAGGCTGGAGTGCAGTGGCTTGATCTCGGCTTACTGCAAGCTCTGCCTCCCCGGTTCATGCCGTTCCCCTGCCTCAGCCTCCCGAGTACCTGGGACTACAGGCACCCACCACCACGCCCAGCTAATTTTTTTCTTTTTTTTTCTTTTTTTATTTTTTTGAGACGGAGTCTCGCTCTGTCCCACTGGCTGGAGTGCAGTGGCACGATCTCGGCTCACTGCAAACTCCGCCTCCCGGGTTCCTGCCATTCTCCTGCCTCAGCCTCCCAAGTAGCTGAGACTACAGGTGCCTGCCACCACGCCCAGCTAATTTTTTGTATTTTTTTTAGTAGAGACGGGGTTTCACCGTGGTCATGATCTCCTGACCTTGTGATCCACCCGCCTCGGCCTCCCAAAGTGCTGGGATTACAGGTTTGAGCCACGCTAATTTTTTTCTTTGTATTTTTTAGTAGAGATGGGGTTTCACCCTGTTAGCCAGGATGGTCTTGATCTCCTGACCTCATTAGCCAAGATGGTCTTGATCTCCTGACCTCATTAGCCAGCATGGTCTTGATCTCCTGACCTCCTCATCCGCCCACCTTGGCCTCCCAAAGTGCTGGGATTACAGGCATGAGATGCCCGACGGACTCCGGGGGTTTCGATCAATACCATAACAAACCTTTTGCCTTTGACATACTCTGAATTTTGTTGTTTGGGGGCTGGGTGTGTGTGCGTGCAGTGTCCATCTGTATCAGTGCCAGTGCCTGCTACTTCCCTGGTTCTGTGTTGAAGAGAAGGATGTATAAAGAATCATGAAACATTAGCCCTCACTTTGTTTTGAATTACAGACTAATGTGAGTGTTCTCAAAACTGAATTTTCTTCCTTAAAATTAAAGCATTTTTTTCTTTTGGATTTAATGAGGTATTGCTAACTGAAGCCAGTTTGACACAGTGAGAGAGATGTCAAATTGATTTGAAAGGTATGCAGTCTGATTTAAAACCAAACCCTGAATCCTTTTAAAAAACAATAAAACGTATTTTACATACAAAAAAAATCATGTATATATGTTAGTATATGGATAGGAAAAACTAGAAAGGAAGAGGGTTAGCCAAGCCATCCAATGTCTTGTTTCTCTGTATGTTCTCAGCTTAGATGCTGCTGAGAACATACAGAGAAATAAGAAGTTTCAGTGTAAATTCTACAAAGAAAGAGAACTTTTGTTTCGTTCTCTGTTATGTTCCCAGTGTCTGACACGTAATATCTACTTGGTAAATATTTATGGGGCGGAAGGAAGAAGGAAGGGACGGAGGATGAGAGGAAGGAGGGAGCGATCGAAAAGAGTCCTGGCCCCTGAGTTGTTCACTGTTACTCACAGCCAGGCTTGGAAACCGATGTGTGGGCAGAGTGCAAAGAACATGGGGAGAAAAGGGCTCTGAGTTGGTAGGGACTTTGCATAAACTCTCTCTCGTCCTTATGTTAGCATCCTCCTTTCCACAGAAGAGAAGTCATTTGCAAAGTCATCAGGCATGAAGCCCATCTTGAAATTCAAGGCTTAGTGGGCATCGTGGCTCAGGCCTATAATCTCAGCATTTTTGGAGGCTGCAGCAAGAGGATTGCTTTGAGCCCAAGAGTTCGAGACCAGCCTGGACAACATAGTGATACCCTATCTCTTAGAAAAAAAAAATTAATTAGGCTGGGCACAGTGGCTCATGCCTGTAATCCCAGCACCTTGGGAGTCTGAGGTGGGCAGATCACCTGAGGTCAAGAGTTCAAGACAAGCCCAGCCAACAGGACGAAACCCCATCACTACTACTAAAGATACAAAAATTAGCCAGGGGTAGTGGCGGGCGCCTGTAATCTCAGCTACTCAGTAGGTTGAGGCAGGAGAATCGCTTGAACCCAGGAGGTGGAGGTTGCAATGAGCCAAGATCGTGCCACTGCACTCCAGCCTGGGTGACAGAGAGAGACTCCATCTCAAAAAAAAAAATTAATTCAAAAACAAATTCGAGGCTTATGTGGTTGCAGAGAACACTCCTCTTTCAGGACAAATGAGAACGAGATATTCCTGTGAAGTCGGGGGCACAAGTATTGGCAATGAATGTACTGTATCTCCAAAGCAGATAGATCTTAGACAACCAGAAACTCTGGGAAAAGGACACACTCATCAACCTCTGGGGGAAACTGGCTTCAGGTAACTCAAAGGTGACACCCAATGTCGCTCTGAGGAACTACACAGAAATCCTAAACGATGTTAAAAAAGAGGGAGCAAGGCTGCCCTTTACTTCCACTGCTGTCCAGCCAGCTCCATAAGGCTCTGAGAGTCTGGGCTGAATGAGGAGACTGGCCAGGGCTTGGCTAAGAGAACCTTTCACTCAAAAGTAAGCCCAAAGCAAGATGAGCTGCATTCTCGAGGCTGCTGTGTGTTTTCTCTGCCTGAATAAGCTGCTGCTGATGTATTTATCTGGGTTCTTTTCTGATTCCCGTGACTGCATTTGAATAGCAGAAATCCTGGCAAGAGGAGACGAAGATTTGGGCTAAAAACTTGACTGAGGCTAACATCTGAGGAGGACCCTGGAGTCACAGGAGCCTGGGTGGGAATCTGCTTTGCCACCTACCAGCTATGTAGCTCTGCTCACATGACTTCACCTTGCTAAGCCTCAGTTTCTTGCTTGTAAGTGGAGATGATGATACCTATTTTGCAAGGTTGCCGAGTTGATTGCATGACGTCACCAACGTGCACAGTAGTAAAAACGAAAAGGCTTAGCAAGTGTTGATGTCATTACTATTGTGGCTGACATTTACTGAGCCCTTACCAAAGCCTTTGACAATCACTGTCTTTTTTCCTTCCTTCCTTTCTGTCTCTTTTTCTTTTTTTGAGACAGGGTCTCACTCTGTTGCCCAGGCTGAAGTACAGTGGCCTGATCACAGCATCATGGCTCACAGCAGCCTTGACTTCCCGGGCTCAAGCAATCCTCCCATCTCAGCCCCCTCCCCCCTACAAGAAGCTGGGATTACAGGCATGCAGCAGGCACCACACTCAGCTGATTTTCAATTTTTTTGTAGACACAGTGTCTTGCTATGTTGCCCAGGCTGGTCTGCAAATCCTGGCCTCAAGCAATCCACCCACCTCAGCCTCCCAAAGTGCTACGATTACCGACATGAGCCACCACACCCAACAAATCACTGCCTTTTTCAATGCTCACAACAAACCTCTAAAGTAGTTAATATTTCTTTTCTTTTTGAGACAGAGTTTCGCTCTTGTCGCCCAGAGTGCAGTGGCGCGATTTTGGCGCACTGTAACCTCCGCCTCCCGGGTTCACACAATTCTCATGTCTCGGCCTCCTGAGTAGCTGGGATTACAGGCACCCGCCACCACACCCGGCTAATTTTGTATGTTTAGTAGAGACAGGATTTCACCGTGTTGCCCAGGCTGGTCTCAAACTCCCAACCTCAGGCGATCAACCCGCCTCAGCCTCCCAAAATACTGGGATTACAGGTGTGAGCCACCGCACCTGGCAACTCTTCTTTTTTTCTTTTCTTTTTTTTTTTTTTAAGAAACTCTCACTCTGTCACCCAGGCTGGAGTCCAGTGGCGCAATCTCAGCTCACTGTAACTTCCGCCTTCCAGGTTCAAGTGATTCTCTTGTCTCAGCCTCCCAGCATAGCTGGGACTACAGGCATGTGCCACCACGCCTGGCTAATTTTTGTATTTTTGGTGGAGTTGGGGTTTTGCTGTGTTGACCAGGCTGGTCTGGAACTCCTGGCCTCAAGCAATCCGCCTGCCTTGACCTCCCATGCTGGGATTATAGGTGTGAGCCAGTGCACCTGGCCTAAAGTAGCTAATATTTCCATCTGCATTGTGTAGGTGGGTAAAACCGAGGTCCAGAGAGAATGATGAAGATCGCATATTAATAAGTAGCTAAGCTGGGATTCAAATCCAGTCCATCTGACTTCAGAATGCCCACTGTGAAGCATTACTGCATAGTGGCTCTGTTCATCCCTGAGATGTCTGAGGAAAACAAACCTAGAGAGTGGCTCCAGTATATTATTGTTGAGGAGATCATTCAAAATTAAATATACTTGGCTAGGTGTGGTGTCATGTGCCTGTAATGCCAGCTACTCAGGAGGCTGAGGCAGGAGGACTGCTTGACCCCTGGAGTTCCGGCCCACCCCAGACAATATAACAAGACACCCCTCTCTAAAAATCATAATAGTTTTTTATTTTATTTTATTTTTTTTTTTTTGAGACGGAGTCTCACTCTGTCGCCCAGGCTGGAGTGCAGTGGCGCGATCTCGGCTCACTGCAAGCTCCGCCTCCTGGGTTTACGCCATTCTCCTGCCTCAGCCTCCTGAGTAGCTGGGACTACAGGCGCCCGCCACCGCGCCCGGCTAATTTTTTGTATTTTTAGTAGAGACGGGGTTTCACCGTGGTCTCGATCTCCTGACCTTGTGATCCGCCCCCCTCGGCCTTCCAAAGTGCTGGGATTACAGGCGTGAGCCACCGCGCCCGGCCCATAATAGTTTTTTAAAAGATTAAATGTACCTGATTTTTAAATGGGCCAAGAGTCTGAAAAGACATTTCTCTAAGGAAGAGGTACAAATAGCCAGGAAGCACACTCAAAAATGCCCAGTTTCTGTTTGTTTGTTTGTTTGAGATGGAGTTTCATTCTTGTCACCCAGGCTGGAGTGCAATGGCGAGATCTCGGCTCACCACAACCTCCGTCTCCCAGGTTCAAGTGATCCTCCCGCCTCAGCCTCCTGAGTAGCTGAGATTTCAGGCATGCACCACCATGCCCGGCTAATTTTGTATTTTTAGTAGAGACGGGGTTTCTCCGTGTTGGTCAGGCTGGTCTCAAACTCCTGACCTCAGGCGATCCGCCTGCCTCAGCCTCCCAAAGTGCTGGGATTACAGGCATGAGCCGCTGTACCCGGCATTTTTTTAATTTTTAAATAAAAGATGCTCAAGCTGGGTGCCGTGGCTCACACCTGTAATCCCAGCACTTTGGGAGGCTGAGGCAGGTGGATCACCTGAGGTTGGGAGTTTGAGACCAGCCTGGCCAACGTGATGAAACCCCGTCTCTAGTAAAAATACAGAAATTAGTCAGATATGGTGGTACGCACCTGTAATCCCAGCTACTCAGGAGACTGAGGCAGGAGAATCACTTGAACCTGGGAGGCAGAGGTTGCAGTGAGCCAAGATCACGCCACTGTACTCCAGCCTGGGCAGCAGAGTGAGACTCCATGTCAAAAAAAAAAAAAAAAGGAAAAGAGTGGGTATAAATGTGACTGCAAAACTGCCTGAGTGGCTACTCCCTGCTTACAGGGTAGCCTGATTCTGCAGGAACAGTTACAGAGATGTAACACCTAAGGAGTTGTAACACCACTGCTTTTTTTTTTTTTTTTTTTGAGACGGAGTCTCGCTCTGTCACCCAGGCTGGAGTGCAGTGGCCGGATCTCAGCTCACTGCAAGCTCCGCCTCCCGGGTTCACGCCATTCTCCTGCCTCAGCCTCCCGAGTAGCTGGGACTATAGGCGCCTGCCACCTCGCCCGGCTAAGTTTTTGTATTTTTAGTAGAGACGGGGTTTCACTGTGTTACCCAGGATGGTCTCGATTTCCTGACCTCGTGATCCGCCCGTCTCGGCCTCCCAAAGTGCTGGGATTACAGGCTTGAGCCACCGCGCCCGGCCAACACCACTGCTTTAATAAAGCTGTTTTATTTTACCTCCGCTTGCCCTTCAGTTCTTTCCTGGGCAAAGCCAAGAACCCTCATGGGCTAAGCCCCACTTTTGGGCTCACTTGCCCTGCATCAGTGGTAAATTTCATTTGGCCTCTGGAGAGAATGTTGTTAGTGTTAAGCACGGTTTAAGGTCTAACAGATGAATGGATAGTAAAGGGGCAGGGAGGAGAAAGGGGAAGGCGTATCCCTTGCCTCCAGCCTTCCAGAGTCCAGGAGAAATTGTAGTAGGAAGAGGGCAGGACTGTTTCTAACTGCAACCAAGTACAGGAACTCAACCAGATTACATACTGTTCAGATTGCTCGGCGAAAGCATGAACTTTGCAGATCTCTCAACAAGGTAGTAAAACACCACTGCAAACAGCAACAAAGACAGGCTGCAAGCAACTAATTGAGGTATCCAGAAGAGAGACTTGATACCACCACATCAAAATAGGCTCTGCCAAGCCCACAGCCCCCAGGCAACAGACTCTGGGTCTGGACATGACTAGAATGAGTCCTCAGCCTCCAACTGGTCTGTCCTGGACCTGTGGGAATAGCAGAGTTCTGTGAGACTTCCATTATGATGTGAGTTTCAGTAAGGATTACTTAGTGCGTGAGAGCTGTGTGACAAATACAGCGGCCTCAAAATTTACTTGTCTATTTTGTCCTTTCTGTAAAAACAGCTTTGTTGAGATGTAATTTACATGCTATAAAATTCACCCTTTAAAGTGAACAATTCCATGGTTTTTAGTATATCCAGAGTTGCAGCATCTCACCACAATCAATTTTAGAATATTTTCATCATTCCCCAAAGAAATCCTGTACTGGCCAGGTGCAGTGACTCACACCTGTAATCCCAGCAGTTTGAGAGTCCGAGGTGGGAGGATTACTAGGGCCCAGGAGTTTGAGACCAGCCTGGGCAACATAGCAAGACTTGCATCTCTACAAAAGTAAAAAAAAAAAATTGTCCAGGTGTGATGGTGCATACCTGTAGTCCCAGCTACTTGGGAAGTTGAGGCAAGAGGATTGGTTGAGGCCAGGAGTCTGAGGGAGGCTACAGTGAGCTATGGTTTCACCACTGCACTCCAGTCTCCACTCCGGTGAAAGAGTGAGCCCTTGCAAGAAAGAAAAGAAAAAAAAGAGAGGGAAGGGGAGGAAAGAGAAGGGGAGGAGAGGGAAGGGGAGGGGAGGTGGAGGGGGAGAGAGGAGGCTAAACACAGTGGCTCACTCCTGTAATTCCAACACTTTGGGAGAATGAGGTGGGCAGATCACGAGGTCAGGAGTTTGAGACCAGCCTGGCCAACCTGGTGAAACCCCATATCTACAAAAAATAGAAAAATTAGCTGGGCGTGGTGGTGCACGCCTATAGTCCCAGCTACTCAGGAGGCTGAGGCAGGAGAATCGCTTCAACCTGGGAGGCAGAGGTTGCAGTGAGCTGAGATCGTGCCACTGCACTCTAGTCTGGGCAACAAGAGCAAGACTCCATCTCAAAAAAAAAAAAAAGAAAAAAAAAAAAACAGACCAGGCATGGTGGCTCATGCCTGTAATCCCAGCAGTTTGGGAGGCCGAGGCAGGCGGATCACGAGGTCAGGAGACCATCCTGGCTAACATGGTGAAACACCGTCTCTACTAAAAAAATACAAAAACATTAACCGGGTGTGGCGGCAGGCACCTGTAGTCCCAGCTACTAAGAAGGCTGAGGCAGGAGAATGGCATGAACCCAGGAGGCGAAGCTTGCAGTGAGCAGAGATTGCGCCACTGCACTCCAGCCTGGGCAACAGAGCAAGAGTCTGTCTAAAAAAAAAAAAAAAAAAAAGTCACTCCCCATGTCCTTCCATTCACTTCCCAGCCCCCAGGAACCAGGAATCCATTTTTGTCTCTGGATTTGCCTGTTCTGTACATTTCCTATAAATGGAATCATACACTTTGTCATCTTCTGTGTCTATCTTCCTTTTGCTCAGCATAATGTTTTCAGGGTCTATCCATATTGTAGCATGCACTTCATTCCTTTTTTTTTTTTTTTTTTTTTTAGACTGTCTCACTCTGTCATCCAGGCTGGAGTTCAGGGGAATGATCTCAGTTCACTGCAACCTCTGCCTCCCGAGTTCAAGTGATTCTCCTGCCTCGGCCTCCCGAGTAGCTGGGACACAGGCACCTGCCACCACGCCCAGCTAATTTTTGTACATTTTTAGTACAGATGGGGTTTCACCATGTTGACTAGGCTGGTCTCGAACTCCTGTCCTTAAGCAGTCCTCCCAAAGTGCTAGGATTACAGGTGTGAGCCACCGCGCCCACTTCATTCCTTTATATGGCCAAATACTATTTCATTGTATGGGTAGACTACATTTTCTTTATCCATTCATTAGTTGAGGGACATTTGGGATGTCTGCACTGTTTGGCTATAACAGAGAGTAATGACAGTACCAACATTAATACAGCTATGGGCATTTGTGCACGAGTTTTTGAGTGCATAGGCGTTTTTAGTGCTCTTGGGTATTTACCTAGGAGCGGAATTGCTGGGTCATATGGTTAACTTTTTGTTTCCCAGGCTGGAGTGCAGTGGCGTGATCTCAGTTCACTGTAACCTCTAGCTCCTGGGTTCAGGCAGTTCTCCTGCCTCAGCCTCCCGAGTAGCTGGGATTACAGGCATCCACCACCATGTCCAGCTAATTTTTGTATTCTTAGTAGAGATGGAGTTGGAGACGGGGTTTCATCAGGTTGGCCAGGCTGGTGATCTGCTTGCCTCAGCCTTCCAAATTGCTAGGATTACAGGCATGAGCCACCATGCCCAGCTACACCCTTTTTTTCTTTTTCTTTTTCTTTCTTTCTTTTTTTTTTTTTTTTTTTTTTTTGGAAACAGAGTTTCACTCTTGTTGCCCAAGCTAGAGTGCAGTGGTGTGATCTCAGTTCGCTGCAACCTCTACCTCCCGGTTCAAGCGATTCTCTTGCCTCAGTCTCCCGAGTACCTGGGGTTACAGGCGCGCACCACCCAGCTAATTTTTTGTATTTTTAGAAGTGGGGTTTCACCATGTTGGCCAGGCTGGTCTTGAACTTCTGACTTCAGGTGATCCACCCACCTCGGTCTCCCAAAGTGCTGGGATTACAGGTGTGAGCCACCGTGCCTGGCCATATACCCACTTTTAATAACATGCAGGTTAAAGGTGGGCACGGTGGCTCACGCCTGTAATCCCAGCACTTTGGGAGGCCTAGGCAGACGGATTCACAAAGTCAGTAGATCAAGACCATCCTGGCCAACACGGTGAAATCCTGTCTCTACTAAAAAATACAAAAAATTAGGAGGGCGTGGTGGCACGCGCCTGTAATCCCAGCTACTCAGGAGGCTGAGGCAGGGGAATCACTTGAACCCAGGAGGCAGAGGTTGCAGCGAGCCGAGTTCGTGCCACTGAACTCCAGCCTGATGACAGAGCAAGACTGCATGTCAAATAATTAATTAATTAATAATATGCCGATTAAGTAGTGGTTTATGCAGAATTTCTAGGGAAGGGGTGGTAACTTTTGGGTCCTCAGGGCATTGCCAGGAAATGGGCAGTAAGTCCTGGAGTGTTGCCATGGCGATGGTAAACTGACATGGCACACTGGTGGGCATGTCTAATGGAAAGCTGCCTAGTCCTCAACTGGGTCCGGTGTCTGAGCCCCACCCTTGGAGTTGAGTCCCACCTCCTACCTCAGTAAAGCATCAGTCAAAGCAGAAAGCGAAGGCCTCTGCTGATCTGGTGGGAGAGTCCGTCTCACCTTTCCCCAGAGCTCCCTCCTTCCTGTGTGGGGATGAGGCAGGGAAGCTGTTACACACCTCCAGGGTACAACATCCACATGACAGTTCCTGGGGGCTGCGTTCACAGTGGGCAGGGCCCAGCCTACAAGGCAATAAGCTATAGGTCTGTGGAGGGGAGATACTGGGAGAGACAAAAGGATCCCACATTCATCCTCATCTGTATCAACTCAATCTATTATCTCTCTCTCCCACAGCAGCCCTGACCGTGCTGCCTGTGTTTTTGTTGACTGCGTAAATATTTTGTCTTACCAACAGAATGATGACATTTGAAGACAGGAAATAGAACTTATTTTTCTGGCTATCTCCCAGATAAATTGTTATAAACCAAAACTGTGGACACATGGAATGTTAGGCAGAATAATGGCTCCTAAAAATATCCACTTCCTGATCCCCAGAACCTGCGAATATGTGACCTTATGTGGCAAAAGGGATGTTGCAGATGAGTTTGGAGATTCAGCTAAAGATATTGAGGCCGCATGTCATGGCTCAAGCCTGTAATCCCAGCACTTTGACAGACTGAGGCAGGAGGATTGCTTGAGGCCAGGAATTTGAGACCACCCTGGGCAATATAGCAAGAGCCCGTATCTACAAACAATTTAAAAATTAGCCAGGCATGGTGGTATGTGCCTGTAGTTCCAGCTGCTTGGGAGACAGGCAGAAGGATGGCTTGAGCACAGAAGTTGGATGTTGCAGGGAGCTATGACTGCACCACTGCATTCCAGCCTGGATGACAGAATGAGACCCTATCTCAAAAAGAGAGAGAGAGAGATTTTGAGATGAGAAGATCATGGGTTATTCAGATGTGTCCAGTGAAATAAGCCCATTCAAATGGCTTCTTAACAGTGGGGAAGGGCTGGGCATGGTGGTTCACACCTGCAATCCCAGCACTTTGGGAGGCAGAGGCAGGTGGATCACCTGAGGTCAGGAGTTCGAGACTAGCCTGGCCAACATAGTGAAACCCTGTCTCTACTAAAAATACAAAAATTAGCCGGGCGTGGTGGCAGGCGCCTGTAATTCCAGCTACTCAGGAGGCTGAAGCAGGAGAATCACTTGAACCTGGGAGGCGGAGCTGCAGTGAACTGAGATCGAATCATTGCACTCCAGCCTGGGGGACAAGAGTGATACTTTGTCTCAAAAAAAAAAAGAAAAGAAAAGAGTGGGGAAGTAGTCTCAGAGTCATAGAAGTAAATGTGACAATGGGAACCAAAGTCAAAGTGATGTGGGGCCATGAGCCAAGGAATATACAAAAATTAGCCAGGTGTGGTGGCAGGCGCCGGTAGTCCCAGCTACTCAGGAGGCTGAGGCAGGAGAATGGCATGAACCTGAGGGGCGGAATTTGCAGTGAGCCGAGATGGCACCACTGCACTCCAGCCTGGGCGACAGAGTGAGACTCCATCTCAAAAAAAAAAAAAAAAAATTAGCTAGGCATGAGGACATTCACCCACAGTCCTAGCTACTCAGCCTGGGCTTGGTGCCTCACACCTGTAATCCCAGCACTTAGGGAGGCCAAGGCAGGGGATCACTTGAGACCAGGAGTTCAAGATCAGCCTGGGCAACAGGATGAAACCCTGTCTCTACTAAAAGTACAAAAATTAGCCGGACATGGTGATGTGCACCTGTAATCTCAGCTATTCGGGAGGCTGAGGCAGGAGAATCGCTTGAACCCAGGAGGTGGAAAAAAAAAAAAGAAGCAGCAGCTGGGCAAGGGGGCTCATGCCTATAATCCCAGCACTTTGGGAGGCCGAGGTGGGTGGATCACTTGAGGTCAGGAGTTTAAGACCAGACTGACCAACATGATGAAACCCAACCTCTACTAAAGTACAAAAAATTAGCTGGGTGTGGTGGTGCACACCTGTATTCCCAGCTACTCGGGAGGCTGAGGCATGAGAATCTCTTGAATACAGGAGGCGGAGGTTGCAGTGAGCTCAGTTCTACAAAAAATTTTAAAAATTAGCTAGGCATGGCCGGGCGCGGTGGCTCACGCCACAGCAGTGGCATGAACCCCGAAGTACTCGATGTAGGGGGACCCACACCTGCACTGCTTGAGCAGCTTATAATTTCTCATCCCTGCACTTTATAACGACAGCAGCGTCCAAGTCCGTCTCTTATCATCAAGAAGGGAAGTGCGAAGTGGGAGCAGTCAGTCCTCAAAGCCTTCCTTCCTGTCTCCGGGGTGTGTACGTTGCCAGTTTCAGGACAAATTGAGGAAATAGAGACACTGAAGCCAGTTTGTTCAGAAGCGAATCATAGGCGGTTGAAAGCCCAGCTCAGTTCTGAAATTATGTTCTTGATATTTACATGAAATTATGCTGAGAGTAGATGAGAAGTTTTATTTTAATTTGGCAAAACGAAAAGTTGACTTTGTTCTTCACCCAAAATTTTGGAAAATGTCCTGATCTGTGACATTCTAATTTCTGTTGAGACGCTGGTGCACTTGTGACTCAGAGAAGCCCATGGGCTAGGGGAGGAAGGGAATGGACCATGCAAACCCGTTCGCAGCGTTACACAGAGAGAAAGAGATGCCGAGCCTCTTCTCATTGTTTTCATTATGCAGCATGTCAACATCTCAAAAAGTAAAGAGAGTAGCATCTACTATCACTGAGCTTCAAAAATTATCAACCAAGGAGAGCCAAGCTTAACTTACCTTTACTCCTGTCTACTTCCCCTTGGATTTTTTTTTTTTTTTTTTTTTGAGACAGAGTCTTGTTCTGTCGTCCAGGCTGGAGTGCAGTGGCAAGATCTTGGCTCACTGCAAACTTCGCCTCCCAGGTTCAAGCAATTCTCCTGCCTCAGCTTCCCAAGTAGCTGGGACTACAGGCGCCTGCCACCACATCCGGCTAATTTTTATATTTTTAGTAGAGAAGAGGTTTCGCCACGTTGGCCAGGCTGCTCTCAAACTCCTGACCTCAGGTGATCCACCCACCTTGGGCTCCCAAAGTGCTGGGATTACAGGCATGAGCCACCGAGCCCAGCAAGTTTCCATTTTAAACACCCACAGTCTCTGTATTTCCTATGAATTGGTAGTTGGATCTATAGGCTTGTTTGTATTTATGTTCAATCTTTTTGTCAAAAAATATTTCAAAAATAGTGTTGAGCATGCTTTCCTCACAGACACACAATGACCGATTGTCTCTTTGTGGTGTTGGCAGCCATTGGTGCTTGATGACAAGATTCACAGTTCATTAGGAGTGCTTCTTTGTTTCTATTTGGTGAGGTGACCAGGTGACCAACCCTTCCCAGTTCACCTGGAACTTCCCCAGTTTTAGCACCTTCGGTCCTATGTCCCAGAAAACCACTCAGTCCCAGGACAGCTGGTCACCCTGCAGGAAAGCCATGTTTTAGGCAGTGACTCTTCCCACCCCTACTCTGCCTCCCTTCGCCATAGTGGGCAGAGAAGTAGGAGACAGGATGTGGATAACGGGCTGGAGAATGCAGGGGGAGGGGTCTGTATCAAGTGGCCAGTCTTGGGTGTAAATGACACCTTAGTGGTTGTCCACCTAGTGTCCACTTCCACCTTCTTGCAATCCTCTGATTTTTGATTAGGTAATGGTCCCTACCCACAGCCCACATGCTTCACGGGCACTCGTGATAGCCCCAGCTCCCATGACCAGCTGCTCCCGTCTAGAACCCAGACGAAGCCAGTCAGTGCAAGCCAGTCCCCGTGCCACACCTTGGGCCAATAAATCACAAGAGGTAATTTGTCAGAGGCATTTTGGAAAACGTTTCCTTATTCTTCTTTTTAAAACTTTTATTTCCTTTTTTTCATCCAGAATTTCTGATGAAGATCACTCTTTAAAATATGTATATGTGGGCCGGGCGCGGTGGCTCAAGCCTGTAATCCCAGCACTTTGGGAGGCCGAGACGGGCGGATCACGAGGTCAGGAGATCGAGACCATCCTGGCGAACACGGTGAAACCCCGTCTCTACTAAAAAATACAAAAAAACTAGCCGGGCGAGGTGGCGGGCGCCTGTAGTCCCAGCTACTCGGGAGGCTGAGGCAGGAGAATGGCGTAAACCCGGGAGGCAGAGCTTGCAGTGAGCTGAGATCCGGCCACTGCACCCCAGCCTGGGCGACAGAGCAAGACTCCGTCTCAAAAAAAAAAAAAAAAAAAAAAAATATGTATATGTGTATGTATATATGTATACACACACACACACACACACACACACACACACACACACACACACACCATTCAACCATTGGCTAGGCATGGTGGCTCACACCTTCCAGCACTTTGGAAGACTGAGGCAGGAGGATATCCTGAGCTCAAGAGTTCGAGACCTACCCAAGCATCATAGTGAGACCCCATCAGAACAAAAAGATTTGTTTAATTAAAATATATACATAATTGAATTTTATTTTATATGTTATGTATATATCTATATATACACCATATATATAATTCAAATAGTTGAATTTTAGGCTGGTCGAGGTGGCTCACACCTGTAATCCCAGCACTTTGGGAGACTGAGGCAGGTGGATCACACCTCAGGTCAGGAGTTCGAGACCAGCCTGGCCAACACGATGAAACCCCATCTCTACTAAAAATACAAAAATTAGCTGGGTGTGGTGGCAAGCACCAGTAATCCCAACTACTCAGCAGGCAAGTTTATGTTACTTTGTGTAAACATATGCTTTCATTCCTCTCAGTCAGAAATACCTAGGAATAAAATTGCCGGATTAATTTATGTTTACATTTTTACTAAACTTTCTAACTACTTTCCAAAGTGGCAGGCCTCATTTTACTTTCCTACCAGCAATGTGGGAGTGTCTCTGTTTCTCCATATCCTCACCACTTATTATTCTGTTTTTGAGTATTAGTCATCCTAGTGGATATGAAGTGGTATCTCATTATGCATTTTTTTTTTAAAGACAGGGTCTCACTCTGTTGCCCAGGTTGGAGTGAAGTAGCGTGATCTCAGCTTACTGCAACCTCTGCCTCCCGGGTTCAAGCAATTCTCCCTGCCTCAGACTCCCGAGTAGCTGGGATTGCAGGAGCCCACCACAACGCCCAGCTAATTTTTTTTTTTTTTGAGGCAGTCTTGCTCTGTTGCCCAGGCTGGAATGCAGTGGCGCGATCTTGGCTCACTGCAACCTCCGCCTCCCGGGCTCAAGCATTTCTCCTGCTTCAACCTCCTGAGTAGCTGGGATTACAGGTGTGTGCCACCACACCTGACTAATGTTTTTGTATTTTTAGTAGAGGTGGGGTTTCACCATGTTGGTCAGACTGGTCTTGAGCTCCTGACTTCGTGATCCGCCGGCCTCAGCCTCCCAAAGTTCTGGGATTAGTTGTGAGCCACCGCGCCCGGCCCTATTTAGCATCTTTTCATGAAACATTTCCTCACTCTCAAGAGCAAGGGATGAAGAAACAGCTTCTTCTAAAGTGATATGGGGTTTGGGATCTTCCCACCATCCTAGGATGGAGCTGACTCAGAGGAGGGCAGAGCTCAGAAAACTGAACAGAAACACGGTCAGACTCCTGATGAAACAGCACATGAACTTCATCCAACGTCTGGACTCTTCTTCAGTTACAGGTGCCAATAAATCCTCTGTATTGCCTAAACCAACTTGAGCTGGATTTTTTGTTACTTGCATTTCACTGAGCATCATGGAGTGACGCAATCTTCCTTATTAATTCTGGGGCAAAGACTGAGCATCTGAGAATCAACTTTGCATGCTTGCTGTGGTGAAGACAAATAACTCAGTTTGAATAGGACAAAGAACTTGATACAAGGAGGCAGCTACGGCAGAGAAATCAAGGAATAAGAAAAGAGGATGATGGCTGGGTGCAGTGGCTCATGCCTGTAATCCCAGCACTTTGGGAGGCCAAGGTGGGAGAATCATTTGAGTCCAGGAGTCGGAAGTTGCTGTGAACTATGATCATGCTCCTGCACTCTAGCCTGGGCCACAGAACAATACCCCTTCTCTACAAACATAAAAGAGACCGGTGTGGTGGCTCATACCTGTCATCCCAGCACTTTGGGAGACCGAGGCGGGCGGATCACCTGAAGTCAGGTGTTCAAGAACAGCCTGACCAACATGGTGAAACCCCTGTCTCTACTAAAAATACAAAATTAGCTGGGCGTGGTGTCTCATGCCATAATCCCAGCTACTTGGGAGGCTGAGACAGGAGAATCGCTTGAACTCGGGAGGCAGAGGTTGCAGTGAGCTGAGATCCATTGCACTCTGGCCTGGGCAACAAGAGCAAGACTCCCTCTCAAAAAAAATGAAAAACAAAACAAAACAAAACGAAAAACAGAGAGCGAGAGAGAGGATGGTACAGAAAAGGGAATGAGCTAAAATTGGGATTTTCAAGACAAGAACACTAACCTGAACAACAATGCAGAGTATTATTTAAGCTACAGCTAAGAAATTTGTAATATGAATAGTTTCTTTGTAGAAAGAACAGGAAATTGATATCAGAATGAATCCCATTGTATAGAATCTGTAATGTGTTGTGTGCCTTTTTATTAACATTGTAGAGTTCTCCTTCCTTTGGATGGCTTCGGTCACTCTCCATTTACCCTTTCCTCATTTTAAAAAAGTCCAAATGTAATCCCTGCACTTTGGGAGGCCGAGGCGGGCGGATCACGAGGTCAGTAGATCGAGACCATCCTGGCTAACACGGTGAAACCCCGTCTCTACTAAAATACAAAAAATTAGCCGGGCGCGGTGGCGGGCGCCTGTAGTCCCAGCTACTCCGGAGGCTGAGGCAGGAGAATGGCGCAAACCCGGGAGGCGGAGCTTGCAGTGAGCCGAGATGGTGCCACTGCACTCCAGCCTGGGCGACAGAGTGAAGACTCCGCCTCAAAAAAAAAAAAAAAAAAAAAAAAAGTCCAAATGGCCCAAATATTGGTGGAGAGATACAATAAGGTATATTCCTTTAACAGCAAAATGAGCATTCCTTTGAAGGAGGGAGTTTTCTTTGTTGGTAAAGATGACCAAGATAAATGCTTAGGCTAGAAAATGAGCCTCCTCTTCTGTCTTAGGGTCTATGGGACAAAAAGCTTCAAAGGAGGGAGAACCGGAAGAATAGAAACAAAGCTTCAAAGGAGGGGGAACCAGAAGAATAGAAAGAGAAATCGGGCCCCCAGGGGGAACCCTAAAAGGAAATGAGGGCAAGGTGAGAGGAGAAAAAGAGATAAGAAGCCGGTACCTCTGGGCTTAGTGGCTCCCACCTGTAATCCCAACACTTCAGGAGGCTGAGGTAGGGGGATTGTTTGAGTTGCTTGAGGCCAGGAGGTCGAGACCAACCTGGCTAACAGAGCAGGACTTTGTCTCTATAAAAAATTTATTAGCCAGGCATGGGCCCGGCACAGTGACTCATGCCTGTAATCCCAGCACTTTGGGAGGCAGAGGTGGGCAGATCATGAGGTCAGGAGATTGAGACCATCCTGGCTAACACGGTGAAACCCCGTCTCTACTAAAAATACAAAAATTAGCCGGGCATGGTGGTACGTGCCTGTAGTCCCAGATAGTCAGGAGGCTGAGGCAGGAGAATCGCTCGAACTCAGGAGGCGGAGGTTGCAGTGAGCCAAGATCGAGCCACTGTACTCCAGACTGGGTGACAGAGCGAGACTCCATCTCAAAAAAAAAAAAAAAATTAGCCAGGCATGGTGGCATGTGCCTCTAGTCCCAGCTACTCTGGTGAGCAAGATGGATCGCGTGAGCTGAGGGGTTTGAAGCTGCAGGGAACTGTGATTGCACTCCAGCACTCTAGCCTGAGCGACAGAGCAAGACCCTGTCTCCAAAAACAACAACAACAACAACAAAAAGGAGCCAGTAAGATGATGGAAAGTTGTGTACTCTGTGATGTGACTTGACTCCACAATTTCCCCTAACATCTTCTCTTGGTTGGTTGTTGCAGAAGCTATAGAAGAAGCTGAATTCATACTGGGTTTGCCATGGTATGAGAAAGAGACAGACCATTACAAACCACAGCCCGAGAGGCAGGGGAGGCCAGGAAAATATAAACCTCCTGGGAAGAAGCAGAGATCAAGGAGAGGACGTTGGATTTCCACAGGCCATGAGGTGTAGGATGGAAGGTGTTTCTTAGACAATTTTATATTTCATATAGATCTATTGCAACCATTACAATTGATGACTGGGGAAATAGATAAATTCCTAGAAATTGGGACAAAAAAGGAACAGAGTGCTAAAATAAACTGATACGTGTTAAAGAAATTGAAGAATAACCAAGACCTCCCTCTCCCAAAAAAGGCTAGGCCCAGATGGTTTTACAAGTGTATTCTTTTTTTTCTTTTTTTTCTTTTTGAGCTGGAGTTTTGCTCTGATCGCCCAGGCTGGAGTGCAGTGGCTCGATCTTGGCTCGCAACCTCCGCCTCCTGGGTTCAAGTGATTCTCCTGCCTCGGCCTCCCGAGTAGCTGGGATTACAGGCACCCGCCACCACACCCAGCTAATTTCTGTATTTTTGGTAGAGATGGGGTTTCACTATGTTGGCCAGGCTGGTCTCAAACTCCTGACCTCAGGTGATCTGCCTACCTCGGCCTCCCAAAGTGTTGGGATTACAGGCGTGAGCCACCACACCTGGCCTCAAGTGGATTCTAAAGCTATGTAGATCCAAGCACAGTGGCTCACGCCTGTAATCCCAGCTACTCAGGAAGCTGAAGTGAGAGGATGGCTTAAGCCCAGGAGTTTCAAGGCTGAGGTGAATTTCAGGGCGGCAGTGAGCTATTATGGCACCACTGCACTCCAGCCTGAGCAACAGAGGAAGACCCTAAATCTCAAAAAAAAAAAAAAAAAAAAAAAGTAAAGCAGTCCAGATGTTTGATGGTTAATGTTAGGAGTCAACTTGAATGGATCGAAGGATGCCTATGTAGCTGGTAAATAATTGCTTCTGGTTGGCCAGGCGCGGTGGCTCAAGCCTGTAATCCCAGCACTTTCGGAGGTCAAGGGGGGCGGATCACGAGGTCAGGAGATCAAGATCATCCTGGCTAACACGGTGAAAACCTATCTCTACCAAAAATACAAAAAATTAGCCAGGTGTGGTGGCAGGCACCTGTAGTCCCAGCTACTTGGGAAGCTGAGGCGGGAGAATGGCGTGAACCTGGGAGGCGGAGCATGCAGTGAGCCAATATCGTGCCACTGAACTCCAGCCTGGGTGACAGAGCGAGACTCCGTCTAAAAAATAATAATAATAATTGCTTCTGGGTGTGTCTATGAGGGTGTTGCCAAAGGAGACTGACATTTGACTCAGTGGACTAGGAGAGGAAGACCCACCCTCAATATGGGTGGGCACCGTCTGATATGCTGTGATCATGGCTAGAACAAAGCAGGCAGAGGAAGCTGGGTTAAACTGGCTTGCTGAGTCTTCTGGTCCTGCTCCCATGCTGCATGCTTCCTCCCATTCCTTCTGCCCTTGGACGTCAGACTCCAGGTTCTTTCGCCTTTGGACTCCCAGACATATACCAGTGGTTTGCCAGGGACTCTTGGGCCTTTAGCCACAGACCAAAGGCTGCACTGTTGGCTTTCCTGCTTTTGATGCTTTTGGCCTCTGATTGAGCCCCTAGTGGCTTCTTTCTTCCCCAGCTTGCAGATGGCCTATCATGGGACTTCGCCTTGTGATCATGTGAGCCTATTGTCCCTAATAAACTCCCTTCATATACACAAGTATCCTATACGTTCTGTCCCTCTGGAGAACCCTGACTAACACAAGATGACATGAGTGTAATCTTGACTCCAAAACCAGATAAGATAAATACAATTATAGATGCATTTCATTTCCAAATGTAGAGGCTAAAATTGTAAATAAAATGTTGGCTAACTGAATCCAAATGGATAAGAAAATAGTGTATCATTATGTTAGTTGCCTAAGGCTGATCTATTAAAGTTCCACAAACTGGGTGGCTTAAAACAATGGAAATTTATTTATCATCTCAGGGTTGCGAAGGTTAGACGTCTGAAATCAAGATGCCAGCACGGCCATGATCCCTCTGAAATCTACTGGGGAGAATCCTTCCTTGCCTCTTCCTAGCTGCTCGTGGTTTACTGGAAATCCTTGGCATTCTTCATTTTGCAGCTGCCACATTTCAATCTCTGACTCCCTTGTTCAATGCTGTTTTTCCCTTGTGAATATCTGTCTTCACATGGTGTTTTCCCCTTCTCATAAGGACACCAGCCACACTGGATTATGGCCCACCCGAATTACCTCATCTTCACTACATCTTCAAAGACTATTTCCAAATAGGGTTACATTCATGGGCACCTAGGTGTAGGCCTTCAACACATCTTTTTGGGGGACACAATTAAAACCATAACAATCGTGATCAAGTAGGGCTTATCTCAGAAATGCAAGGATGGCTCAACATAATAAAATTTATCACCAGGCACAACAGCTCCTGCCTGTAATCCCAAGACTTTGGGAGGCCAAGGCAGGTGGATTGCTTGAGCTCAGAAGTTTGAGATCAGCCTGGGCCACATGGTGAAACACCATCTCTACTAAAATACAAAAATTGGGCCAGGCGCAGTGGCTCATGCCTATAATCCTAGCACTTTGGGAGGCCAAGGTGGGCGGATCATGAAGTCAGTAGTTCAAGACCAGCCTGATCAACATGGTAAAACCCTGTCTCCACTAAAAATGCAAAAATTAGCCATGTGTGGTGGTGTGCATCTGTAATCTCAGCTACTCAGGAGGCTGAGGCAGGAGAATCACTTGAACCTGGGAGGCGGAGGTTGCAGTGAGTAGAGATTGCACCACTGCACTCCAGCTTGGACGACAGAGTGAGACTCTGTCTCCAAACAAACAAACAAAAAAATACAAAACTTAGCTGGGTATGGTGATGTGTGCCTGTGGTCCCAAGTCTTAGCTACTCAGGAGGCCAAGGTGGGAGAATCGGTCGAACCCAGGCGGCAGAGGTAGCAGTGAGCTGAGATTGTACCACTGCACTCCAGGCAGGTGACAGAGCAAGACTCTATCTAAAAAAAACAAAATCTATCATTGTAATTCACCACCCTCATAGAGGTATATCATATGGCATAGCTAAAAGAGGTATACCATATGACAATCACAATTCATGCAAAGACAGCATTTGATATCATTCAATCGAGAACATTATCCCACATCGGCAAAATAACAAAGTAGTGCCCCTTCTAGAACTATCTCATGGGGCATTTTCATTCAACGAACACTTACTGAGTGGCTAGCATGTACTAGGCACTGTGATAAATGCTATTGCTATGTGGTACCCTTTAACCTTCATCATAGCCTTATGAATAGGTTCTGTTATGATCCCCATTTTAGAGACGCACACCATAAAGTGTGCTTCTCCACTGGGAGCCACATGGCCCTGAAGCTGGTATCCTCCTTTCTGCAAACAAGAGCCATAGCTCTGCCATGGGCACAATGAGTGTGCTGATCCATGTTGAAGGCTCCTGGAGGGCAGCGTTCCCTTTCAATGTGCAAAGATACACAGGTCAGCAGAAACCAGGCCTGGAAGTCTGCAAGGAAGAAGATTGACAGGCTTTGGCCGTCATCGATGTCCTCTCTCTCATGAGAATTCTCATTCCAGGCAGAACCTCAACTTTCTTATTTAGAGCTCTCATTTCCGCAACAGGAGGGGGAGCTCTGGTGATGTATTCATCTGACAAAAGACTCAGCCGGAGCCGGAAAAGCTGCCTGAGACCTGGCAAACTGTTGGGGAGAATTGAAACTGGTGACCCCTGGCCGGGCACGGTGGCTCATGCCTGTAATCCTGGCACTTTGGGAGGCCGAGGCGGGTACATCACTTGAGGTCAGGAGTTCAAGACCAGCCTGGCCAACATGGTGAAACCCCGTCTCCACTAAAAATGCAAAAATTAGCCGGATGTGGTGGCAGGCGCCTGAAATCTCAGCTACTTGGGAGGCTGAAGTAGGATAATTGCTTGAACCTGGGAGGCAGAGGTTGCAGTGAGCCCAAATCATACCACTGCACTCCAGCATGGGCAACAGAGCCAGACTCTGTCTCAAAAAAAGAAAGAAAGAAAGGAAAGAAAGAAAGAAACTGCTGACCCCAACTGCTCTAGAAGCCAGGAAGCCACCTACACACTGTAGACGGAAGCCCAATAACCTCTGGGTCGCACTCTTAGAAACATCTATTCCTGCCAGACATGGTGTTTCACACCTGTAATCCCAGCACTTTGGGAGGCTGAGGCCAGAGAATTGCTTGAGCCCGGGAGTTCGAGACCAGCCTGGGTAACATGGTGAAACCCCATCTCTACTAAAAATACAAAAATTAGCTGGGTGTGGTGGTGCACACCTGTAGTCCCAGCTACTCGGGAGGCTGAGGCAGGAGAATCGGTTGAACCCCAGAGCGGAGGTTGCAGTGAGCAGAAATCATACCATTGCATTTCAGCCTGGGTGAAAGAACGAGAATCTGTCTCAAAAAAATTAAATAAGTAAAATGAAATAACAACAGTGCAAAGATTTGTCCAGGAACTGTCAGAAACTACCAGGCAAATTATCATTCTCCAAATTTATGTTTCATCAGAAACTGAATTATGGAAACACTAAGTTGGTTGTACACAAACAAAAAAATTTAAAAAAAAATTTCAAATGAATACTGTTCGTCTGGTTTGCTAATTGGAAATCAGCCAGTCTCTCTGCCAGGCAATTATAAACAGACTTTAATCGCCTGGCTGGAAATGAAAGGCCATCCCCACTCTCAGTCTGATATTGCTGCTGCTATTAGCTTAGTAACATTAGCAATGTTTAGTCACAGTCACGAAGGTTAGCACACACTAGCCTGACTTATCTGACAAAAGTAATTCAAACCCCAAAGAAACAGGATGTAATTTATAGGGGGTAAAGGCATAAAATGTGTTTCTTCTTCTTTTTTTTTTTTTTTTTTTTGAGGCAGAGTCCCGCTCTGTCGCCCAGGCTGGAGTGCAGTGGCTGGACCTCGGCTCACTGCAAGCTCCGCCTTCCAGGTTTACGCCATTCTCCTGCCTCAGCCTCCCGAGTAGCTGGGACTACAGGCGCCCGCCACCTCGCCCGGCTAGTTTTTTGTATTTTTTAGTAGAGACGGGGTTTCACTGTGTTAGCCAGGATGGTCTCTATCTCCTGACCTCGTGATCCGCCCGTCTCGGCCTCCCAAAGTGCTGGGATTACAGGCTTGAGCCACCGCGCCCAGCCATAAAATGTGTTTCTAAGCACTAAAATAATACTATCCCTCTTAGAACTCAAGCAGCAATATAAGCAGTATCCCCACTCCAAGGGACATTCAGCAATGTGAATGGAAAGGCTCTGAAAAATAGATATTCTGGGCTCAGTGGCTCATGCCTGTAATATTAGCGCTTGGGGAGGCTAAGACAGGAGGATCCCTTGAGCCCAGGAGTTGGAGGCCAGACTAGCCTGGGCAACATAGAGAGACCCTATCTCTACAAAAAAACCCACAAAAATTAGCCAGACATGCTGGTGCACACTTACAGTCCCAGCTACTCAAGAAGCTGACGTTGGAGGATCACCTGAACCCAGGAGGTCAAGGCTGCAGTGAGCCATGATTGCTCCAGTGTACTCCAGCCTGGGTGAGAAAGCAAGACCCTGTCTGAAAAAAAAAAAACTTTGGGAGGCCGAGGCAGGTGGATCACGAGGTCGGGATATGGAGACCATCCTGGCTAACACAGTGAGACCCCGTCTCTACTAAAAATACAAAAAATTAGCCGGGTGTTGTGGCATGTGCCTGTAGTGCCTGTAGTCCCAGCTATTCAGGAGGCTGAGGCAGGAGAATCGCTTGAACCCAGGAGGCAGAGGTTGCAGTGAGCCAAGATTGTGCCACTGCACTCCAGCCTGGGCGACAGAGTGAGATCCATCTCAAACAAACAAACAAAAAAAACAAAAACAACAACAACAAAATACATACATACACACACACACACACACATACACACCCACATACTTTGATTCAGAAGTCAGAAGTTCACATCCAGAAATTTCTTTTACAGAATTAAGGAGGTCTTCAAAGATTTGGTTACAAGAATGTTCATCATCATGTTATCAAGTCGAACTTCAAAACAATGCAGTACCATGTAGTCATGTGTAAAAATGGCACAAAACCAGATGGGCCCAGTAGCTCATGCCTGTAATCCCAGCACTTTGGGAGGCCGAGGCGGATGGATCACGAGGTTAGGAGATTGAGACCATCTTGGCTAACACGGTGAAACCTTGTCTCTACTAAAAATACAAAAAATTAGCAGAGTGCGATGGCACGTGCCTGTAGTCCCAGCTACTTGGGAGGCTGAGGCAGGAGAATGGCGTGAACCCGGGAGGTGGAGCTTGCAATGAGCCAATATCGCTCCACTGCACTCCAGCCTGAGCGATAGAGTGAGACTCTGTCTCAAAAAAAAAAAAAAAAAAAAAAAAGACACAAAACCAGATCCTCTGACATATCAAGAAATCTGGGAGGAAGAAGGTGCAATTTGTTTATTGATTGACTAATTGGAGACAAAGTCTTGCTCTGTTGCCCAGGCTGGAGTGCAGTGGCACAATCTCAGCTCACTGCAATCTCTGCCTCCCCAGGTTCAAACAATTCTCATGCCTTAGACTCCCAAGTAGTGGGATTACAGACACTTGCCATCATGCCCAGCTAATTTTTGTATTTTTAGTAGAGATAGGGTTTCGCCATCTTGGCCAGGAAGTTCTTGAACTGCTGACCTCAAGAGATCTGCCTGACTCAGCCTCCCAGTGTGCTGAGATTACAGGCATGAACCACCATACCAGGCCGAGGGTGGAATCTAGAATCAGAACTTCAATAGATATTCCCAAGGATATATTAAACGCCCAAAAGCCCATGAAAAGATGCACAAAATCACTAATCATTAGGGAAATGCAAACAAAACCACAATGAGATATCACTTTACACCCATTAGGGTGGCTATTACTTAAAAAATAAACAGGGACTAGGCACGGTGGCTCATGCTTGTAATCCCATCACATTGGGAGGCCGAGGTGGGTGGATCACCTGAGGTCAGGAGTTCAAGACCAGCCTGGCCAACATGGTGAAACCCCATCTCTACTAAAAATACAAAAATTAGCCGGGTGTGGTGATATGCGCCTGCAGTCCCAGCTCCTCAGGAGGCTGAGGCAGGAGAATCGCTTGAACCCAGGAGGTGGAGGCTGCAGTGAGCTGAGATCGCACTATTGCGCTCCAGCCTGGGCAACAGAGTGAGACTCCATCTCGAAAAACAAAACAAAACAAACAGGACTGGGTGTGATAGCACACACCTGTAATCCCAGCTACTTGGGAGGCTGAGGCATGAGAATGGCTTGAACCCAGGAGGCGGAGGTTGCAGTGAGCTAAGATTGAGCCACTGCGCTCCAGCCCAGGTGACAGAGCAAGACCGTCACATGCACACACAAAAATTATTTTATTGTGCGTATATATACATAATATATATACATAAGTACTATATTTTGTTTATCTATTCATCTATCAATGGACATTTCGGTTGTTTCTACATTTTGGCTATTGCAAACAAACATTTGGCTATTGGTATTAACATTAGTATAGAAATGGCCGGGCGCGGTGGCTCACGCCTGTAATCCCAGCACTTTGGGAGGCCGAGACGGGTGGATCACAAGGTTAGGAGATCGAGACCACGGTGAAACCCCGTCTCTACTAAAAATACAAAAAATTAGCCGGGCGCGGTTGTGGGCGCCTGTAGTCCCAGCTACTCGGGAGGCTGAAGCAGGAGAATGGCGTGAACCCGGGAGGCGGAGCTTGCAGTGAGCCGAGATCGCGCCACTGCACTCCAGCCTGGGCGACAGAGCGAGACTCCTCTCAAAAAAAAAAAAAAAAAAAAAAATTAGTATAGAAATATCTGTTCCAGGGGCCGGGCGCGGTGGCTCAAGCCTGTAATCCCAGCACTTTGGGAGGCCGAGACGGGCGGATCATGAGGTCAGGATTTCGAGACTAGCCTGGCTAACACGGTGAAACCCCGTCTCTACTAAAAAAATACAAAAAACTAGCCAGGCGAGGTGGCGGGCGCCTGTAGTCCCAGCTACTCGGGAGGCTGAGGCAGGAGAATGGCGTGAATGCGGGAGGCGGAGCTTGCACTCCAGCCCGGGAGACAGAGCGAGACTCCGTCTCAAAAAAAAAAAAAGAAAAGAAAAGAAAAAGAAATATCTGTTCCAGTCCCTGTTTTCAATTCTTTTGTGCACATACCGGGAAGTGAAATTGCTGACTCATATACTAATTCTCAGTTTAATTTTGTTGAAGAATTGCGATACCATTGTCCACAGTGGCTGCATTGTTTTATATTCCCACCCTAGTGCACAAAGATTCCAATAATTTCTCCAAATCATCACCAACACTTGCCATTTTCTGTTTTCCTTTTTTTTTTTTTTTTTTTTTTTGAGACGGAGTCTCGCTCTGCTGCCCAGGCTGGAGTGCAGTGGCCGGATCTCAGCTCACTGCAAGCTCCGCCTCCCGGGTTCCCGCCATTCTCCTGCCTCAGGCTCCCAAGTAGCTGGGACTACAGGTGCCCGCCACCTCGCCCGGTTATTTTTTTGTATTTTTTTTAGTAGAGACGGGGTTTCACTGTGTTAGCCAGGATGGTCTTGATGTCCTGACCTCGTGATCCGCCCGTCTCGGCCTCCCAGAGTGCTGGGATTACAGGCTTGAGCTACCGCGCCCGGCCGATTGTTTTCATTTTTTTAAAATAGAGACGGTGTCTCACTTTGTTTCTCAGGCTGATCTCAAACTCCTAGCCTCAGGCAATCCTCCAGCCTCAGCCTCCCAAAGTGCTGGGATTACAGGTGTGAGCCATCACGCCCAGCCCTGTTTGGTTTGTTTTGGTAGGCTCAGAAAAAAATATAGCAAAACCCTAGCATGGCATGGGATCAAATAAAGATGGTCGAGTGAATCAAATACATCAAAATTTCAGCCTCATCCCAGAGCTGAATAATAATAGCATTAATTGAGGTTATTGCCACAGAGAATGATGTGATTCATCGAAGTATTCATAAGGTGATTATACTGTAATTGTGAGCTGCACTTAAGATTTACACATATTAGGCCAAGTGCGGTGGCTCACGCCTGTAATCCCAGCACTTTGGGAGGCCGAGGCGGGCGGATCACAAGGTCAGGAGATCGAGACCATCCTAGCTAACACAGTGAAACCCTGTCTCTACTAAAAATACAAAAAATGAGCCAGGCGAGGTGGTGGGCACCTGTAGTCCCAGCTACTTGGGAGGCTGAGGCAGGAGAACGGCGTGAACCCGAGAGGCAGAGCTTGCAGTGAGCCGAGATCGCGCCACTGCACTCCAGCCTGGGTGACAGAGCGAGACTCCGTCTCAAAAAAAAAAAAAAAAAAAGAACCCATGCGCTGAGTGGAAGGAGGAGAGGGCACAGATGTCCTTCCAATCAGCCTGTCTTAGTACAGGGCCTTCACGTTACCTATGCTCAGCATGATTTCAGTGTTTTTTGTTTGTTTGTTTGTTTTTTAAGATAGAGTCTCACTGTGTCACCCAGGCTGGAGTGCATTGGTGTGATTTCAGCTCAGTGAAGCATCCACCTCCCAGGTTCAAGCAATTCTCCTGCTTCAACCGCCTGAGTAGCTGGGACTACAGGGACGTATCACCATACCTGGCTAATTTTTTTTGTATTTTTAGTAGAGATGGTCTACTGCCCTTGGTGGGCAGGCTGGTCTCAAACTCCTGGCCTCAACTGATCCACCCACCCCAGCCTCCCAAAGTGCTTAGGTTACAGGTGTGAGTTACTGTACCCTGCTTATTTATTTTTGAAACAGAGTCTCACTATGTTGCCCGGACTGGAGTGCAGTGGTGCCATCAGAACTCACTGCAGCCTCAAACTCCTGGCTTCAAGGGATGTTCCTGTCTCAGCCTTCCAAGTAGCTGGGACTACAAGCACACACCACCTCATTGGCTATTGTATCTTTTTATTTATTATTTATTTATTTATTGAGACGGAGTTTCACTCTTGTTGCCCAGGCTGGAGTGCAATGACGTGATCTTGGCTCCCCACAACCTCTGCCTCCAGGATTCAAGTGATTCTCCTGCCTCAGCTTCCCAAGTAGCTGGGATTACAGGCATGCACCACCATGCCTGGCTAATTTATTTTTTTTATTATTTTTAGTGGAGACACGGTTTCTCCATGTTGGTCAGGCTGGTTTTGAACTCCCGACCTCAGGTGATCCACCTGCCTCAGCCTTCCAAAGTGCTGGGACTACAGGCATGAGCCACCACACCCGGCTGGCTATTATATCTTTAACACATCTCCAAGGTTTTCTAATCTCCGTTTTGAAGAGAGAGGGCCTCAGCAGGTAATAGTATCTGGCCTAAATGTATTTTGTTTGTTTTGTATATGTTTTGTTTTGTTTTTGTTCCTTTTTTTTTTTTTTAACATGGAGTCTCACTCTGTTACTCAGGCTGCAGCTCCATGGCGTGATCTTGGCTCACTGCAACCTCCATCTCCCAGGTTCAAGCGATTCTCCTGCCTCAGCCTTCCAAGTAGCTGGGATTAGAGGCGTGCGCCACCATGCCCAGCTAATTTTTGTATTTTTAGTAGAGACGGGATTTTGCCATGTTGGCCAGGCTGGTCTCAAACTCCTGACCTCAGGTGATCCACCCACATCGGCCTCCCAAAGTGCTGGGATTACAGGCATAAGCCACCGTGCCTGGCCTTATTATATCTTTAACACATCTCCAGGGCTTTCTCATCTCCATTTTGAACAAAGAGAGGGTCTCAGCAGGTAATAGTATCTGACCAAATGTTACAATATTTTGTTTCTTTTGTATATGTTTTCGAAATAACCTTCTTTTCACTGTAACAGACTTATTTCCCATTTATTGTAGAAATAAAGTTTCCTTTTAAAGTACATTTATTCAATTACAAAAGGGTATCAGTTTGAAGAAAAAGCATTAAGTAAATAACAGCACAGATGATAAGTGCTGATGGCAAAAATGTGAAGACAGGCCAGGTGGGGTGGCTCACGCCTGTAATCCCAGCACTTTGGGAGGCCGAGGCGGGTGGATCACCTGAGGTCAGGAGCTTGAGACCAGCCTGACCAATATAGGGAAACCCCGTCTCTACTAAAAATACAAAAATTAGCTGGACGTGGCGGCAGGTGCCTGTAATCCCAGCTACTCGGGAGGTTGAGGGATGAGAATTGCTTGAACCCAGGCAGCGGAGATTGCAGTGAGCTGAGATCACACCATTGCACTCCAGCCTGGGCGACACAGTGAGACCCCGCCTTAAAAAAAAAAAAAAAAAAAAAAGAATACTGAATGAAGCTTTGAATTTCAGCTCTGCCATGCGACTTCTCTGTGCTCCTGAGCCAGTTCTTTTGCTGTCTTGGACCTAGTTACCTCCTGAGGGGATAATCCCAAGCCCACAGAGTCGTTCCAGGGGATGCAAAGAGGTGTGTAAACAAAACCCCCGGCACAGCATCTGACGCGGAAAAACAGCCCACTGAATGGATGCTATTGATGTGACTCCTGCTCCACTTACCTGCGGACTAAATTCTGGGGCCTTAACTGCCCAGCGGGTTCACCTTGCCCCCTGCCTAGACAGAGTCGGTTTATCAGGAGACAGGGAAATTGCAATGGAGAAACAGTAACTCATGCAGAGCCGGCTGTGCGGAAGACAGGGGAATCGATTGAACCCGGGAGGTGGAGGTTGCAGATCTCGCCACTGCACTCTAGTCTGGGCAACAGAGGGGGAGACTCCGTCACAAGAAAAATAAATAAATAAATAAAGATAAAATAAGTAAATGCAATGCTACATGTATAGCTAAAACCATGCCCTTATTCCATTTCTTTTTTTTCCCTCATCTACAGAAATCGCTTTCTTCAAGTTGGCCAGCAGCCTCTCTGTGCCTTTTGTAATACTTTTCCTGCTTGTATATGTTCCCATAACAACATATTGTTTTTTAAGTGTGTCTTTAAAAGTTTTTCACAGGCTGGGCACGGTGGCTCACACCTGTAATCCCAGCACTTTGGGAGGCCGAGGTGGGCGGATCATGCGGTCAGGAGTTCGAGACCAGCCTGATAAATGTGGTGAAACCCCATCTCTACTAAAAATACAAAAATTAGCTGGGTTTGGTGGCAGACGCCTATAATCCCCAGCTACTCAGGAGGCTGAGGCAGGAGAATCACTTGAACCCAGGAGGCAGAGGTTGCAGTGAGCCGAGATCATGCCACTGTACTCCAGCCTGGGTGACAGAGTGAGACTCTGTCTCAAAAAAAAGAAAAGTTCATCCTGGCTAACACGGTGAAACCCCGTCTCTACTAAGAAATACAAAAAATAGCCGGGCGAGGTGGCAGCGCCTGTAGTCCCAGCTACTCGGGAGGCTGAGGCCGGAGAATGGCGTGAACCCGGGAGGCGGAGCTTGCAGTGAGCTGAGATCCGGCCACTGCACTCCAGCCTGGGCTACAGAGCGAGACTCCGTCTCAAAAAAAAAAAAAAAAAAAGAAAAGTTTTTCACAAATGGCATCATATTGTACATATTCTACAACTTTCCCGTCTGCCCCAAACATTAAGTATTTAAGCTCTGTCCCCGCTGACACATTTGATTTGGTTTTCTTTTTCTTTCTTTCTTTCTTTCTTTCTTTCTTTCTTTCTTTCTTTCTTTCTTTCTTTCTTTCTTTCTTTCTTTCTTTCTCTTTCTCTCTTTCTTTTTCTTTTCATTTTTTTTTTTTTTTTGAGACAGAGTTTCAGTCTGTCGCCCAGGCTGGAGCGCAGTGGCATGGTAATGGCTCACTGCAGCCTCCACATCCCCAGCTCAAGCAAGCCTCCCACTTCAGCCTCCTGAGTAGGTGGGACTACAGGTGCTGCGTCACCACACCCAGCTGATTTTTGTATTTTTTGTAGAGATGGGGTTTTGCCATGTTGCCCAGGCTGGTATCGAACTCCTGGGCTCAAGCAATCCAAGCGCCTCAGCCTCCCGGAGTGCTGGGATTACAGGCATGAGCCACCACACCCAGCAGGATTTGGTTCATTCGTGATCATTGCTGAATAGTATTCCATCATGTTTAGTTATTTCTTCTCCTACTGATAGACATTTATAGGTGTTTCTAATTTGGGCTACTTCAAGCAGTGCTGTAATGAATAGCTTTAAACCCATCTCTTGGTGCTCACCAGGGAGTTTCTCTAGCTCAGTATTTCCCGATCCTTTTCATGTCCGGCTCACACAAGAAATAGTAATAGAGTATTTGTAAGCAGGAGGCTGCTCACGGCCAGAGGCCACACGCGCAAAGGCTGGAGCTACTTAGGTCCTGTGGGCACTGAGGGGATCAGTTTCTCAGCACCTGTCATTCACTTGGCCACTCACAGGTTGGGAAGTTCAAATCAAGGGAATGTACTTGACAATGAAATTGTATTGCTGGCTTGTGGGATAGGCACATCTCCACATCAGTATTGCAGGTTGCAAAATGCTTTCCCAAGATGTCATAGCAATTTGTACACCTACCAGTGGTATATACATGTCCCTATTTCCTCACTTCCTTACCAACACTTGATGTTAACCTGACTTTTTTTTTTTTTTTTAAACAGGGTCTCATTCTGTTGCCTAGGCTAGAGTGCCATGGCATAATTATGGCTCACTCACTGCAGCCTCAACTTCCTGGGCTCAAGCAATACTCCCACCTCAGCCTCCTGAGTAGCGGTACAGGCATGCACCACCATACCTGGTTAACTTTTAAAATTTTAATAGAGATGGGGGTCTTGCTATGTTTTTCAGGCTGATCTTGAACTCCTGGACTCACGCAGTACTGCCATCTCAACCTCCCAAAGTGCTGGGATTATAGGCGTGAGCCACCTCACCTGGCCTTCTTGCCCGCTGCAGAGATAAACCCAAATCACTGAGATTGAGATTGCAGTAAAGAAAGAGGTCAATTAACACAAGGCTCGCCAAGTGGAGGGACTAGAGCTATTACTCAAACCAGTCTTCCAGATAACTCAGAGGAGATGCTTTTCCTGCTTGATATGTTCCCATAACAACATATTCTTTTTTCAGTCTGAGTCTTTAAAAGTTTTTCACAAGTGGTGTCATATTGTACATATTCTACAAATTTCCTCTCTGCCCCCAACATTAGATTTGTAAGATCTGTTCCTGCTGATACATTTGTACTTGGTTCTTTCTTTTTTTCTTTTTCTTTTCTTTTCTTTTTTTTTTTTTTTTTTTTTTTTGAGACAGGGTTTCACTCTGTCACCCAGGCTGCAGCACAGTGGCATGGTCATGGCTCACTGCAGCCTCCACATCCCCAGCTCAAGCAAGCCTCCCACCTCAGCCTCCTGAGTAGGTGGTACTACAGGTGCTGCGTCACCACACCCAGCTGATTTTTGTATTTTTTGTAGAGATGGGGTTTTGCCATATTGCCCAGGCTGGTCCCAAACTCCTGGGATCAAGGGAGAAACTGGGATTGTATGGGTAATTTGGTGGGCAGTGAGCTAGGAAATGGGTGCTGGTGATTGACTGGGGATGAAATCACAGGGGTGTGGAAAGTGGTTCCTATGTGCTGAATCTGCCCTTTGGTGAGGACCATAGGACTGGCTGAGTTAGAATTCATGGGTCTGATGGGGTGAGTTGGTTGCCAGGATACAATAGTCTGAAAAACATCTCAAAGACCAACTGTGGGTTCTATAATAGCAGTGTTATCTACAGGAGTAATTGGAGAAGTCACAAATCTTGTGACTTCTGGTCATATGACTTCTGAGCAGTAAGGGATTATAGAAACTTTGCCTACATTTTAGCAGAATTCGCTCCCTTCCCACAACGTAAATCCTTTCATTAGTTTACAAAGGTGGTCCCTGAGCAAAGAGGGGGTTTATTTTAGGGAGGGACTATTATCATCCTTGCTTCAAAGTTAAGCAATAAGGCGGAGGTTGCAGTGAGCCTGGATTGGGCCACTGCGCTCTAGCCTGGGCAACAGAGCAAGACTCCATCTCAAAAAAAAAAAAAAAAGTTAAACAATAAGCTAAATTTCCTCCATGGTTAGCTTGATCTACACCTAGGAACGAGCAAAGACAGCCAGCCTGTGAGTCTAGAAGCAAGGTGGAGGCAGCCATGCCAGGCTTCTCTCACTCTCTTAATCTTTGCAAAGGCAGTTTCAAAGCAAATCCCATAATACATGATTAGAGGCAGGAAAACAAACAAACCCCATTACAGAAGGTGTAAGAGAATAGATGATTGTTAATTGATCCATGAGGCAAGAATAATTATAGTGAAATGAACTGAGGATAGGGACAGTCTTTAATACGGCTTGAAAACTGCATATTGGGCTTCTGTAGAAACATACACTGTGAATGTCTAATCTGCTTTCCTGATCTCCAATACGAGTCATGTACTCAATAAAGATAGTATGAAGGGTCAGGCACCGTGGCTCATGCCTGTAATCCCAACACTTTTGGAGGCCGAGGAGGGTGGATCACGAGGTCAGGAGTTCGAGGCCAGCCTGGCTAACATGGTGAAACTCCCATCTCTACTAAAAACACAAAAATTAGCTGGGTGTGGGGGCATGCTTCTGTAGTCTCAGCTACTTGGGAGGCTGCGGCAGGAGAATAATTTGAACCCTGGAGGCAGAGGTTGCAGTGAGCTGAGATCACGCCACTGCACTCCAGCCTGGCAACAGAGCAAGACTTTATCTCAAAAAAAAAAAAAAAAAAGATCCTATCGGTAAGGGGCCAGTCACATTTGGGGAAGTCAAAAGTCAGGAAGTGAAGGTAGGACCCCAGCACCATGAATGGTGTTGTGTTGATTATGCTAACATCAATTCCCAGGAAATTGCTTCAGGATCAGGAAAATGTTCGTTGACCTTCAGTAGACTCAGAACGAATTGAAGTAAAATGAATGAATAAATTGGTGTGTGCTCTGCTACCAAAGAGAGGTGCATTGTCCAATGTCTGTCTTTTCCCTGTGTGCTAAGGAACCTAGAACTAAATATTATGATCAGTTGCTCTTTAATCAAGAGATCTTGGCCAGGTGTGATGGCTCACACCTGTAATCCCAGCGCTTTGAGAGGCCAAGGCAGGAGAATCGCTTGAAGCCAGGAGTTCAAGACCAGCCTGGGCAACATAGTGAGACCCCCCCATCTCTAAAAAAATCAAACAAAAAAAATTGGCCTGGAATGGTGGCACACACCTGTAATCCCAGCTATTCAGGAGGCTGAGGAGAGAGGATTGCTTGATCCCAGGAGTGCGAAACTGCAGTGAGCTAAGATTGCACCACTGCACTCCAGCATGGGCAACAGAGTGAGAGAGAACCCGTCTCGCTAAAAAAAGAAAAGAAAAGAGAATTTCAATTCTAGGAGAAAAAGAGAAAAGAAAAGAAAAGAAAAGAAGGTCTGGTGGCTCACGTTTGTAATCCCAGCACTCTGGGAGGCCAAGGTGGGCGTATCACTTGAGGTCAAGAGATCGAGACCATCCTGGCCAGCACGGTGAAACCTTGTCTCTGCTAAAATACAAAAAATTAGCCGGGCCTGGTGGCAGAAGCCTGTAGACCCAGCTACTCGGGAGGCTGAGCCAGGGGAATTGCTTGAGCTGGGGAGGCAGAGGTTGCAGTGAGCCAAGAGCCGAGATCAGGCCACTGCCCTCCAGCCTGGCAACACAGCAAGACTCCATATCAAATTAATTAATTAATTAATGATAAAATAAAACAAAAGAATCTTGATACCCTTTCCCTCTCCTTCTTCTCTCTTTATGTGTTGGTTTCTGACTTTTCTCTTGTTTCTTAATTTTGGACATTACTGCCCCTATGGTTTTATTCCAACAAGCTTCAAATCCTCTTTGAAAGTTGATATGGATTTGAATCAGTGAGATTTTAAAATCAGATCTTTATCTATCTATTTATTCATTCATGCATTCATTCATTTTATTTTTTTAAATAAAACAACCCCTGTGTCAGGGCTGACTTTCTATAGATCGCAGCGAGGGAGCTGCTCTGCTAGGTACGAAACTCCGACCCAGAAGCAGGTAGTCTAGGAAGGGTTTAGCGCCGGGTTCCCCACGAACGTGCGTTGTGTGACGTGCGAGGGGGCGACCGCCTTTCTGGCCACACCCCGTTGTCCAGGACAAAGGGCTCTCCGTATGGACCCGTCCCGGAGCAAAAGAAAGCCCCACGTGGGGCTAGCGGCCCACCGACGGGGACCACGGGGGACTGGCTATCCGAGGCCAGCCGAGGTCCTCTCCCAGGAAATCAGAGGTTTATTTTTAATCCAGCTGATGAGAAGAAAACTTATGCGTTAAAACTTTAGAAGGTATTCTTTGCAGGAGCTGGCTTGTACAGTTTTCCCTGTGCAAGAAACCCCAGTGATGCTATGATTTTGCATAAGTGAGGATGAAAGCGCGCACCATAGCTTCGCGGTCTGATAGAACTAGCTTCAAGTTATTCAACCTCTGTGAACTTTTGTTTTCTCATCTTGATAATATGGAGATAACACATGCAGCCCTTCAGGGCTGTTGTGATGTTAAAGGTAAATAAATTTTTTTTTTTTAAAGTTTTGTCTGGGCATGGTGGCTCATGCCTGTAATCCCAACACTTTAGGAGAGCAAGGGAGGAGGATAGCTTGAGGCCAGGAGTTTGAGACCAGCATGGCCAATACAGCAAGACTCCATCTCTAATAAATATATATATATATATATGTGTGTGTGTGTGTGTGTGTGTGTGTATATATATATATATATACACACACTTTTTTTTTTTTTTTTTAATGAAACAAAGTTTCGCTCTTGTTGCCCAGGCTGGAGTGTAATGGCGTGATCTTGGCTCACCACAACCTTGGCCTCCCGGATTCAAGTGATTCTCCTGCCTCAGCCTCCCAAGTACCTGAGATTACAGGCAGATGCCACTATGCCCGGCTAATTTTGTATTTTTAGTAAAGACGGAGTTTATTCATGTTGGTGAGGCTGATCTTGAATTCCCAACCTCAGGTGATCCGCCTGCCTCGGCCTCCCAAAGTGCTGGGATTACAGGCGTGAGCCACTGCAACTAGCCTATTTTTCTTTTACTTTTATTTTTTAATATTTTTCGAGACAAGGTGCTGCTCTGTTGCCCAGGCTGGAGAGGACTGTCTGATCATAGCTAACCGCAGCCTCAAACTCCTGGGCTCAAGTGATCCTCCTGCCTCAGCCTCCCAAGTAGCTGGGACTATAGATGGCTGCCACTGTGCCCAGGTTTTTTTTGTTTGTTTGTTTTTTGTTTTGAGATGGGTCTCCCTCTGTCACCAAGACTATGCAGTGGCACGGTCATGGCTCACTGCAGCCTATGTCTTCCGGACTCAAACTATCCTGCCACGTCAGCCTCCCAGGTAGCTGGGACTACAGGAATGCACCACCACACAGATAATTTTTAAATTTTTTGTAGACACAGGATCTTGACTTTGTTGCCCAGGCTGGTCTTTACCTCCTGGCTTCAAGCCATCCTCCCACCTCAGCCTCCCAAAGTGCTGGGACTATAGGTGTGAGCTACTGCTCTTGGCCAAAGGTAAACACATTTTAAAGTAACATTAAAGGTAATATCCACATCATCCAGCAGTTCCATTCTTTTTTTTTTTTTTTTTTTAGTGAAACCTTGTTTCTACTAAAATATGAAATTAAGCTGGGCACTGTGGTGTCATGGCTCATGCTTGTAATCCCAGCACTTTGGGAGGCCAAGGCGGACAGATCTTCTGAGCTCAGGATTCGAGACCGCCCTCAGCAACCTGGTGAAATCCTGTCTCTACTAAAATACAAAAAATTAGCTGGGCGTGGTGGCAGGCTCCTGTAGTCCCAGCTACTCGGGAGGCTGAGGCACGAGAATCACTTGAGCCCCGGAGGCAGAGGTTGCAGTGAGCCAAGATCACGCTACTGCACTCCAGCTTGGGCTACAGAGTGAGACTCCATCTCAAAAACAAATAAATAAATAAAATAAAACTATAAATATCAAATTAGCCAGGTGTGGTGGCACATGCCTGTAATCCCAGCTACTTGAGGGGCTGAGGCAGGCAAATCGGTTGAGCCCAGGAGGCAGAGGTTGCAGTGAACCAAGATCATGCCATTGCACTCCAGGCTGGGCAACAAGAGTGAAACTCCATCTCAAAAAAAAAAAAAAAGAAAGAAAAAAAGAAAAAAGAACAAAAACAAAACAAAAGAAATAAAATGCCAAGCAATATGTCAATATCTCAAGTTATTCAACGTCTCTGAACTTTGTTTTCTTCCCTTGACAATGGAAAATGACAATGAACCCTGGTCTCTGCAGAATAAATCAACTTTTCATCTGAGTCAAACGTTGATGATCAGGCTTCCCCCATGCTCTTATGAGTCTTCTACATGCACAAAGTGGATGTACTGGGACAATCATTACAGCAAGACAGCTATTTCCAACGTAAATCAACAAGCCTGTTCAACCTGGGGACAGCCGCTGTTCAGATACCTTTCAAGGGCCTAGCTCTGCCAGTACAGGGAGGAGACCTGCACTATGCTGGCGTAGGAAATTGGCAGCTCTTAGAGTGATCCTGGTAGCTTCATTCTACCAGCGGGGGACAAGTCCATTTACAGGGAAACCCAGGGGGTGTAAATGAGTGTTAATGCCTCCTGGGTTTTAGTGACAGAAGGCACCGTGATTTTATTGACTAAGATCTCTTCCTCCAGATGGATGGACTCAGAAAATGAGACCTGCAAAGTGACGTAAAAGATTGACTCACAGAAGCGTCTCTGATTCCTGGGGAAACCAGGATAACTGGTTTTTGTAGCTGCTCATTGAAAAGGCAATTAACCCACAGGAGCTGACAAGGAAGCCAGTTCTGGCACATGAGCTGGTCAATTGACTGTCCTTTAAGACAGAGCTCTGGGGCTCAGTGTCGTTTTGATCATGTTGGCATTACCAAGTTTTAACAATAGCATCATCATTATCATCATCATCTGCTATCCATTCAGCCTTTCCTTATTTATTTATTGTTTATTTTGAGGCGGAGTCTCACCCTGTCACCCAGGCTGGAGTGTAATGACACAATCTCGGCTCACTGCAACCTCTGCCTCCCGGGTTCAAGTGATTCTCCTGTATCACCCTCCTGAGTAGCTGGCATTACAAGCACGCGCCACCACGCCCGGCTAATTTTTTATATCTTTAGTAGAGACGGGGTTTCCCCATGTTGGCCACGCTGGTCTCAAACTCCTGACCTCATGATTCATCCGCCTCAGCCTCCCAAAGTGCTGGGATTACAGGCGTGAGCCACCGCCCCCAGCCTTTCCTTGTCTTTTTTTAAAATTTATCTTTGTAGAGATGCAGTCTTTCGCTATGTTGCCCAGGCTGGTTTCAAACTCCTGGACTCAAACCATCCACCTGCGTTAAACTCTCAAGTAGCTGGGATTACAGGTGCAAGCTACCATGCCCGGCTTCCTTACCTTTTTTTTTTTTTAATCTCACACATGACAAAGATTCTTTGTTTGGCCAAACTTTAGTCAGGCTTCTGAATCTTCTGCAAAGCCCATCTGTGCACTTCCTTATTAAATCCAGTTTTAGCAAAGAACCCTGCTAAGTCAGTTTAGCAAGAACCCCCCACCGTTGATATCTGATCATCTTCCATAGCTGATCAGGTTCCTCATCCTCCACCATCCTCTAGGTAATATTTGGTCACCCTGACCTGCCTTCAGCAAGAATCCTGTTAGGTGGGCTTAGCCAGAATCCCCCTTACCCCGATGTTTCCTCTTAATTGTTTCCATTCATTGCCCCCCTCCCTGCTTCTTGGATATAAGTTCCCACTTGCCCACGCTGTGAAGGCAATGTATGGCTGGCTGTGGTGGTTCACTCCTGTAATCCTAACCCTTTGGGAGGCTGAGGCAGGAGGATCATTTCAGCCCAGGTGTTTAAGACCAGCCTGGGCAACATAGTGAGACTCACCCCCTACAAAAAAAATGTAAAAAGTAAGTGGCTTGAACCTGTGGTCCCAGCTACTCCAGGGGCTGAGGTGGGAGGATCGCTTGAGCCCAGAAGGTCGGGGTTGTAGTGAGCTGTGATCATGTACTGCTCTCCAGCCGAGGCAACAGGGCAAGACTTTGTTTCAAAAAAAAAGGCCGGGTGTGGTGGCTCACGCCTGTCATCGCAGCACTTTGGGAGGCAGAGGTGGGTGGATCACTTGAAGTCAGGAGTTCGAGACCAGCCTGGCCAACATGGTGAAACCCTCCTCTCTACTAAAAATACAAAAATTAGCTGGGCGTGGTGGCAGATGCCTGTAGTCCCAGCTACTCGGGAGGCTGAGGCAGGAGAATCGCTTGAACCTGGGAGGTGGAGATTGCAGGGAGCCAAGATCGTGCCACTGCACTCCAGCCTGGGCAACAGAGTGAGAGAGAGTGAGACTCTGTCACAAAAAAAAAAAAAAAAAAAAAAAAGATAAAGATAATTTTTTTCTGGGGAGAAAAGGAAGAGGCAACATGTGGTTGCCTTTTTTGAAGAGGCAGAATTGGACTAGGTTGGTGGTCAAGGAGGCAACAAACACGCATATTAAATTTGTTTTATTTCTGGACCAGGTGCAGTGGCTCACGCCTGTAATCCCAGCATTTTGGGATGCCAAGCCAGGTGGATCACCTGAGGTCAGGAGTTCGAGAGCAGCCTGGCCAACATTGTGAAACCCCATCTCTACTAAAAAAAAAAAAAAATACAGGCCGGGTGCAGTGTCTCACGCCTGTAATCCAACACTTTGGGAGGCTGAAGAGGGCGAATCACAAGGTCAAGAAATCAAGACCATCCTGGTCAACATGGTGAAACCCCGTCTCTACTAAAAATACAAAACTTAGCTGGGTGTGGTGGTGCACACCTGTAGTCCCAGCTACTCGGGAGGCTGAGGGGAGAGAATCGCTTGAACCTGGGAGGCAGAGGTTGCAGTGAGCTGAGATCACGCCACTGCACTCTAGCCTGGGCGACAGAGCGAGACTCTGTCTCAAGAAAAATTATAAATAAACAAATAAATAAATAAATAAAATTAGCCCTACGTCTCAACAGTCTTAAATGAGTATCAAAGGACAGTATCAGCCAGTTAAATTGATCAAGCACCTTTTATATACGGGGCATTATTCTAGGCAGTGGAAATGTAAAGAAGATTAAGGTAAGACCCTGCCCTCAAGTTGCTCAGTCTTAGCACAACTAACAAGAAGGATTTTTCCCTTTTCTGCTGGAGGTCTGTCTGGCAGGTGAAAGCTTTGGAAATCCAATGGAGTAGATTTTTTCCTGAATAACCATAATTATCCTGTTCAGAGACAAGGAAATTAATGACATCAACTGCTTTTCTAAGCAGCAGTCTAAACAGTTTCTGCCTTTGTCCCTAGAAAAAGAACCAGGCAGAAGGAAACTCCGCTAATTCAATTAGATGTGAAGAACTAACCTGTGAGAAAGGGACCATTCAGTGCTGTAGGGGTGCTACAAAGAGGAGAGCAGTATTCAAAGACAAAATGCTTGGAGAAGGATGTGTAGTTCATTATTTGAGCCCGCTGATTGTGTTGACATTTTCTTAGGAGTGGGTGGATGGGGAATGAAAATCTGGAAAGAGAAGGCATTTCATTTTGAACACCTTGTATTTTTTCTTGTGAATATAAGGCGAACATCTTTTATTCAATAGCAATACAGGTCTCGCATAAATGAAGTTCTAATTTTTATAACAGTTGTTAAGTTCTCTGTAAATCTGACAGTTACTTAACACCAACTTTAAAATGGACATTGTTAAGTATGACTCAGTTAGGTCTTCGGGTATAATAATGTGCTATAACCAAAACTTCCTATTAAGCAGAGGCAAACTCTGCCGGGCGCGGTGGCTCACACCGGTAATCCCAGCACTTTGGGAGGCTGAGGAGGGTGGATCACGTTTTTTTTTGTTTGTTTGTTTGTTTGTTTTTGAGACAGACTCTCACTCTGTTGCCCAGGCTGGAGTGCAGTGGCACAATGTTGGCTCACTGCAACCTCCACCTCCCAGGTTCAGGCGATTTTCCTGCCTCAGCTTACCGAGCAGCTGGGATTACAGGCATGTGCCACCATGCCCAGCTAATTTTTGTATTTTTAGTAGAGACGGGGTTTCACCATGTTGGCCAGGCTGGTCACGGACTCCTCACCTCACGTGATCCATCTGCCTCGGCCTCCCAAAGTGCTGGGATTATGGGCATGAGCTACTGCGCCTGGCCGGTATGTGTTTTTTCAATCCATAAAGCTTGGTAGTTTAAAATTAAATTCAAACTACTGTAGCCTAGGACTCTTGAAAAATACTTGAGAGCATCGTTTGTGACCTATCTCATTAGGCTGAGTTCTCTCTTATCTTTACAATACAGACGTTTAAAATTAAAATACAGATCTAGATCGAGATTTTGTTAGTTTTTTTTTGTTGTTGTTGTTGAGACAGGGTCTCGCTCTGTCGCCCAGGCTGGAGTGCAGTGGCCAGATCTCAGCTCACTGCAAGCTCCGCCTCCCGGGTTCACGCCATTCTCCTGCCTCAGCCTCCCAAGTAGCTGGGACTACAGGCGCCCGCCACCTCGCCCGGCTAGTTTTTTGTATTTTTTTAGTAGACACGGGGTTTCACTGTGTTAGCCAGGATGGTCTAGATCTCCTGACCTCGTGATCTGCCCGTCTCGACCTCCCAAAGTGCTGGGATTACAGGCTTGAGCCACCGCGCCCGGCCAGTTTTTTTTTTTTTTTAAACAACCTAAGGTTGTTCAGAAACATCTATTCTATGTATGTACTTCCTTTACTCTGTAATTTCTAGGCAGATTAGTTGCACCCTGTCTAGACTCTTTTCAGAAAAATACTAACAATATGTTTTTCTCTGTCTTGGGCTCCACATGGGTGAATTACAGGAAAACTTAACAGGTACTCAGAGCAACATTTTTCCTACTTCATGAAGAGCCTAAATGCGAACTCTAAGTATTTCTCTTTTGCTTTTGCTCTTTTCCCAGGTTTGCCTAATTGCAATCTGTAAGTGTAAGATGCAGTCAATGAAAACTACCATAGGAATTCTTGAGCAAATCAGACCAGTCAAGAGGAAAGCACTTCACCTAATGGTGCATAAGGAAGCTGGACTCACCAAATAACCCTGTTAGTTAGGTACAGCCGGATACACCATGGAATATGGCAATCCTCTGTTTAATTTGCAAACCCTTTGGCAGGGAGGAGGAAAGGATGGAAAAATTTGGGTGAAGGCTTTATATGACTAGTCAAACAAACAGTGAGTCATTGAAAGTTTCCAGTTAACGATCCCTTCTGCCTGGGCAGAGCCTGGGCCCCAGCGATTTATGAGCCACACTGCAGTTTTAAGCTGGAACATCTCACAGTTTTATTGTCTCTTCCACCAAATGATTACATAAAATGAAATCAGCTTTGAAATCGGCACCGGCTTTGAAATGTAGGGCAAAATCTGGCTGGGGGTAGGGAGAAAGAAGGTGGAGAGAGAACAAGGTAGGGAGACTGTGAGGCAGAGAACGCAGGAAAGGTGGTGAAAAGAGAGTACAGGAATTTTCGGGAGCTGAGTGTATTTTTCTTCCCCACGTTATAGATGCTGTCCGTATTCCCGCACCCTGTCTCCCACAGGCCAGAGTGGACCCCTCCTATGGGCTAAAAGACTCTCGGTCTTCGGCCCAGCCCACGGCTGCACCAACCAGAGCCTGCCCCTGCCCCCCACCCGGTGACAGGTGGGGCAGTCGAGCAGCCACAAGACCTCCCCCTCCTCGCGTTGCCTGCCGGGATCCGGAGCGGCTTCCGGTTGCGCCCAGTCCCTGAACTCCGACTCCCGTCGGCCCCCGGGAAAACCGCAGCGAGGTCGCGCGGGCGCTGCCGGAACTTGTAGTTCCGCCTCCCGCCGTGCTAAATAGCCGGAAACGGGGGCGGCCAGAACAGAGAACTACCGAGGCGAAGGTACGGGTAGCGGTGAGGGGTCAATCCGCGCCGGGCGTGGGGTTGGCGGTGAGGCAGTCGGAGGTGGTTAGGTGGGAGGAGATCCGCTCGCAGACACGAGGAGGAGGGTTGAGCCGCCGCCGCCGTCGCCTCTGTCGTCGTCGCGAGTGTGGAGTCGGGACTGGAGCTGCTGCCGCGGCGACGCCGGGGATCTTTGTCGCTAGCTCCCGGCCCTTCTGCCCCGCCGCCTTCCCTCGGTCAGCGCGGCCCACTCCTCCCCGGCCGGGCGCCCCTGCCTCCATTTCCCGCTCTCTGTCCACCACACACACGGCCCCCCCGATCATGGATCCGGGCAGTGGCGGCGGTGGCGGTGGCGGCGGCGGCGGCGGCGGCGGGAGCAGCAGCGGCAGCAGCAGCAGCGACTCGGCGCCCGACTGCTGGGACCAGGCGGACATGGAAGCCCCCGGGCCGGGCCCGTGTGGCGGCGGCGGCGGCTCCCTGGCGGCGGCGGCCGAGGCCCAGCGGGAGAACCTCAGCGCGGCCTTCAGCCGGCAACTCAACGTCAACGCCAAGCCCTTCGTGCCCAACGTCCATGCCGCCGAGTTCGTGCCGTCCTTCCTGCGGGGCCCGGCAGCGCCGCCACCCCCAGCTGGCGGCGCCGCCACCAACCACGGAGCTGGCAGCGGCGCGGGAGGCCCTGCGGGTAAAGGCCCGGGACGCGGGGCAGCCCCGGGGACGCGGGAGGAAGCCAGGCAGGGCGCCGGAGCCCACATGGCGTAGGGGTGCGGCCCGGGGGCGCGCGGCCCTGGAGCCCGGCCGGCACGTGGGGCGCTGACAGTGGCGCCGTCCGCCTAGGTGGTGCACCCCGAGCCCGGGAGCCGGCCTGCGCGGGGCGGCCCGCGGCGGTGGCCGGGCGGGGAGCGGACAGCGGGTAGCGCGCCCAAAGACCCGGACCCGAGTGCCGCCCTTCCGCACCCCTACCCTGCTCTGGAGTCCGCAGTTACCCGCTTGAGATGTGAACCGTATGGGACAGACTGGGGGCCCCGGCGGATCACCGCCACGAGGCGCAGATGGAGCCAGGAATCAGTCGGGTGGGCGTTTAGAGATCGGAGGAGTGGGGGAAGACAAATGCCGGAGTTTTCCTTTCACCTTAGATCCAGCTGAGAGAGCGTCTCCTGCTGCAGTTCCTACTGTTGAAACTGTAATTACGTTTTAAATTATCCATGGCCCTGAACCGTCCTGAAGGGATCCCAAGATGCATTGCAGCCTTGTGATCGGGCAGAAACTTGGCTATCAATACCAAGATCTGTTTTACCTTTAGCATTGTGTAGGCTTCTAAAGTTTACAAAGTGCCGCAAAGTTAGGATTCCTCACTTAATGTGTGATAGGAGACTATATTGATTTGGCTTTTTAAAGTGAGGCTTACACTTTTCTCCTTTGTCAGCGACACGTTTAGAGAATTTTCATTGCTGTAAACTCGTTGACCTTATTCAGATAGCTTGGAATAACTCACTGTGTTCGTGTGTCAGTAATTCAGTCTACTTCTTCAGACACTTGAGCATTTGTTATAATTTAATAGTTGTCACGTGTCTTTCTGACTGTAGCTAGTAGACATACATTCTGTGATTTCGAATTAACTTTGGTTTTTAAACATCTTCCAGTACTTAGGGGTTGCTTAAGTGGTAGGTAGCCTGCTTGCAGGTGCTGACGTTGTAGGAATATCAAATGAGTGAACTTAAGTATTCTTACAATGGTGCTTATTTTGTGGTAGGTAGCATGCTTTCAGGTACTGATTTTGTAGGAATGTCAAATGACTGAACTTAAGTATTCTCTTCCTAATGGTGCTTATTTTAGGAACTGTCAGTGTTTTCTTAAAGAGAAAATGAAAAAGGAAGGAAAAGGCTGAACGTCCTTTCATCATTTAGCCAGGACATTGATGGGCTGGGTCATGACTTCCAGCGCATTTTAAGTGAGAACATATTGTTTATTTCTCTCTTTAAAGTTCTGTATTGTGTTATGAGAAATACATTTATGTTTTTCATATAAAAAAATAAAGTTCTGTATTGTGGTTCTTAGATAAGTGGACATTATAAAAGTGCTCTAGGAATTTGGTTTCTACGGAGACTTGTCACCGTTTGCTCTTTTGTGGTAAAAGGATAGCGTTTGGAGAAACGCTCTGATGACGTATGTACGTCAACACGGTTGATTTGGTGGTTTTATTGACAATGGCATTTCTTTTGTTTGTGTGGATGGTTGATGTTTTCTTTTGAGGAGATTTGAGGAGATCGAGCACGTCCAGGATGGTATGGCCGTAGACGATGTTTTCCTTTTGAATAAGGAAGCTTAGCTTGTAATTCTTGACTTGATATATCAAGCCATTTTGACTGCCTAACCTAGTTCACTTCTCAGCTCCTAAAAGTACCCATTCCCTACCTTACTTTGCAGATTTTGTTTATCCAGCCATTTTCTTTTTTGGCTCTTCCTCCATTCTGTGGAGCCACCAGCACCACTCTGACTAGACTCAGGACTCTGACTAGACTCAGGATTCCATTTACAGCCTGTCCAGCCAGTCATCCGGGGTTAAATAACCATCCTTGGTCTAAAATAGTCACTGTTGGTGCCTGTTGGTGACTAGGTATTACCTTTTATGCAGGCTTTCTCTCTTCCTGATACTTGCTAATTTGTAGTTAGACCTAATTTTTTCTCTTTAACAATGCTAGAAGTTGGAGATGTGAAAACCTGTAGGGAAGTAGCTGTCAGTAAGAAAATCCCTACATCATGGTCAGCTTTCTTGTTTTTAATCAGAAAACTATTTTGGTGTTACTGAGTTAACCAACTGCTTCTACCAAGATGCCAGTTAATGTTTTTAAAAAATTATCCTACGTAAGATATCTATTTGGAAAAGAACTGATTTTCTAAATTGAGGTCCAGAGTTATATTGAGACTGTTGGATTGCATGTTCCAGTCCATAAAAAGCCAGCATCGGATAACAATCAGTGCTTGTAAAAAGCAGGGGGAAAATTAGGAAATAACACCTGGATTGAAATTTACAAAAGGGGAACCAAAAAGTTTACAAGATTTTTTTGATAGTGAGGAAGTGGACTATAGGGGTAGCAGCACATTTTGTTCTTTAGTTAAGCCATAGCTGAAATTTGTGGTGGGTGTGTTTTTAAACTGCTTGCCAGGAAAGCTGTTGAAGGAGCCTCGAGAGTCAGACCTTGGGATTCAGTGTTGACCTTGGATATCTTTGAAAACTAAAGAATACAGGTTCCTAAGAAATAATTAAGTGGAACCCATGTAAGTGTAATTAAGTGTAATTCATTTAAGCGCAGTTCTCTAGAGCCAAGTAAATTGGCCAAGAGATTCTCCTTAAAAATTGAGGTCCCCAAATGAATGACAATGTAGAAGGCAAGGTTTAATGTGTATTAGAACAAGCATTTTCTCTGATAGGATGTATTTAAGTTGTAATTTGCACCTAGTTTTTTTTATTCTTAGGTAAGAAACTGGTTTAGTGATTTTTAGGGTTATTTGGACTTTCTAGAACAGCCAGAGCTTCTAAAGTAATGATGTGTTCTTTGCATCATCCCACCTTTAATGCCTCTTAAAACTCAATGCCATTAAGAAATAGCATGGAATAAAACTAGCAGCCCTCAGTACTTACTCAGAGGAGGCACTGTCTCCAAAACTTAGCAGATTGTATTGTGGAACTTGAATTTTAAAGAGAAACATTCTGTTTTGTAGCGTTCAGTATTTGCTGAATGCCTTATTTATTGGAGGAGGCCTTTTTTTTTTTTTTTTTTTTTGAGACGGAGTCTCGCTCTGCCGCCCAGGCTGGAGTGCAGTGGCCAGATCTCAGCTCACTGCAAGCTCCGCCTCCCGGGTTCACGCCATTCTCCTGCCTCAGCCTCCCAAGTAGCTGGGACCACAGGCGCCCGCCACCTCGCCCGGCTAGTTTTTTGTATTTTTTAGTAGAGACGGGGTTTCACCGTGTCAGCCAGGATGGTCTCGATCTCCTGACCTCGTGATCCGCCCGTCTCGGCCTCCCAAAGTGCTGGGATTACAGGCTTGAGCCACCGCGCCCGGCCTTTTTTTTTTTTTTTTTGAGACGGAGTCTCCCTCTGTTGCCCCGGCTGGTGTGCAATGGCATGATCTCGGCTCACTACAACCTCCTCCTCCCCCCAGGTTCAAGCGATTCTCCTGCCTCAGCCTCCCAAGTAGCTGGGATCACAGGCACCTGCCATCATGCCCAGCTATTTTTCTTTTCTGTGTGTGTTTTTGTAGAGATGAGATTTCACCATATTGGCTAGGTTGGTCTTGAACTCCTGACTTCAGGTGATCTGCCCACCTTGGCCTCCCAAAATGCTGGGATTACAGGTGTGAGACACTGCGCCCAGCTTTTTTTTTTTTTTGATTGAGATTTAACTTACACACTGTAAAATTCACCCTTTTCAACTGTACAAGCTGGGCGCATTGGCTCACACCTATAAACCCAACACTCTGGGAGTCTGAGGTGAGAGGGTTGCCTGAGGTCTCTGTAAAACATAGTGAGACTGAGACCCTGTGTCCACAAACAATAAAATACAACAGGGCGCAGTGGCTCATGCCTGTAATCCCAGCACTTTTGGGAGGCCGAGGTGGATGGATCACCTGAGGTCAGGAGTTCGAGACCAGCCTGGCCAACATGGCAAAACCCATCTCTACTAAAAATATAAAAATTAGCCAGGCGTGGTTGTGCACGCCCATAGTCCCAGCTACTTGGGAGGCTGAGGCAGGAGAATCACTTGAACCTGGGAGGCGGAGGTTGCAGTGAGCTAAGATCACACCACTGCACTCCAGCCTGGGTGACAATGAGACTCCATCTCAAAAAAAAAAAAAAAAAAAAAAAAGCTGAGTGTGGTGGCATAAGCCTGTAGTCCCAGCTACTTGGGAGGCTGAGGTGGGAGGATCTCTTGAGCCCAGGAGTTGGAGGCTGCAGTGAGCTATGATGGCACCACTGCACTCAGCCTGGGTGACCAAATGAGACACCGTCCAAAAAGAAAAGTCAAGTGTACAGTTCAGTGGCTTTTAGTATATTTGTAAGGTTATGCAACCATCACCACTTGTCAGATACTTTTTAGAATATTCTCAGTTTTAAGCTGGAACATCTCAGAAGTGACCTCTTCAGGGCCACCAGAGTAGAGAGGATCCCAAATCAAAGTAATGGTTGTTTAATCCAGAAAGGCCCTTATACTTTATTATGTTAAATTCTGTCTGTTGAGGTAGATGATAGCGAAAATTCTATATTTGAGAATCCGTTTTTGAGACTGAAGTGCCTGCATGAACTGTGCTCATATAAAGGCGTTTTTAGGCTTCAACGGGACAGCAGATGGGGTAGAGTAGAGGCCCCACAGTATCCCTGGAGTATCACAGTAGTATTACACAGCCTTTCTTTACTTCTCCTGCCATGGCTGACCTTTTTGTCTGTTTCATGGTTTTACATGTATGAATGGCTTGAAAGTGATGATTTAGGGAACAAGCGAAGGCATCATCTAGGGATATGCTGTGCCAAGTTGTGCAGTTGTTTAAACTGTTAGAAATTTTGACTGGAATAAACCCTCTTTGAAGCAGGTTTTACGTAGTGCTGTTAGTACATATCTCATTGCATTCTTCTGTTCTTTATTTTTTACCTTTTCTGAAGTTGTAGTGCGTGAAAAGACAGCAATTTCAGTTTGGACAAGTTAAGGAGGTAATGTAGAGGACAGACTTTAAGCCTTGATTTGCTTGCTTTGGTTTGCTGGGGAAGAAATGTCTGAAAGTTTTCACATAATACTTTCTGGTTGGAGAGAAAGAAATGAAAAAGATTTGATAACCTTCTGGGTTGAGTTAGCAGTATTAGAATGGAATTTTTTCCAGAAATGCGAATTTCTGGTTTTGCTCAGATATGTGTACTGGCAACTAATTAACAAACATTTACCAGTCCACTGAATGTAAGGTGCTGTGCTAGGCACTTGAAATAACACCAAGATGAATCAGTTGTGGTCCTGAAGGAATCTATAAAGGGATCAGATGCCCAGTGTACTCTAGTGGAAGTCACAGCGTGGTAAGTGAGCCCTGCAGAGAGTGTAGAGAGGGCTTTCAAAGCTGAGAACAGCAATCCCTTATGTAAAACATTGCAGTCTTGTCACTCTAATAAAACTAAAGATTTATTATCTACTCACTGTTCTTTCTGAATGCCTTGTGTGTATTTTTTTTTCTGGCCTCCTGGACCAGAGTTGTAGCCAAAGCCTGAACACCAAGGTTGTGTGTATTTTAAAAAACTTTTTACTTACTATTTTTAGAGACAGGATCTTACTTTGCCACCCAAGCTAGAGTACAGTGGTGTGATCATAGCCCATTGTTACTTCAAATCCCTGGGCTCAAGTGATCCTTCTGCCTCAGCCTCCTGAGTAGCTAGGACTATAGGCACCCACCACAACGCCTGGCTAAGATTTTGTTTTTGTTTTTTGCGATGGAGTCTCGCTCTGTCACAGGCTGGAGTGCAGTGGCCGTAATTCGGTTCACCGTAACCTTCGCCTCCCAGGTTCAAGCGATTCTCCTGCCTCAGCTTCCCAAGTAGCTGAGATTACAGGTGCCTGCCACCACGCCCAGCTAATTTTTGTATTTTTAGTAGAGGCGGGGGTTTCACCATGTTGCCCAGGCTGGTCTCGAACTCCTGACCCCAGGTGATCCACCCGTCTCAGCCTCCCAAAGTGCTGGGATTACAGGCGAGAGCCACTGTGCCTGGCCAGGTTTCATATTTTTAAGTTTTTCGAGAGTGCTGAAGGTAGAGCACTAGTTATCTTTTTACAGTACTTGTCTATTTCGCATTAAACAGCAGTGAGTTCAGTTACTATGAGTCTGGCTAGTGTATCTATTGGGGCATGTTTAGAATTTCATCATTCTACCCTTAGTTTTAAAATATCTTCAGGAGGCAAGAATTTGGCTACTAGTTGAAGGGTCTGAGGTCCTCAGAACAATCAAGAAAATTGACAGTTTTTAGCTGTTGATTTGTTTTCAAGGCTTATAATTTTCTGCCTTGTTTTCAGTAGAGCCGAGGATGTAGATTTATATGGCTCCTTTGTAAATGGCTTTGTTTTAAGGAAATCTAGTTGTTACAGTACTGCATGTTGAACCAGTTTCCCGTCATAATTCTACTTTCAAAGGGAGAAGAACACATTAAGGCTTTCTTGAGCACCTGACCTAACATTGGTGACACTCACTTCCAAACCACATTCCCATTAGGTAATTGTCACTTCACTTGAAAAAAAAAAACAACTCATTCTGCAGAAAGTCACTGGGTAATTTCCTGGTTGAGTATTTCTGTGGAATTCCAGTATGTTACCATACTACTTGTCCATTGCCTTTGGGTGGTTCATTTTGGTAGCAGAAAAATGTTTCTGTTATTTTTTGTTTTTGACATGGAGTCTCCCTCTGTTGCCCCAGCTGGAGTGTAGTGATTGCGGCTCACCGCAGCCTCCACCTCCCAGGTTCAAGCGATTCTCCTGCCCTAGTCTCCCGAGTAGCTGGGATTACAGGCGCGAACCACCATGCCCTGCTAATTTTTGTATTTTTAGTAGAGACAGGGATTTCGCCATGTTGGCGAGGCTGGTCTTGAACTACTGACCTCAAGTGAGCCACCCACCTTGGCCTCCCAAAGTGCTGGGATTACAGGCATGAGACACCGCACCCTGCTCTTTCTGTAATTTTTGTACTTTTTTTGAGGCTCTCTGAAATGGTTTTGGTTTGTGTATTTTAAATGTTATTTAAATGGTTTTTTTGTTTTGTTTTTTTGTTTTTGAGATGAATCTCTCTCTGTCGCCCAGGGTGGAGTGCACTGGCGTGATCTTGGCTCACCCCAACCTCTGCCTGCCTGGTTCAAGTGATTCTCCTGCCTCAGCCTCCCAAGTAGCTGGGATTACACACGTGCACCACCACGCCTGGCTAATTTTTGTATTTTTAGTAGAGATAGGGCTTTGCCATGCTGACCAGGCTAGTCTCGAACTCCTGACCTCAAGTGATCCACCCGCCTCAGCCTCCCAAAGTGCTGGGATTACATGTGTGAGCCACCTTGCCTGGCTTCAAATTGTTTTTGAGGTAGTCAGGATGTAGCTGTAAGACTATCCTTCAGGGTTGTTTGAAAAACAGAATAGAATTTTAGTTACTCTATGCAAAGTCTAATCAGGTTGATAATGTGGTATCCCTTTAGTGTCTGAATAAGGAGGTTCTTAGAATGTTAGTGCTGGATATGACCCTAGCACTTGTACAATCTCCTCATTTTCGGATAAAGGAACTGGAGCCTTAGAAATGCTAAGTAGATGCCTAAGGTCACTCACAGAGTTAATGACCCTGTTGAGTCTAGAATGCAGATTTGCCACCTGCTAGTTTAGTGATCTGCCACATCATGCTCTTTAATAACGGGGGAGGGGAGGGGGCGGGCGGGGTCGGGGGCAGGGGCGGGGAAGGGCATGCTTAGAGCTGATTACTACAACTGGCATGTGTTTTCTGAGAGTGGCCTTGGCATTTGCCTCATGTTTCATTCTTAAAGGTTTTTGAAATTATTTTGGGGCTTTGAAATGCTTGCTGTAATAAATTTATTGAGCAGTTACCACCACTGCTTAATATCCCCTTCTCAGTTATTTAGTCTTCACGACATTCTCTTGAGGTTTAGGTACTGTTGACCCATTTTACAGATGAGAAAATAAGGGCTCAGTAAAGCTAAATAACTTAGGTCACATCCATGAGAGGAGCGAGGCTTAGAATCTAGGTCATTTCAAAGTTTGTTCTAGTAGTGACTGCTAGTGCTTTCCCTGTGATTTTGTATTAAAATAGACTGAGACTCTCCAGAAACTGGGCCCGTGAGCTTGGACTGTGGCATTTCTCCGTGTTCTGTCTCAGTGGTAGCAGAATGATATTTGTCATAAGTAGGCAATGCTCTGATTTAAAGCAATATTTTGAAATTACTTCTTTTTACATTTTAGCAAATGTTGATGTAAAATACTTTAAAACAGCTCTGTTCACCACTGTCTGTACCACTGTGCCTTTTTATTTTTAGACTGTTAGGTAATTAAGGCAAAACCATCCACATTTTTTATATGTTCTGCAGACTTTTCTTTCTGGTGTTTGCTTTTACTGTTTTTCAGTATTGTCTATGGGGAAAAAAAATACCTCAGCTTGCAAATTTTTGTTCAGAGATGGGGTCATTCTTTGCTGTCGGAGGGATTTTCGTGAAAAAATTTCAAGAAACATTGTCTCATGTGATCTTACCAGATAAGTGCCAATTATTAAGACTTGCTGGCTGCTGGATTTATCATCTCAGCCTAATTTTCTTCCTGAGATAAATCAATCTTGCTTTTTTATCGTTACTACCCTGGCATAATGCAATGGAAATGTAATATGAACCACATAGTTAATTTAAAATTTTCTTTTTTTAATTTTGTTTTTTGAGACAGGGTCTCATGTTGCCCAGGCTGGAGTGCAGTGGCACAGTCAGAGCTCACTGCGGCCTCAACCTCCTGGGTTTAAGGGATCCTCCTGCCTCAGCCTCCCAAATAGCTGGGACTACAACTATATGCCTCCATGCTTGGCTAATTTTTACATTTTTTTTTTGTAGAGACAAAGCCTCACTGTGTTGCCCCAGCTGGTCTTGAACTCTTGGCCTCAAGCAGTCCTCTTAGCTTGGCCTCCCAAAGTGCTGGGCTTATAGGCGAGAACCACCACACCTGGCCCAACACCTCCTAAGTGTAGTGCTTCCCTAACCCCTTCTTAGAAAGTTGGCACATTTACAATTGTTTTCAACTCTCTTGAACCCTAATGGAAATGCAGTGAATGTACAGATGGAGGCTAAGGATCCTGGTCAGAAAAGGAAAGTGAGGCCAGGCGCGGTGGCTCATGCTTGAACCCAGGAGGTGGAGGTTGCAGTGAGCCGAGATTGTGCCACTGCACTCCAGCCTGGGCGACAGAGCGAGACTCCATCTCAAAAAGAAGAAAAAAGAAAAGTGAAAAAGTGAACTGATGTGACTGGAAGGAACCAGTGTGAAAGTCAAAGAAAAACACGCTAATTCAGTAAAAATTGACTGTGTATTTATTCTATACAATACATCATGCCAACTTGTTGAGATTACCGAAGTAGAAAAAAGTCTCCATGTTTCAGAAATCCATCCACCTACAGTTAATTCTGGAAGTCTATAATCTAGGGAACAAGAGCTAAGATACATGTGTACCTATTATGTATGTATTTATTTATTTATTTTTGAGACAGAGTCTTGTTCTGTCACTCAGGCTGGAGTGCATTGACTGAATGATCTCAACTCACTGCAACCTCCGCCTCCCCGGTTCAAGCCATTCTCCCACCACAGCCTCCTGAGTAGCTGGGGTTACAGGTGTGTGCCACCAGACCCGGCTAATTTTTTAGTAGAGACGGGGTTTCACCATGTTGGCCAGGCTGGTCTCAAATTCCTGACCTCAAGTGATCCACCTGCCTTGGCCTCCCAAAGTGCTGGGATTACAGGTACAGGTGTGAGCCACTGCACCCAGTCCCCGCGTGTGCCTCTAATTTAAAGAGGTGTCGTGTCTGAGAGGAGTGATCGTTAGCCCTTCAGGCTGGGGGATGGACAGGGAATGGGATAGAAATGGGGGATTAGGTAGGCAAGTGTGTACTACAATTTAGGAGAATCCTTGAGCTAGAACTGTGTGTCCAAAGTGTGATGGAGAACCACATGTGGCTATTTAAATTTATTAAAATTAAATTTAAAATTCAGTTCCTCAGTCGTAATAGCCATGTTTCCAGTGCTTAATAACCACATGTCGCTGGTGACTATCATGTCACAGCACAGATGTAAAACATTTCCATCACTACAGAAACTTGGACAGATTTTTGTCACACATATTTCTCACTTTCATGCAATGTGAGACACTTCTGTGACAGCTCTGAAATTGTATTTTTCTTTAATTAACACCCCATTTAGCTAACAAAACTACAATTTTACTTAGGATGACTGTGTTTTGTTGTTATTGTTTGATACAGGGTCTTGCTGTGTCGCCCAGGCTGGAGTGCACTGGTGTGATCACTGCTCACTGCAGCCTCCACCTCCCAGGTTCAAGTGATTCTCCTGCCTGGGACTATAGGCTTGTGCCACTATACCCAGTTAATTTTTAAATTTTTTGTAAGGATGAAGTCTCCTTGTGTTTCCCAGGCTGGTCTCAAACTCCTGGCCTCAAGTGATCCTCCTGCCTTGCCTCCCAGAGTGTTGGTTTTACAGGCATGAGCCACTATACCCGGCCTAAAGATTAGTTTTGTGTCTAAAGCAGTATGAATTTAAATTGCTGATTTATGAAATATATGCATCAGGCACTTTTCAAGAATTAGGCAGACATTTGTGTTTGAAACATGTAACTTGAATCAAAACGTAGCTTTTTTTTACCTGCCATGATGTCTGTGGCCTTGACTGACGTGTGCTGTGTGGATGTGTTGGCCAAGTAGGATTCTCCATGTTCAAGTCCTTTGATCCATGATCAAAGCTTTAAAAATAATTGTATACCCTTTTTAAAAATTGAAGCAAAATCCACATAACATAAAACTGGCTGGGTGCGGTAGCTCACGCCTGTAATCCCAGCACTTTAGGAGGCCTAGGTGGGCAGATCACAAGGTCAGGAGATTGAGACCGTCCTGGCCAACATAGTGAAACCCCATCTCTACTAAAATAAAAAAATTACCCAGGCGTGGTGGCGCGCGCCTGTTGTCCCAGCTATTCAGGAGGCTGAGGCAGGGGAATCACTTGAACCCGGGAGGCGGAAGTTGCCGTGAGTCGAGATTGCAGCACTGCACTCCAGCCTGGCGACAGAGCAAGACTCCGTCTCAAAATAAATAAAATAAAATAACATGAGTCAGGAAGGACGTTGGTGTTGAGGTTGGCGCACATATCAAGGACAGTAACTACCATGGTTCCCGAAGTGTTGCCAAAACCTCAGATGCATGGCCTTTTGGCCAAGCGTCTGCAATTTCATATGTTTGGAGCGTTCATGGTATCCCTGGGGGTTGCAGCTTTGTATAAGTTTGGTGTGGCTGAACCAAGAAAGAAGGCATATGCAGATTTCTACAGAAATGATGAGATTTTGAGGAGATGAGGAAGGCTGGTATCTGTCAGAGTGTAAAGTAATCTTGGAATATAAAGAATTTCTTCAGATTGGTTTACTTAGAAGTTTGTCACTGACTCGTGTTCCTGAACACATGAATATGTGGGCTAAGAAATAGTTCCTCTTGATAAACAATTAACAAATAAATAAATAAAACTAACCATTTTAAAGTGAACAATTCAGTGACATTTAGTACATTCACACTGTGTTGTACAACCAGCATTTCTAGCTAGTTCTAAAGCATTTTCTTTTTTTGGGGGGAGACAGGGTCTCACCCCATCGTCCAGGTTGGAGAGCAGTGGTGCCATCTTGGTTCACTGCAACCTCGTTCCACCTCCCGGGTTCAAGTGATCTTCCCACCTCAGCATCCCAAGTAGCTGGCACTACAGACATGTGCCACCACGCCCAGCTAATTTTTATTTTTATTTTTTTTTGAGACAGTCTCACTGTTATGCCCAGGCTGAAGTGCAGTGGTGTGATCTCAGCTCACTGCAGCCTCCGCCTTCCAGGTTCAAGATTCCCAGATTCTCCCGGCTCAGCCTCCTGAGTAGCTGGGATTATAGGCACCTGTCACCACCCCAGCTAATTTTTGTATTTTTAGTAGAGACGGGGTTTCATGGTGTTGGCCAGGCTGGTCTCAAACTCCCAACCTCAGGTGCTCTGCTTGCCTCAGCCTCCCAACGCGCTGGGATTACAGTCATGAGGCACCGCGCCTGGCCTGATAACTGGATCTTAAAATTGATAGTTAAAATTTGATCATGGTGAAACAACACAAACACCACATATTCTATGATTCCATTGATATGAAATATTCAGAAGAGGTAAATGCACAGAGACAGAAAACAGACTTACTGGTGGCTGCCAGAAGCTAGGAGAGAGTGTGGGCAGTAACTGCTAAATGAATATGGGTTTCCTTTTGGGTTATTAAAGTATTTTGGAAGCTGGGCGCAGTGGCTCACACCTGTAATCCTAGCACTTTGGGAGGCTGAGGTGGGTGGATTGCTTGAGCTCAGGAGTTGGAGACCAGTCTGGGGAACCTATTGAAACCCCATCTCTATAAAAAATTTAAGGCCAGGTTCGGTGGCTCATGACTGTAATCCCAGGACTTTGGGAGGCTGAGGTGGGCAGATCACATGAGGTCAGGAGTTTGAGACCAACATAGTGAAACCCTGTCTCTACTAAAACTACAAAATTAGCTGGGTATGGTGGCACACGCCTGTAGTCTCAGCTACTCGGGACTTCAAGCTGGAGAATCGCTTGAACCTGGGAAGTGGAGGTTGCAATGAGCTGAGACCACGATATTGCACTCCAGCCTGGGCGACAGAGCAAGACTCCATCTCTAAAAGAAAAAAACAAGATCCAGTTTATCATCTGTATCACAGGCAGGACTGGTGTTCTGCTGTCTTCTGGTAAAATCTTTTCACTTCATGTTTTAAAATTTGTGGTAATGTACCAAGTATCACAGCCAATTCATTAATTTTCCTTTATTATAAATTATACTATTAGTTTTGCTTCTTTTTTTTTTTTTTTTTTTTTTTTAAAAAAATCGGAGTTTCACTCACGTTGCCCAGGCTGGAGTGCAATGGTGCAATCTCAGCTCACAGCAACCTCCGCCTTCCAAGTTCAAGTGATTCTCCTGCCTCAGCCTCCCAAGTAGCTGGGATTACAGGCATGAGACATCATGCCTGGCAAATTTTTGTATTTTTAGTAGAGTCGGGGTTTCCTCATTGGTCAGGCTGGTCTCAAACTCCTGACCTCAGGTGATCCGCCCACCTCGGCCTCCCAAAGTGCTGGCATTACAGGTGTGAGCCACTATGCCCAGCCTAATTTTTCCTCTTTTTTTTGAGACAGGGTCTCATTCATTTTTTTTTTTTTTTTTTTTGAGACGGAGTCTCGCTCTGTCGCCCAGGCTGGAGTGCAGTGGCCAGATCTCAGCTCACTGCAAGCTCCGCCTCCCGGGTTTACGCCATTCTCCTGCCTCAGCCTCCTGAGTAGCTGGGACTACAGGCGCCCGCCGCCTCGTCCGGCTAGTTTTTTGTATTTTTTAGTAGAGACGGGGTTTCACCGTGTTAGCCAGAATGATCTCGATCTCCTGACCTCGTGATCCGCCTGTCTCGGCCTACAAAGTGCTGGGATTACAGGCTTGAGCCACTGCGCCTGGCCGAGACAGGGTCTCATTCTTTCACCCAGGCTAGAGTGCAGTGGTGCAATCTTGGCTCACTGCGACCTCTGCTACCCGGGCTCAAGCAATTCTCTTGCCTCAGCTTCCTAAGTAGCTGGGACTACAAGCATGAACCACCATGTCCAGCCTAATTTTTATACATATATATTTTTTGCAGAGATGGGGTTTTGCCATGTTGCCCAGGCTGGTCTCAAACTTAGTTTTTCCTTTTAATTTGGGGCATGGCAGTTGCACTCAGTGGTAAACTCTGAAAAGCTTTTCCACTTACAAAAATTGTTCCATTTTTAAATAGTTAATAAGGGTGTGTTTCTAAACATAGAGATAACGTTGGAAAATTTGAAACTCTAATTTCATTCCTTGAGAGGGTTCTAACTTCTTTTACTAGCAGCTGTGAACCATGCAGGATGTGAGAAATTACACCCTAATCATCTATTTCCTAGCCATGAACAGTTCAACCTGGGAAGATTCTAAGCCCAGGCTCATTAGTAGCCAGTAAAATCTGGATGTTGTATGCATCATGAATAAGACCAGAGAAGAATGAAGAAGTAAGGGTTTACTGTGGATGAATGAAGACAGGGTAGAAATATATCGGTTTTATTTTTATTTTTTAAGACAGGGTGTCACTGTCCCGCCCAGGCTGGAGTGCAGTGGTGCAATCACTACTCATTGCAACCTTGACCTCCCGGGCTCAGCCCCCCGAGCAGCTGGGACTCTGGGCGTGTGCCACCACTCCTGACAGATTTTTTTTTTTTTTTTTTGGTACAGATGGGGTTTTGCCATGTTGCCCAGGCTGGTCTCAAACTCTTGCCATCCTCCCACCTTGGACTCCCAGAGGTTTGGGACTACAGGTGTGAGCCACCATGCCCAACCCATTTGCAATTGACAATCCATTGTAAGTTGAGGAGCCATCTGTATTGTAAATCTAATAGCTGGTGCCAGGAACTAAGTGGTCAGGTGTAAGTTTTGTTTTGAAAAGCTGTTACAGTTAGTGATACGCTTGAGAGTGGTGAGGAAGCCCACCATACCAGTCATTTTCCTGCTTTAACATACAGTACATCATAACTGTATGTCCACCAGAGCTTACTTTACTTGAATACTGATTTTCAACAGGGGCTATCTGAGGAAGGGGAAGATGGCACTTGCATAACTTGGAAATGCCTGCAGTTGATTCTGATGTGCCTGTATGTTAGATGGTAGTGATTACAGGATCTGTTTCCTAGGGCTTTTGGTGGGGATGAGCTAGCAGTTGGCACATAGGACTCAATAAAAATTAGTTAAAGCAAATTGCTACCACCACCACCCACCCCCTACACAATATGGATTCGTGAGTACTTTTTATCCTTGTCTGGCCCATAATAGATACTCAGTACACACACACACACACGCATTTTTATTAGTTTTTCTTTTTTTTTTTGAGATGGAGTTTCACTCTTGTTGCCCAGGCTGGAGTACAGTGACGTGATCTTGGCTCACTGCAACCTCCACCTCCCGGGATCAAGTGATCCTCCTGCCTCGGCCTCCCGAGTAGCTGGGATTACAGGTGTGCGCCACACTCGGCTAATTTTTTTGTATTTTTAGTAGAGACAGGGTTTTGCCATGTTGGCCAGGCTGGTCTTGAACTCCCGAACTCAAATAATCCCCCCGCCTTGGCCTCCCAAAGTGTTGGGATTACAGGTGTGAGCCACTGTGTCTGACTGATACTCAATACATATTGATAGGATTGAGTTGGAGTAGTTACATAGCAGATGGAGATTGACATTTGTTGAATATGCCAGGAGTTCTTTAACTGACACTAAACAAATTATTCTCCCATTTCCTCCCATAAACCCCTCAACAGTCCTCTCAGGTAGATGGTATATCATTCCCACAATTTCAATGGAATAAATGCATTCACAGCTTGTCATAAGCCAGGAGTTAAGCCTAGGAGTCAGCTTAGTTCCAGGCTTTGAGAGTACCCCATGCTGTCACCTCCTTCTTAGGGTGGCCTGTGAACTTGATTCTCTCAGTACTGCCTGGCTTTCTCTGAAAATTGAGTAATTTTTCCTTACCTTACCCTTAAACTTTTCTTCAACATGGAAAAGCAAAAAAAGGTTAAATCTGTATTGTGTTTGAAGTACAGTTTCGGTCTCCTTCCAAACCAGGTTCAAATGGGTTTCCCCCCTGTTTGTTAATGTCCTGCTCATCCCACAGCTTGGGGTCATCTGAGACCTTGTACTCTCCCTTTCTCCCACCTCCTGTCAGGTGTAGCCCGCCTGCCCTTCCAGTTGTATTGCTTGGTTGTCCCCATGGCATGCTTTCTTTTTTTTTTTTTTTTTTTTTTTTTTTTTTTTTTTTTTTTTTGAGACGGAGTCTCGCTCTGTCGCCCAGGCTGGAGTGCAGTGGCCGCATCTCAGCTCACTGCAAGCTCCGCCTCCCGGGTCTATGCCATTCTCCTGCCTCAGCCTCCCGAGTAGCTGGGACTACAGGCGCCCGCCACCTCACCCGGCTAGTTTTTTTTGTATTTTTTAGTAGAGACGGGGTTTCACCGTATTAGCCAGGCTGGTCTCGATCTCCTGACCTTGTGATCCGCCCGTCTCGGCCTCCCAAAGTGCTGGGATTACAGGCTTGAGCCACCGCGCCCGGCCAGCATGCTTTCTTGTAGTGGTGATGTGGGTCTTCCTGCTTGTGGGGTCTTGCCCACTCTAGTTCATGTAGTTTAAGCTGCAAGAAACAGATCTTCCTAAGTGACAGTCTGAGCCTGTCACTTAAAAAAAATAAAAAAGAAAAACAATTTGGTTGTCCTTTACCTATCAGGGACAGGAAATTACTTTACTCAACATTTGATGCTATTGAAGGTTGGGCCCAAAACACTCTCTCTTGACTCTTACAGGTATTGATCCTTTCCGGGTAATGATTTTACAGGTTACAAATTCATTATTTTTTCATACTTGCTGTGCATGATTCGTATGATTTAATTCTTTGGTGTCTTTTTCTATGGTAGAGATTGTTTAGAGCAGGGGCACATTCATATTGGAGTATAATTTAGGTTTGTCTGTATCTGACAAACTAAAATCCAAAAGGCAGACTTAGATATTTGGTTATTAGTATGTATTTCTTCCACATCTCTTCCAGTAATGTCATAAATAAATTTGCAGTGTGGCAACTGGAAACTGGATTGTTGCTTGGTCTTAGAGTTCTAGTGTAGGAAAAAACTGGCATCACTGGAATCACCTTTTCTGCAGATGTTTTTTAAATGGCTTATATGTATTTCAGGACTTTATACAAATGTCATTTATCTTACAGGTATCTAATTTATTCAGGAATTTTGATGAGTATGGAATATTAAAATGGGCTAATCACAGGCCGGGCGCGGTGGCTCAAACCTGTAATCCCAGCGCTTTGGGAGGCCGAGGTGGGCGGATCACCTGAGGTCAGTAGTTCAAGACCAGCCTGACCAACATGGCAAAACCTCGTCTCTACTAAAAATACAAAATTAGCCAGGCGTGGTGGCATGTGCCTGTAATCCCAGCTATTCAGGAGACTGAGGCAGGAGAATCGCTTGAACCAGGGAGGTGGAGGCTGTGGTAAGCCGAGATGGTGCCATTCATTGCACTCTAGCCTGGACAACAAGAGTGAAACTGAGTCTCAAAAAAAAAAAAAAAAAAGCTAATCACAGCTTTCTTGGGCTAGCTTACCAAGAGAGAATCATGGGAAGTAGATGTGTATTTGTTGAGCACATCTGATCAGTGCTGAGCTGCAGATTACTTTGACAGTATCTGTGAAGAAAAAGTTTATAAAGCAAATCAAAAGAATAAGCATGTTTTTATGAATACATTGAAACTACTGAAAATGTTTCAAAATTAGCTGTAATTAGTAGAATTTTGAAAAGTAGGTTAAGCAGAGACTTCTAATTTGAAGGCCTGAGTTAGCTGCCATTGATCTGGGGTTATTGATTGAGGCTTGTGTCGTGTTATTGAACTTCTGTTTTTACTACATATTAAAAGATAAGTGAAATGGATGGATAAGTATCAATTTTTAACAGAACTTATTTCTGTTAAACAGCACCTGTGGAATCCTCTCAAGAGGAACAGTCATTGTGTGAAGGTAATGATGCTCTCTTTGAAAGTCTACTTGAGAAAACATTAGGTTGTCTATGCTGTATAAAGCTAGATACTGTTTTGTAAATATATATTATATTTCAATCTCTTGTCTAGGTTCAAATTCAGCTGTTAGCATGGAACTTTCAGAACCTATTGGTAAGAAAATTTCTGACCATATTAATACAGTAATATGAAACTCTTTCACTCTCAAGATTTAAGTTGCAAATGTGTTATGATTATTGTAATGCCTACATTTAAGTCACATTGAGTCTTTGCTGTTAGTATTTAGAAAGTAGAACAAACTAGGCATTAACACTGTCTTGATAAACTTAGTGATTGCAAATAAAATTGAGTGGAGGAATGGTAAAGTCAATTTAAATACCTGTACGTGTTCTGTTTTCTTTTTTTGAGATGGAGTCTCGCTCTGTCGCCCAAGTTGGAGTGCAGTGGTGTGATCTCGGCTCACTGCAACCTCCGCCTCCCGGCTTCAAATGATTCTCCGGCCTCAGCTTCCTGAGTAGCTGGGATTACAAGCGCGTGCCACGACGCCTGGCAATTTTTTTGTTTTTAGTAGAGATGGGGTTTCACCATCTTGGTCAGGCTGGTCTGGAACTCCTGACCTCGTGATCCGCCCACCTCGGCCTCCCAAAGTGCTGGGATTACAGGTGTGAGCCACCATGCCAGGCCACATGTTCTGTTTTTTTGGTGAAACATGTTCTTCCTTTTTATAACTTAATTCTTAAGGGTTTCATGTTCCCAGGGTGATTAAAGTTGATGCCAAAGTTTTATTACTTTAAGAGGAAAAAGAAAATATTTCCTAAATCCTTTCATACTTTTCGTGTGTCACAATTTTAAACTTTACTTTTTTTCTTACTATCAGGGTGTCTCAACACTGGAATAACTAGGCTGTTGGGAATGTTAGGACTCTTGTTTACATTTTGTTTGTCCTCATGAAAATGAAGCTTTGCTAAAATAGCAATCTCAGCCTGTGAGTCAGTGCCCTCTGATCTGATACCAGCAGTGAGTCTGCCTTGAAAGCTGTCACCCATTTCTGTTACGAAAGAGGTTTTCCTGCTTATGTATCACTAGGCATTAGGAAATGGAACTACATATGCAAAGTCCCATTTGTTTTAAAGCTTGTGTATTTTAAAGTATAGATTATAAATCTTTTTCAGAATACTAAGTTAAAATGTCTTCCTTCAGTAGAAAATGGAGAGACAGAAATGTCTCCAGAAGAATCATGGGAGCACAAAGAAGAAATAAGTGAAGCAGAGCCAGGGGTTGGTTCCTTGGGAGATGGAAGGCCGCCAGAGGAAAGTGCCCATGAAATGATGGAGGAGGAAGAGGAGATCCCAAAACCTAAGTCTGTGGTTGCACCACCAGGTGCTCCTAAGAAAGAGCATGTAAATGTAGTATTCATTGGGCATGTAGGTAAGCTGCTGTCATAGCAATTAAAGTTACTGGATACATGAAACATAGAACATCCTTTTTAGCTACTTGGAGATGTTTAGTGAAACTGAAGCAAATTAATTGAAAATGTCTTGATTTTTAACTTGCTAGATTTTTTTTAGCTGGCAAAAAAATGCAAGTACTTTTCTTGAAGTTTAGGCAAATGAATAATTCTGTAATAGCATAGATGCTGGAAGAAAAACCTCAGTATATTGTATGTAACATATAATTAGTCTATTGACCATTGATGGTGGTTCAGCATAGATAATATCAATATCTTAGAAAATGTGCCCTTTTTTAATGAACCTCAGTTAACTTTGTTAATTTTAATGTGATTGACCTTACCAGATATCTTAATTTTGTGTGAAGCAGGAAATCAATAATTTGGAGTAACTTCTGGATGCTTGCCAGGTTGCTGGTTTAGCAAAAAACACAAGAACAAATTTATTTAATTTATTCAGATATTATCTGATTATATGACCTATCCCCAGAATTGTGAGAAAAAAATACAGAATTATATGTCTTTCATTTCTACTGTCTCTGCCTTCCCCCCGAATATGAAACACCATACTCCTTCTTTTAGTAGCAAGAACTCTTTTGAAAGTGTAAAGGAGCGACTGAGCACTGTGGCTCACGCCTGTAATCCCAGCACTTTGGGAGGCCAAGGTGGGTGGATCATGAGGTCAGGAGTTCAAGACCAGCCTGGCCAACATGGTGAAACCCTGTCTCTACTAAAAATACAAAAATTAGCCAGGTATGGCGACATGAGCCTATAATCCCATCTACTCTGGAGGCTGAGGCAGGAGAATTGCTTGAACCCAGGAGGTGAAGGTTGCAGTGAACCAAGATAGCGCCACTGCATTCCAACTCTGAGCAACGGAGCAAGATTCTGTCTCGGAGGGAAAAAAAAAAAGTGTAAAGGAGCACATACCTTACTTGCTATAAGTGAAAGCACCTAAATGTAGTTCACAGTTCTTCAGCTGCTTTTGCTCTCTGAAACTCCTAGGGAATTTATAGTCAGTTGCTGCTGTGCCTTCGGAGTAATCTGTTAAAAAATTCTTTCCTTTATCAGTAAAGTATTTCTAAATGTTTCTTTTTTTTTTCTTTTTCTTTTTTTTTTTGAGACGGAGTTTCGCTCTTGTCGCCCAGGCTGGAGTGCAATGGTATGATCTCGGCTCACTGCAACCTCCGTTTCCCAAGTTCACACGATTTTTCTGCCTCAGCTTCCCAAGTCGCTGGGATTACAGGTGGCCGCCACCATGCCTAGCTAATTTTTGTATTTTTAGTAGAAATGAGGTTTCACCATGTTGGCCAGGCTGGTCTTGAACTCCTGACCTCAGGTGATCTGTCCTCACTGCCACCGAGCCCAGCCTTGAGCCTCATTTTCAAAAGGAGAAGGGTAATGAACTAGGATTTATGCCACAAATTCATATGGAAGATTTAATTATGTATGTTAAAGGGCACTGTTGCTTGCATATGTAGCCATTGGTTTTTGGTTTTAACCTATGGTTTGCATGTTGATGTTACTTTTAGATGCTGGCAAGTCAACCATTGGAGGACAAATAATGTAAGTCTGTATCTTTTGTTAAATAACAGAGTTAAATTGATTGAATGAATTTTAGACATTGTAAACTTTCATACAGTCACACAAAGGAGATAAAATGGGTCCCCCCAAGAAAAATTAAAAATAAAATTACTGAGACGTAATACTGATGTTAGGAAGTGATTTTTGGCCTGGTGTGGTGGAACACACCTCTAATCCCAGCATTTTGAGAGGCTAAGGTGGGAGGATCACTTGACTTGAGGTCTAGAGTTTGAAACCAGCCTGGGCCAGCCTGGGCAAGACAGTGAGACTCTGTCTCTACTTTAATTTTTTTAAAAAAGTAGTAGTTTTTGTAATGTGACTATTGCTATTGTTAAATGTGTTTCTGAAAGCTTTTTACATTTTTTAAAAATAAAAAATTAACATAAAACTCTAGATTATGGGAAATCTTAGTCTGCTTTGCATATAACATACATGGGAATAATGAAAACCAGCTCTTGAATCTGGTGAATGGGAGAACTGTTTTTTCCTCATTCATTAGCTCCTTAAATGTATATGGATTTAATAGACAGGTAGACTAGCTAAAATGCTAAGATAATTTTTTGATCGTATGATAGGAATTTCCTAGGTATGAAATGACTGGCTGGCTTTAGTAATGCATTTTAGTATTGACAAATCTTGATAACTAAAAAGTCCTAAATTTTTAATTGCTCCTCTAAATTAGACCCATTGCTATAAAAAATAAAAATAAAACTATATTTATTTTAAGAGACAGGGTCTTGCTGTGTTGCCCGGGCTGGAGCGTAGTGGCTATTTATAGGGGGGATCATAGCACACTGTAGCTTCAAACTCCTGTGCTCAACTGATCCTCCTACCTCAGCCTCTCAAGTAGCTGGGACTACATGCTTGCACCACCATGCCCACCTTATATTTACTTTAAAAAACAAACAAAAACCTTCTATATTCTGATATAATTTTAGATTTACGGAATGATTGCAAAAACAGTACAGAAAGTTCCCTTCATTCATCCTGCCCTGATGTTAACATCTTATAACCATAGTCATTCATCAGAACTTCCTTATTACTGGTGAAATTAGTCATAATTACTTGGTTAAGGTGTCATCTGTCAAGATTGTCCACTATAAGGTTAGTTTTTCCTTTTCTTTTTTTTTTTTTTTTTTTTTTTTTTGAGACTGAGTCTCACTGTATCGCCCAGGCTGGAGTGCAGTGGCGCGATCTTGGCTCATTGCAACCTCTGCCTCCAGGGTTCAAGCAATTCTCCTGCCTTAGTCTCCCAAGTGGCTGGGATTATAGGCATGCACCACCACGTCTGGCTAATTATTTTGTATTTTTAGTAGAGATGAGGTTTCACTATGTTGATCAGGCTGGTCTCGAACTCTTGACCTTGTGATCCGCCTGCTTTGGCCTCCCAAAGTGCTGGGATTATGGGCATGAACCACCACACCAGGCCACTTTGTCTGATAATTTGAGACTATAAATATCCTTTTTCACTTACACTTTCCATAATTTTAGCATCCACCAGTGGTACCTTTAACTATTTTCTAGCCAGGCATGGTGGCTCTCACACCTGTAATCCCAGCACTTTGGGAGGCCGAGGTGGGCAGATCACTTGAGGTCAGGAGTTCGAGACCAGCCTGACCAACATGGTGAAACCCAGTCTCTACTGAAAATACAAAAACTTAGCCTGGCATGGTGGCACATGCCTGTAATCCCAGCTGCTTGAGAGACTGAGACAGGAGAATCACTTGGACCCAGGAGGAAGAGGTTGCAGTGAGCTGAGACCACGCCGCTGCACTCTACCCTGGGCGACACAGCGAGACCCTGTCTCAAAAAAAAAAAAAAAAAATATGGCCAGGCGCAGTGACTCAGTGACTCACGCCTGTAATCCCAGCACTTTGGGAGGCCGAGGCGGGTGGATCACCTGAGGTGAGGAGTTTGAGACCAGCCTGGTCAACATAGTGAAACCCTGTCTCTACTACAAGTACAAAAATTAGCCGGGCATGGTGGTGGATGCCTGTAATCCCAGCTACTCGGGAGGCTCAGGCAGGAGAATCACTTGAACCCGGGAGACAGAGGTTGCAGTGAGCCGAGATTGTGCCATTGCACTCCAGCTGGATGACAAGAGCGAAACTCCGTCTCAAAAAAAAAATATATATATATATTTTTTTTTTAATAGATATTTTTAATACATATATTTTGAGATGGACACACACACACACACATAAAATAACTATTTTCTGGAGTTGAAATTCCCCTCGACGATTTTCACATTTTCCTAATTCCACTGAGTAATTCGTGAATAATTGTTTACTTTTTTTTCTTTAAATGTTTTCAGGTATTTGACTGGAATGGTTGACAAAAGGACACTTGAAAAGTATGAAAGAGAAGCTAAAGAGAAAAACAGAGAAACTTGGTATAGTAAACTTTAATGACATTATAAATTACTTTTAAGGAAACGATGGCCACTTAGTGCTTTTGGAGCCTGTTAAAATATAAATTGTTGAAGTCTAAAATGGTATCGCAACAAAGGAAATTTCCCCTCTCCTCATAATACACAGAAGATGAGTTCCTAATGACTTAATAACTAACACAGAGAAATTTGGAAACAATCCATATATTTGGTGATAGACTTGTTGAAAATATTATAAACCATCCATTTAATTGGGTCATTCTGCAACCACTGAAAACTTACATTTACATAATTTATAGTAACTATGAATAGAACTTGCATTGTGGTGGCAGTTGGGGGGAAGCAGGAAACATCCTTGTGCTTAAGATATGACCATTATAGGCCGGGCGCGGTGGCTCAAGCCTGTAATCCCAGCACTTTGGGAGGCCAAGACGGGCGGATCACGAGGTCAGGAGATCGAGACCATCCTGGCTAACACAGAGAAACCCCGTCTCTACTAAAAAATACAAAAACATAGCCGGGCAAGGTGGCGGGCGCCTGTAGTCCCAGCTACTCGGGAGGCTGAGGCAGGAGAATGGCGTAAACCCGGGAGGCAGAGCTTGCGGTGAGCTGAGATTCGGCCATTGCACTCCAGCCTGGGCGACAGCACGAGACTCCATCTCAAAAAAAAAAAAAAAAAAAGATATGACCATTATGTAAATAAATGCTGGAAATAAAATGGAATGGAATTATTGACTGGTTGCCTTTGAATGGTGAGACAGTCAACTTTTTTCTGTTTTCTAACCTTACTACTTTTATTTTTAAAAAGTTAGCAAGCCTTATCTCAATGGGATATTGGTGGTCATTTAAGAAAAAATAAAATTATATTCCTCTATAATAAGTGGGAAAAATGCTAGTCAGTGTTATAAAAAATTGAGGACATGCTATGAAGTACAGATGATGAGGTAAGCTAAATTAATGCTTACTGTTATGGATGGTTTGAATTTATATAAATTTTTACTTGGCAGTGTAATATTGAAGCAATTTTTAGCAAGTAGCCATTGCTCCCACATGGTGCGTTAGTGGCTTTCACTTTTCAAAAATATCTGAGGACAGTTATTTTTTATTTTATTAAAAAGTTTTAGGCCTGGCACAGTGGTTTACGCCTGTAATCCCAGCACTTTGGGACACCGAGGCGGACGGATCACGAGGTCAGGAGATCGAGACCATCGTGGCTAACACGGTGAAACCCCTTCTCTGCTAAAAATCCAAAAAATTAGCTGGGCGAGGTGGCAGGCACCTGTAGTCCTAGCCACTAGGGAGGCTGAGGCAAGAGAATGGCATGAACCTGGGAGGCGGAGCTTGCAGTGAGCCGAGATCGCGCCACTGCACTCCAGCCTGGGCAACAGAGTAAGACTCCCTGTCAAAAAAAAAAAAAAAAAAAAAAAAATTTTTATTGGGCCAGGTGTGGTGACTCACGCCTGTAATCTCAGCACTTTGGGAGGCAAGGCAGGCAGATCACCTGAGGTCAGGAGTTCGAGACCACCCTGGCCAACATGGTGAAACCTTGTCTCTACTAAAACTACAAAAATGGCTGGGTGCAGTGGCTCATGCCTGTAATCCCAGCTCTTTGGGAGGCCGAGGCAGGCGGATCACCTGAGGTCAGGAGTTCGAGACCAGCCTGACCAACATGGAGAAACCCTGTCTCTACTAAAAATACAAAATCAGCTGGGCGTGGTGGCACATGCCTCTAATCCCATCTACTAGGGAGGCTGAGGCAGGAGAATCACTTGAACCCGGGAGGCGGAGGTTGCAGTGAACCGAGATCGGGCTGTTGCACTCCAGGCTGGGCAACAAGAGTGAAACTCCATCTCCAAAAAAAACAAAACGACAAAAATTAGGAAGGTGTGGTGGTGGGCACCTGTAATCCCAGCTAAGCTACTTGGGAGCCTGAGGCAGGAGAATAGCTGAAACCTGGGAAGCAGAGGTTGCAGTGAGCCGAGGTGGTGCCGCTGCACTCCATCCTGGGCCAGAGTGAGACTCCGTCTCAAAAAAAAAAAAAGGGGGCCAGGCATGGCCTGGGCTCTGTCGCCCAGGCTAGAGTGTAGTGGCTCCATCTCCGCTCACTGCAAGCTCTGCCTCCCGAGTTCACACCATTCTCCTGCCTCAGCCTCCCGAGTAGCTCGGACTACAGGTGCCCGCCACCACGCCCGGCTAATTTTTTGTATTTTTAGTAGAGTCGGGGTTTCACTGTGTTAGCTAGGATGGTCTTGATCTCCTGACCTCGTGATCCGCCCGCCGTAGCCTCTCAGAGTGCTGAGATTATAGGCGTCAGTCACCGTGCCCATCCAAAAAAGTTGTATTACCCTTTGACTCTCAAGACACCCATTACTTGTGTTGTATTTTGTGCCATGTGAGTATAAAAATGAAGTTATAAGGGAGCTCATTATCACTTAACACACAGTGATACTGGCATTTGTACTTAGTTTTTCTCTGTATGTTGTCAACTTGCCATAAAATAATGTTCTAGACTGTATAATTGACTGTGTTTATATAAAACCTCCAAGGTTTTGAATCAAAATAATACATTTTTTCAGTTTTCTTTTTTTTTGGAGACAGAGTCTCCCTGTGTCACCAGGCTGGAGTGCAGTGGTGCAATCTCAGCTCACTGCAATGTCCGCCTCCTGGGTTCAAGCGATTCTCCTGCCTCAGCCTACCCAGTAGCTGGGACTACAGGCACGCACCACCATGCCCAGCTAATTTTTGTATTTTTAGTAGAGACGGGGTCTCACCATGTTGGCCAGAATGGTCTCGATCTCTTGACCTCAGGTAATCCGCCTGCCTCGGCCTCCCAAAGTGCTGGGATTATAGGCGTGAGCCACTGTGCCCAACCCCCCCTTTTTTTGAGACAGAGTCTCGCTCTGTTGCCCAGCCTGAAGTGCAGTGGCACAGTCTCGGCTCACTGCAACCTCTACTTCCCAACTTCAAGCGATTCTCCTGTTTCAGCTTCTGAAATAGCTGTGACTATAGGTATGCACTACTATGCCCAATTTTTGTATTTTTAGTAGAGATGAGGTTTTGTTGTATTGGCCAGGCTGGTCTCAAACTCCTGACCTCAGGTCATCTGCCAGCCTCGCCCTCCCAAAGTGTGGGGATTAAAGGCATGAGCCACCGCACCCAGCCCTATTCTTTCAATTTCTTCGTTTACTTTTTTTTCTTTTAATTTGAGACGGAGCCTCTCCCTGTTGCCCAGGCTGGAGTGCAGTGGCAGATCTTGGCTTACTGCAAGCTCCTGAGTTCAAGCGATTCTCCTGCCTCAGCCTCCTAAGTAGGTGGGATTACAGGTGGGCGCCTCCACACCCTGCTAATTTTTGTATTTTCAGTAGAGATGTGGCATCACCATGTTGGTCAGGCTGGTCTCAAACCCCTGACCTCATGATCCACCACCTTGGCCTCCAGAAGTGCTAGGATTACAGGTGTGAGCCACCGTGCCCGGCTCAGTTTTTTTTTGTTTGTTTGTTTGTTTGTTTGTTTTTGAGACGGAGTCTCGCTCTGCCGCCCAGGCTGGAGTGCAATGGCCGGATCTCAGCTCACTGCAAGCTCCGCCTCCCGGGTTCACGCCATTCTCCTGCCTCAGGCTCCCGAGTAGTTGGGACTACAGGCGCCCGCCACCGTGCCCGGCTAGTTTTTTGTATTTTTTAGTAGAGACGGGGTTTCACCGTGTTAGCCAGGATGGTCTCGATCTCCTGACCTCGTGATCCGCCCGTCTTGGCCTCCCAAAGTGCTGGGATTACAGGCTTGAGCCACCGCGCCCGGCCCCGGCTCAGTTTTAATTTCACCAGTCTTGTTCATGATTTAGTTGTTGTGTGATGGACATAAAGCTGGATGTTGTCAATTATATCTTTAATGGTGAAGAATATCCTGAAAACTCTGATGTTCTTAGGAATATTATTCTTTTTTAAAAAATTATTTCAGGTACTTGTCTTGGGCCTTAGACACAAATCAGGAAGAACGAGACAAGGGTAAAACAGTAGAAGTGGGTCGTGCCTATTTTGAAACCGAAAAGAAGCATTTCACAATTCTAGATGCCCCTGGCCACAAGAGTTTTGTCCCAAATATGATTGGTGGTGCCTCTCAAGCTGATCTGGCTGTGCTGGTAAGAAGACATTTCCAGTCCGTCTAATTTGTTAGTAGCCCCACTTACGTCTTTAAATTTGAATTTATCTTCTAAAAGCTCAAATTCAGGTTGTAGTGAAATATAATGATGTACACGGTCAGTTTTCATCATACTAATCTCTTCAAGAAATCTTCAAAATTTGATTTACTTCTGAAAATATATGTTACCTTTTCTCTCCTGTTGCTGTTACCTATTACCATGTCAGATCTTAGTCTCTATTAAATGCCAAGTCCGCCGTTAGGCACCATGGGTAAAAGATGAATAGGAAACCATCTGTTTCATATGGTCTTCAGTCGTTTTGCAATCTTCACAAAATACTGGTAGTAGATCCCTTTTTTTATTTTTATTTTTTGTAGTTACAAGGTCTAGAAAGTAAATGTTGGAATTTTAAAATATGCAGGTATACTAGATTTTGGGAATGTGGAGGATTGGAAGCATTTAGACATTGTTTGATTTGTGACATTCAAAAGCAAGTACGTCATAACTCATTTGCTTCTATTTTCTTGCAAGAAAAACCTTGTGATATAACTGAAAGATGTTTTACTGCCATAAGGGTATGCCTGAAGGCGTAGGAGTAAACTGTTTCCTTTCTTGGAATTAGGTAATCTCAGCCAGGAAAGGAGAGTTTGAAACTGGATTTGAAAAAGGAGGACAGACAAGAGAACATGCAATGTTGGCAAAGACAGCAGGTGTAAAACACCTAATTGTGCTAATTAATAAGATGGATGATCCAACAGTAAATTGGAGCAATGAGAGGTGAGCGTAGATGTCTGGTTTTATGTTAGTGGGACTAAGGATGGTTTTGTTATTGTACGCCTTTTTCTCTAGGGTTTTTCTAAACCTTAATCTGTTTACTTAGGAAACTAGAGTTCTTGGTTTACATTGTAATTGAGTTATTTTGGTTATATTATAATTGTAGATATGAAGAATGTAAAGAGAAACTAGTGCCATTTTTGAAAAAAGTTGGCTTCAATCCCAAAAAGGACATTCACTTTATGCCCTGCTCAGGACTTACTGGAGCAAATCTCAAAGAGCAGTCGGATTTCTGTCCTTGGTACATGTAAGTAACTGTTTTTTCCTTTTTTTAAAAAGGAAAAGGATGTTACTACTTAAATTACTTATAAAGACATACGCTGAGTAACATGTTAACATACGCTATTGAGCATACATCTTTATAAGTAGTTTAAGAGAATATTAACTGTAACCTTGGTTTTTTTTTTTTTTTTTTTTTTTTTTTTTTTGAGACGGAGTCTCGCTCTGTCGCCCAGGCTGGAGTGCAGTTGCCGGATCTCAGCTCACTGCAAGCTCCGCCTCCCGAGTTCATGCCATTCTCCTGCCTCAGCCTCCGGAGTAGCTGGGACTACAGGCGCTCGCCACCTCGCCCGGCTAGTTTTTCGTATTTTTTAGTAGAGACGGGGTTTCACCGTGTTAGCCAGGATGGTCTCGATCTTCTGACCTTGTGATCCGCCCGTCTCGGCCTCCCAAAGTGCTGGGATTACAGGCTTGAGCCACCGCGACCGGCTACCTTGGTTTTAAAAATACTTAGATCTTTGCCCATTTTTAAACTGGGTTGTCATTTTGTTGCTGAGTCCTAAGAGTTCTTTTTAATACTGGCCACCAGTCCCTTATCAGCTGCAATCTGATTATAGCAAGTATTTTCTCCCACTTTATGAGTTGCCTTTTTTCACTTCTCGATGGTGTCCTTTGAAGCACAAAAGGTTTTATTTTTGAAGCTTTTTACATTTAGGTGTGTATTTTATTTTATTTTATTTTTTATTTTTTTTTTTTTGAGACGGAGTCTTGCTCTGTCACCCAGGCTGGAGTGCAGTGGCCGGATCTCAGCTCACTGCAAGCTCCGCCTCCCGGGTTTACGCCATTCTCCTGCCTCAGCCTCCCGAGTAGCTGGGACTACAGGCGCCCGCCACCTCGCCCGGCTATTTTTTTGTATTTTTTAGTAGAGACGGGGTTTCACCGTGTTAGCCGGGATCGTCTCTCGATCTCCTGACCTCGTGATCCGCCCGTCTCGGCCTCCCAAAGTGCTGGGATTACAGGCTTGAGCCACCGCGCCCGGCCTGTGTATTTTATTTTGAGTTAACTTTTGTGTAAGATGTAAGGTCTATGTCTAGGTTCATTTTGTTTTTGTATATTAATTGTTTACACACAATTTGTTGAAAAGACTATTCTTTTTCCATTGAATTGAATTGGCTCCCTCATTGAAAATCAAATGACCATAAATACGAGTTTATTCTTGGACTCTGTGTTTCTGTTTTTTTGTTGTTGTTGTTTATTTGGTTTTTTTTGAAACAGGCTTTCACTCTGTTGCCCAGGCTGGAGTGCAGTGGCATGATCTCAGCTCACTGCAACTTCTACCTCCCAGCTCAAGAGATCCTCCCACCTCAGCCTCCCAAGTCGTAGGGACTATAAGCACATGCCACCGCACGTGGCTGATTTTTGTATTTTTAGTAGAGATGGGGAGTCACCATGTTGCCCAGGCTGGTCTTGGACTCCTGGGCTCAAGAGATGCACCTGCTTTTTGGCCTCCCAAAGTGCTGGAATTATAGGCATGAGCCACTGCACCCAGCCAGTACTGTATGTTTATGGAATCTTGGTTTCAAAACTGGAAAAGTGAATAAAAACTAAGTAATATAGTCAATTACATATAGGTTATTTGCTATAAAATACTTTTCTAAATTTTAATAAGTTTATGAGGAAGCCTTATACTGAGCAGTTTTGTAATATTTTTCGTTTTCTGTGGAATAAGTGAGATGAAATGGATAATAAATTGGTTGAATGGGAAAAATACATGAGTAGAATGAAAATATTGTTATAACCTGTTTAAAGTTATAGTCATGTAACTTAACATTTTGATATTTATGTTGACTTTCTTTTCTTTAATGGATATTGTTGTTATGTTCTCAGTGGATTACCGTTTATTCCATATCTGGATAATTTGCCAAACTTCAATAGATCAGTTGATGGACCAATCAGGCTGCCAATTGTGGATAAGTACAAGGTACCCAAAATGTTAAAGAAATTGGGTTTCTTGGGAGGTGAAATCATAGTTGTGCATTTTGTTTCTAATTATGAAAACTTTTTTTCTTTTTTTTCTTTTTGAGACAGAGTCTCACACTCTGTTCTCCAGGCTAGAGTGCAGTGGTGCAGTCTGGGCTCACTGCAAGCTTGCAGGTCACGCCTTGCAGGTTCAGGCCATTGCCCTGCCTCAGCCTCCTGAGTAGCTAGGACTACAGGTACCCACCACCATGCCTAACTAATTTTTTTGTATTGTTAGTAGAGACAGGGTTTCACCGTGTTAGCTAGGATGGTCTCGATCTCCTGACCTTGTGATCCATTCACCTTGGCCTCCCAAAGTGCGGGGATTACAGGTGTGAGTTACTGCACCTGGCCTTCTTTTTTTTTTTTTTTTGAGATGGAGTCTCGTTCTGTCACCCAGGCTAGAGTGCAGCGGTGCGATCTCAGCTCACTGCAATCTCTGTCTTCCAGGTTCAGGAGATTCTCCAGCCTCAGCCTCCTAAGTCGCTGGGACTACAGACATGTGCTACTGCATCCGGCTAATTGTTTTTTGTATTTTTATTTATTTATTTATTTATTTTTTTTTTTTTGAGACGGAGTCTCGCTATGTCGCCCAGGGTGGAGTGCAGTGGCCGGATCTCAGCTCACTGCAAGCTCCGCCTCCCGGGTTTTTACGCCATTCTCCTGCCTCAGCCTCCCGAGTAGCCGGGACTACAGGCGCCCACCACCTCGCCCGGCTATTTTTTTGTATTTTTTAGTAGAGACGGGGTTTCACCGTGTTAGCCAGGATGGTCTCGAACTCCTGACCTCGTGATTCGCCCGTCTCGGCCTCCCAAAGTGCTGGGATTACAGGCTTGAGCCACCGCGCCCGGCCTGTATTTTTAGTAGAGATGGGGTTTCACAGTGTTGGCCAGGCTGGTCTCGAACTCCTAAGCTCAGGTGATCTGCCTGCCTTGGCCTCCCAAAGTGCTGGGATTACAGGCATGAGCCACCATGCCTGGTCCAGAAACTTTATTAACAACATAACATTGATGTCTTTTTCTTACTGGCTTTATTTTAGTGGTATAGACAGACCATAATTTATTCAACAAGTTTAGTTTATTTTAGCTGTTTCCAGATGAGCCAGGGATCATATCTCAGTGATAAACTCATAGATGTAACTGCTGGGCTCAAAGGATTTTCTCATTAAAGTTGATGCATATTGATAAATAGCATCGCAAAAATACTGTGCTAACTTCTGTTACCACTGGCAGCATGAGTGTTCGTTTTACCACAGCCTCACCAGCACTGGATGTTCATCTTAAAATAAACTTCCTTGTTTTTAACTGGATTTCCAACTTGAATTTTTTTTAAGTTTTGCGGTATCAATGTATGTAATGTTTTCTCCTCCTCAAATACATCATTCTTTAATTAGCTCCATTCTAAATTTCTTTAACAAATACTGTTTTTTCCAATTTTATATATGAGGAAACAGGCCTAGAGATCAGGAGAACCTGAATTGGTACAATCAGTTCAGATCTTCCAACATGAATTTCTGTGTTGTTTTTTGCACCTTTTTTTTTTTCTTTTTTCTTTTTTTAGATGGAGTCTCGCTCTTTCGCCAGGCTGGTGTGCAGTGGCATGATCTCAGCTCACTGCAACCTCTGCCTCCTAGGTTTAAGCGATTCTCATGCCTCAGCCTTCCGAGTAGCTGGGATTATAGGCAAGCACCATCACACCCAGCTAATTTTTGTATTTTTAGTAGAAATGGGGTTTCACCGTGTTAGCCAGGATGGGCTCGATTTCCTGACCTTGTGAGCCACCGACCCCAGCCTGTTTTTTGAGACAGAGTCTTGCTCTGTTTCAAGCTAGAGTTGAGTGGTTCAGTCTTGGTTCATGGCAACCTCTGCCTCCCGAGTAGCTGGGATTACAGGCATTCCACCATGCCTGGCTAATTTTTGTATTTTTAGTAGAGATGGGGTTTCGCCATATTGGCCAGGCTGGTCTCGAACTCCTGACCTCAGGTGGTCCACCCCCCTCTGCCTCCCAAAGTGTTGAGATTATAGGCATGAGCCACCGTACCCACCCTGTACCATATTTTCTTTTTAAATCATAGGCATCCTGCATTATTAATATGATCACACAAATGCTTATGACAAATTATTATAGAGTATTTGTTACTGAGTTTAAGATGAACCTAAGCCTTCTACTTAAGCAAATGATTTTCCTTTATGAATAAGCAGTGTAGAATTTCACTTTGGACTATTGAGCTGTTATACAGCACCAGTAAGTCTGAAACTGGATTTTATTTTACATTTCATCAGGATATGGGCACTGTGGTCCTGGGAAAGCTGGAATCAGGATCTATTTGTAAAGGCCAGCAGCTTGTGATGATGCCAAACAAGGTAAGAATCGGTTATGCTGTTTCCCATCTATTTATTGATTTTTTTTTTTTTTTTTTTTTAAAGATAGGGTCTTGTTCTGTCACTGAGGCAGCAGTGCAATGGCACAGACATAGCTTATTGCAGCCTCAAACTTTCAAGTAATCCTGCCACCTGAGCCTCCCAAGTAGCTGGGACTATAGGCATGTGCCACTCTGCCTGGCTAATTTTTTTTTTTTTTTTTTTAAATAAAAATTGAGATGGGGTCTCACTATGTTGACTAGACTAGTCTCTAACTCCTGGCCTCAAACAATCCTCCCATTTTGGCCTCCCAAAGTACTAGGATTACAGGCGTGAGCCACCATACCTGACCTCCTTTGTGTTATTTTTGACTGTTCAATTGCTGATGTTTGCAGATAACCTGAAGCAGGGCTTCTCTAACAGCTCCAAAGATGTTGCTTATGGTGGACCACATACTTGAGTCATCAGTACCTTCAGATGGGGATTGTGCTAGATTTCAGTGAGAATTTATTTACCATGCTAACTCCAGGCAGAGTAAATTAGAAAAAGAATCCATTATCAAGTGTAATATTTAGACATAATTGGCACCTTACAAATTGTATTATCTCGCTTCTTGATGCCTTGTGCATTGGAGATTAGAATATATAGTATCTTCTAAAATGTTTCTATTTTAAAGCCTGCTTTTTCCTATTATCTTTGCAACTTGAAGGCTGACATCTGAATGAAAATAATTATCAGGTTGAGTTCTTAGTTAGTTGTTGTTGTTTTGAGACGGAGTCTAGCCCCATCGCCCAGGCTGGAGTGCAGTGGTGCATTCTCGACTTACTGCAACCTCTGCCACCTGGGTAGCTGGGATTACAGGCATGCATCACTATATCCGGCTAACGTTTGTAGTTTTAGTAGAGACAGGGTTTCACCATGTTGGCCAGGATGGTCTAGATCTCCTGACCTCATGATCTGCCCGCCTGGGCCTCCCAAAGTGCTGGGATTACAGGCGTGAGCCACCACACCCAGCCCTTACTGAGTTTTGTCTGTAGAGTTGTCACAAAAATTACGGAGATGAGCCAGGCCGGGTGACTAACACCTAGCACTTTGGGAGTTTGAGGTGGACAGATAGCTTGAGCCCAGGAATTGGAGACCACACTGGGCAACGTAGGGAGACTCTGTCTCTTTGAAAAATAAAATTAGCTACTTGTGGTGATACATGCCTGTGGTCCCAGCTCTTTGGGAGGTTGAGGCAGGAGGATTGCTTAAGCCCAGGAAGTCAAGGCTGCTATGATTTATGATGTCTGATCATACCACTGCACTCCAGGCTGGGCAACGGAGCAAGACCTTTTCTCGAAAAAAAAAAAAAGCTATGGAGGTGTAAGGCAGCTTGGTGGTTGCAAGGGGCTAAAGGAGGGAAAGTAGGGAGTGACTGCTTAATGGGTATAGGATTTCCTTTTTGGGACAATAAAGTTTTAGAATTAGTGGTATTGATTGTACAACATGGTGAATACACTAGATGGCACTGAATTGCAAACTAAATGGTTTAAAAGTTAAATGTTATTATTTATATTTTACCAGAATAGAAAAAAGTATGATTCTCTAAACATAAGTGAAGTTAGTACCCAGACATATTTGCAAGTGAGGGGCCTTAGTAGCTAGTATAGAGAAAGTGGCTGTTCTCTGTGGAAGCCGTCACTTGATACTAATCACTAGGCAGGTATAGAATGTCCTTGAGTTGAGCAAGTCTCAAAAACTCACTTCAGTTTAGTCCTCCTGAATCTCAGTGGAACAGAGCTAGAATAGTTTAAAAGACATAGAGGCGGCTGGCACAGTGGGCCACGCATGTAATGCCAGCACTTTGGGAGGCTGAGGTGGGTGGATCACAAGGTCAGGAGTTCGAGACCAGCTTGGCCAACATAGTGAAACCCCGTCTCTACTAAAAATACAAAAAATTAGCCAAGTGTGTCAGCAGGTGCCTGTAATCCTAGCTATCCAGGAGGCTGAGACAGGAGAATCGCTTGAACCCCGGAGGTGGAGGTTACAGCGAGCCAAGATCACACCACTGCACACCAGCACGGGCAGCAGTGCGAGACTCCGTCTCAAATATCAAATAAAAAAGTGGCAAGACTTTTACAATAAAAAATTCATGGGGTTGGCAACCTATGGAATGAGAGAAAACATTTGCCAATCATATATCTAAATATGGGGTTAATACTAGAATATATGAAGAACTCCTACAAGTCAACAAAAAAACTAAACAACCCAATTCAAAAATGGGCAAAGGACTGCAATAGACATTTTTCCAAAGAAGATGTACAAACAGCCAAAACGAACATGAAAAGATGCTTAGCACCACTAACCATTAGGGAAATAGAAATCAAATCCACAGGGCTGGACATGGTGGCTTACGCCTATCATCCCTGCACTTTGGGAGAAGCTGAGGCAGGAGGATCACTTGAATTTTGAGACCAGGCCAGGTCTCTATGTGTAAGATTCCATCTCAGTTAAAAACTTTTTTTGGAAAACAAAGTAACATGTGTTGGCAGGGATGTGGAGAATTTGGAACCCTTGTGCACTGTTGGTAATGTAAAATTGTGCCAAGTGCTGTGAAAAAATATAGCAGTTCCTCAAAAAATCAAACATAGATTTCCCACGTAATCCAGCAATACCATTTCTGAGTATATACTCAAAAGAGTTGAAAGCAGAGTCTCAGATATCTGTATAAACATGTTCCTAGATGCATTATTCACATTAGCCAGAAGGTGGAAGCAGCCCTGGTGTCCCTAAAGGATGAATGGATAAAGCAAGCGTGTTACATATATGTAATAGAATATTGTACAGCCTTCAAAAGGAAGTTCTGACATAGGCCACAACATGAATGAACCTTGAGGACATTATGCTATGTGAAATAAACCAGTCACAAAAAGACAAATACCGTATGATTCTACTTAAATGAGGTACCTCGAATAGTCACATCTGTCAACTGAAAGTAGGATGGTGGTTGCCAGTGTTTGGGGGAATGGGGAGTTTCAGTTTTGCAAGATAACAAGATTTTAGAGTTCTGAATATTGGTTGTACAATATTTTAATGTATTTAATACTATTGAAATGTACACCTAAAATCGTTATGATGGTAAATTTTGTTACATGTATTTTAACCACAGTAATTAATGGGTTAAATTAAAAATTGGGTTTTTACTTTGATATTTTATGAAACTGTTCTGAAATACAGATAGTGGTTTTTTTGTTATTTTTTTTATTTTTATTTTTTTGAGACGGAGTCTCACTCTGTATGCCAGGCTGGAGTGTAGTGGCACGATCTCAGCTCACTGCAACCTCCACCTCCCGGGTCCCAGTTCAAGCAATGCTCCTGCCTCAGCCTCCCGAGTAGCTGGGATTACAGGAACGTGCCAACATGCCTAGCTCATTTTTGTATTTTTAGTAGAGACGGGGTTTCACCATGTTGGCCAGGCTGGTCTTGAACTTATGACCTCGTGATCCACCTGCCTTGGCCTCCCAAAGTGCTGGGATTACAGGCGTGAGCCACTGCGCCCAGCCAATACAGATTGTTTTTTAGGTGAGTGACTTCTAAACTCTTGTTTCTTTCTTTCTTTTTTTTTTTTTTTGAGACGGAGTCTCCTACTGTGGCCCAGGCTGGAGTACACTGGCGCCATCTTGGCTTACTGCAACCTCCACCTCCAGGGTTCAAGCAGTTCTCTGCCTCGGCCTCCCGAGTAGCTGGGATTACAGGTGCCCGCCACCGCACCTGGCTAATTTTTGTATTTTTAGTAGAGACAGGATTTCACCATCTTGGCAAGGCTGGCCTTGAACTCCTGACATCATGGTCCACGTGCCTCAGCCTCCCAAAGTGCTGGGATTCCAGGTGTGAGCCACCACGCCTGGCACCCCCCGTCCTTTTTTTTTTTCCCTGGAGATGGAGTTTCGCTCTTGTTGCCCAGGCTGGAGTACAGTGACACGATCTTGGCTCACTGCATCCTCTGCATCCTGGGTTCAAGTGATTCTCCTGCCCAGTCCTCCCGAGTAGCTGGGATTACAGGCACCTGCCACCATGCCCCGCTAATTGCTTTTTTTCTTTTGTATTTTTAGTAGAGACAGGGTTTCACCATGTTGGCCAGGCTGGTCTCAAACTCCTGACCTCAGGTGATCCACCCGCCTCAGCCTCCCAAAGTGCTGAGGCATGAGCCACTGCACCCGGCCTGCAGAGCATTGTTAAATGTAGTAAATGTCACTGATGGTAAATTTCATGTGTATCTCCTCTCACATCACTTGTTCTTTTGCTTCACCTTACTGCCACAGCCAGCATTGGAAGTACTGAGGAGCAATACTGGCATCAGAACTGGAGGCTTCCATAACTATTTTATTTTTACATTAAAAACTTTTTTTTTTTTTTTTAAAGACAGGGTCTCGCTGTGTCACTCAGGCTACAGTGTGGTGGTGTGATCGTAGCTCACTGCAGCCTTAAACTCCTGGGCTCAGGCAATCCTCATGCCTCAACCTTCCAAGTAGCTGGGCTAAAGGCATGTGGACTACCCAGCTCTATGGACTATTTTGTTAGAAACAAAGAGTTTAGGGCCGGGCGCGGTGGCTCAAGCCTGTAATCCCAGCACTTTGGGAGGCCGAGACGGGCGAATCACGAGGTCAGGAGATCGAGACCATCCTGGTTAACACGGTGAAACCTCGTCTCTACTAAAAATACAAAAAACTAGCCGGGCGAGGTGGCGGGCGCCTGTAGTCCCAGCTACTCGGGAGCCTGAGGCAGGAGAATGGCGTAAACCTGGGAGGCGGAGCTTGCAGTGAGCCGAGATCCGGCCACTGTACTCCAACCTGGGCGGCAGAGCGAGACTCCGTCTCAAAAAAAAAAAAAAAAAAAAAAAAAAAGAAACAAAGAGTTTAGGCTGGGCGCGGTGGCTCACGCCTGTAATCTGAGCACTTTGGGAGGCAAAGGTGGGTGGATCACCTGAGGTCAGGAGTTTGAGACCTGCCTGGCCAACATGGTGAAACCTCGTCACTACTAAAAATACAAAAAATTAGCCGGGCGAGGTGGCGGGTGCCTGTAATCGCAGCTACTTGGGAGGCTGAGGCAGGAGAATGGCTTGAACGCAGGAGGTGGAAGTTGCAGTGAGCCAAGATCACGCCACTGCACTCCAGCCTGGGCAACAAGAGCAAAAGTCCACCTCAAAAAAAAAACAACAGTCCTATGCAGCCATCATCACTATCTAATTCCAGAGCATTTGATCACACCAAAAGGAAATTACGTATTCATTAAATAGGTGATAGACTTTTAAAGCTTAGTTCAATAACTTTTAAGTAGTGCACAATTCCGATATTTGGAGATTGATAGGTAATGGAAGACAGGTTTATTAAATCCTTCATAGAATTCCATAATAATAAAAATTATATCCATGAAACTGAAATCCAAATATTGTGTTTTTGATTTTGAAAAAGTAAAAAAGGCAAATGCTAGTGTATACCGTGTTCTATTTGGAAATGATTAGAATGTGATATTTAAAAGGTGACACGTTAATACTTTAATTGGCAGTTACACTTCTAGGATATGATTTTCACCGATCATATCTAGGCTAAGATTTTATGTCCATACAGATATAATAAGTGTTTACAGTCAAATCTTGAAACTCTTTATTGAGCAGACATTCAGATCATTTTATGTCCCATAATGCAGTGAATGTGTCAGAAAACCTCCAATCTTGTTTTATTTTAAAGCACAACGTGGAAGTTCTTGGAATACTTTCCGATGATGTAGAAACGGATACTGTAGCCCCAGGTGAAAACCTCAAAATCAGATTGAAAGGAATTGAAGAAGAGGAGATTCTTCCTGGATTTATACTTTGTGATCCTAATAATCTTTGTCATTCTGGACGCACATTTGATGCCCAGGTAAACAAATTATTGTCGTTGTAATAGTGGGTTTTAATGTCTAAATGAAATTGGAATATCAGTGCCTTTTGTTCTGATTATTGGTGACATGCCAGTTAACCCATCTTAGTGTATAGAAGGGGAATGGAAATATTATAAGCCACTTATATATCATAACCACAATAGGCACCTCATACAAGATCTTCAAGCTGGTACAAGTGCTTACTGGATAAGGAGTATTCTTTGTAAGTTCCTTTTTATGTTTGATCTCCTGATGATACATTTTAGAGTATCTGATATTTACTTTGACCGGAGCACTGTTACTGTGGAAGTCATGGTTTATGTGCTCATTCACAGCACATAGCTTTCCAGACAAGAAATCACACAAGTTTCCTTGTTATTAACAAGGTAACCTCCCTAGGAGAATGACAGAGTAAGTGACTGGTGTGGTTAACAGAATTTTTTAAAGTTCTGTTCTAAGGTATGACAACTAATCAAGTTAGATTTTGATGCCAGATGTAAAGTTGTTTACTTTACTGGACCTTGGATATTGAGAAATGGATAAAGCTGGATAAGTTTACATCTAGGTAGCTTCTGAGCGGTAAAGATTAGCTTAATTCCTTGGGGAATATGAAGAAAGGCTTCCCAAAGAAGAAAGTTGGCCTGCTGTCTTTTATTTTGTTTGGAGATGGAGTTTTGCTCTGTCACCCAGGCTGGAGTGCAGTGGCACGATCTCGGCTCACTGCAACTTCCACCTCCGGGATTCAAGTGATTGTCCTGCCTCAGCCTCCTAAGTAGCTGGAATTATAGGCGCCCACCACCAGGCCTAGCTGATTGTTTTGTATATTTAGTAGAGACGGGGTTTCACCATGTTGTCCAGGCTGGTCTCAAACTCCTGGCCTCAAGTGTTCCCCCTGCCCACCACACCTCGGCCTCCCAAAGTGCTGAGATTACAGGCGTGAGCCACTGTGCCCAGCCAGCCTGCTGTGTTTTGAAAGTTGACCAAGGACTCACCAAGAACATTAATAGAGGACAGGATATTGAAATTCATGCTTTGAGGTCAAGCAGCCTGACCCCATCCTGTGAACAAAATTAGTAAGACAAACCTATCACCTCTAATACAAAAATCACTTTTAGGCCGGGCACGGTGGCTCAAGCCTGTAATCCCAGCACTTTGGGAGGCCGAGATGGGCGGATCACGAGGTCAGGAGATGGAGACTATCCTGGCTAATACGGTGAAACCCTGTCTCTACTAAAAAATACAAAAAAACTAGCCGGGCGAGGTGGCGGGCGCCTGTAGTCCCAGCTACTCGGGAGGCTGAGGCAGGAGAATGGCGTAAACCCGGGAGGCGGAGCTTGTCAGTGAGCTGAGATCCGGCCACTGCACTTCAGCCTGGGCAACAGAGCCAGACTCCGTCTCAAAAAAAAAAAACAAACAAAAACAAAACAAAAATCACTTTTAAGTTGGTGTCCTACTGAGATGGTAACACTAATTCTTGGGATTTATATGGCGCTTAAGAACACTGAATTCTTTTTTACCCTAAGGATAAAGATAAGAATGTGTGTGTGTGTTTGTTTGACAGATAGTGATTATAGAGCACAAATCCATCATCTGCCCAGGCTATAATGCGGTGCTGCATATTCATACCTGTATTGAGGAAGTCGAAATAACAGTGAGTTTAAGATAATTGGTTTATTTCGGTTTTAATACCATTTTATCTTCATAATTTCTAATCAGCAACAGTGATGTACTTTTATTTCTATACCTGTTCTTAAAGATTATTTCATTTGGCATTATTCTGATTTTCTCATACTCTTTTCTTGGTTAGGCCTTAATCTGCTTGGTAGACAAAAAATCAGGAGAAAAAAGTAAGACCCGACCCCGTTTTGTGAAACAAGATCAAGTATGCATTGCTCGCTTAAGGACAGCAGGAACCATCTGCCTGGAGACCTTTAAAGACTTCCCTCAGATGGGTCGTTTTACCTTAAGAGATGAGGGTAAGAGTTTTTAAACTGATGTCTAGTAGTATATCCAGGATACCTAGCTTTGGTCATCTTCATCATCTCAGTACAGTACACATTGCAGTGGGTTCACAGAAAACTTCGATTCACATTCTGTATTCATATGAATGTTTTATGAGATGAATGTATTGAACAGAATTGACCACGTGTTTTAGCAGTAATGCCAAATCTAGTAATGTTCTACGTAAAGAATCTTAATTTTGATGTTTTGTGAGTAGTGGATTTGGAGGGCTGTTTTGTTTACTAAGACATTTCTATGATGTAATCCTTTGTAATATGTCTGGAGATTAAAAGGGATATAGAGAATGATTTTTTTTACACCTAATTTTTCAGAGGTCTAATGTTTGTGAACTTTTGTGTGCATCCATTTCTGCCTACCTCTCGGTGACGCAGAACAACTAATATTACCATCTTGGGGTCATGAACTTCTTTGGCATAAAAACAAAATGATTGTTATGAAACGTTTCCTTATGGTCTGTTAATATTCCTTTTCCTTTCCTTTTTTTGAGATGGAGTCTTGCTCTGTCACCCAGGCTGGAGTACAGTGGCACAATCTTGGCACTGCAAGCTCCACCTCTCAGGTTCACGCCATTCTCCTGCCTCGCCTCCCGAGTAGCTGTGGCTACAGGCGCCGCCACCATGCCCGGCTACTTTTTTGTATTTTAAGTAGAGACAGGGTTTCATCGTGTTAGCCAGGATGGTCTTGATCTCCTGACCTCGTGATCTGCCCACCTTAGCCTCCCAAAGTGCTGGGATTACAGACGTGAGCCACCGAGCCTGTCCCGGCTGTTAATATTTCTAACTTAGATAACCATTTTAAGACTATAGAAGACTTTACATAAAACTTTATAGTTCCATTCAAATACAGAATAGTCATTTCACATGTTCATTCCGATTCCATTTAGCAAAAACTACTTTGTATCTACAAAGTCTCAGGAACTGTGCTAAGCCCTGCTGATGAATACAGTTCCTGAACTTTACATTGGACAAAATTGTATAAAGACAATGTTTATTTTACTTTAAAGGCCCAGAACTCTTCTGGTTGATAGTAAAACTGGTTATTGTGTTTATCTTATTAATATAACAAAATGATAGTTTTAGTTTACCACTCAGAACCTGATAAAATCAGGAAGACAGAAGAAAAGCAATTAATGTAGCAGGAATTCTTAACCCTAGAATTATTTTTCCCTAAAAGATAACTTGGGTTAAAAAAAAAAAAAAGATAACTTGGCTTTTAGGTTTTCCACAAGACCCAATGGGTTTTGTATTCCTTTCAGTCCACAGGAGTACTACCAGAAGGATGTGTTCACTGCATTGTAGTCAGTGGCGATTGCTGTGTCTTTTCAGTTACTTAAGGATAGGTTTTGGGATTTTTTTAGCAGCTTTATTGAGATACAATTTTCATAATATGAAACTGACCTGTTTTAAATATATAATTCAATGAATTTTAGTACGTTTCCAGAATTGTACAACTATTACCATATACTAATGTTAGAACATTTGGAACACCTAAAAAGAAACCTTATACTTGTTCATAATCACCCCTTATTCCCACCTCCACCCCTAGGCAACCACTTTTCAATTTGTCTTTTATAGACACTCCATAAATAGAATTATAAAGTATGTGGTCCTTTGTCTAGTTTATTTTACTTAGTATGATTTTGAAGTTCAACCATGTAACATGTTATTTATTCCTTTTTATTGCTGAATAGTATTCCATTGTGTGGATATTCCACAAATACAGATATTCCCCCCGCCCCCGCTTTTTTTTTAATCCAGAGGTTTTTGGCCCAGTGTGGTGCCTCAAGCCTGTAATCCCAGCACTTTGGGAGGCCAAGGCAGGCAGATCACCTGAGGCCAAGAGTTCAAGACCAGCCTGGCCAACATGGTGAAACCCTTCCTCTACTAAAAATACAAAAATCAGCTGGGCATGGTGGCAGGCACCTATAATCAGCTACTCGGGAGGCCGAGGCAGGAGAATCGCTTGAACCTGGAAGGAGGAGGTTGCAGTCAGCCGAAGTCATGCCACTGCACTCCAGCCTGGGTGAACAGAGTAAGACTCTGTCTTTACTCAGTAGCTCATGCCTGTAATCTCAGCACTTTGGGATGCTGAGGCGGGTGGATCACCTGAGGTCAGGAGTTGGAGACCAGCCAGGCCAACGTGGTGAAACTCCATCTCTACTAAAAATACAAAAATTAGCTGGGTGTAGTGGCGGGCACCTGTAATCCCAGCTACTCGGGAGGATGAAGCAGGAGAATTGCTTGGTGGGGGGCGGGGGGAGATAGGTTTTTGATACAGGGAACCATCTCTTTACCAGCTCCCCCAAAGAAGACCCACTTATTAAGACTACCTAAATAGAAGTATCATGGGTTTGGCAGTAAAGCTAGTTAATTAGTAACTTACATTGTAAAAAATATTTTTGTGATTTAAAATAATAAGTTTTAGTATCTTATATAGACTTGCTGTTAACTACTGAAAGATTTTTTAAAATTTTCATTTCTAGGTAAGACCATTGCAATTGGAAAAGTTCTGAAACTGGTTCCAGAGAAAGACTAAGCATTTTCTTGATGACCCTGCACAATACTGTGAGGAAAATTGACTGCAAAAGCCTACTTCACACCGCCTTCTCTTATTTTCTGCCCATAAACCTCTCCCCATATTTTGCAAAGAGGAAATTCACAGCAAAAGTCCACATTATGTCAGCTTTCTCATATTGAGAGCTCTGCTATGCCACTGTTGAATTTTTCCCAAGATTCCCATCCCTAGCCCCCTTTTCAAACTCTGCTTCCTTGGACAGATTTGGCAATAGCTTTGTAAGTGATGTGGACATAATTGCCTACAATAATGAAAACCTACAGGAATTTTTTTATTTTTCATTTTCCCCTTAGGCATATTTAGTATTTTTTCCCCAGGCAGATCATTCTGAGTGTGCGAGTGTGTGTGCACATGTTACAAAGGCAACTACCATGTTAATAAAATATTCAATTTGAAATCCTTTTCGGTATTTGAATTGCTTTTGAATAATGTTTTTTATCTGGATGTAACATTGTTGCATTAGCTTTTTAACTTTCCCAAGTAATTGAATACATTTTATTACTTGGACTTTTATAAACTCTTTCCCGACCCACTATAAATGAGGCATTCACAGTGTTCAAGTTTGTATTAAAGGAAAGGATTAGTTTGACCCCTTCTTTTGATTGTTAATGCATACATGCAGTTAAATCCCTTTATCCAAATGTGACACTGCTTTACTAGGTCTTTCAGTTATTTATTTATTTTTTTTCCAATTATATTGTAACATGATTTCTTAAACACAGTAAGTTGTTTTAAAATGAACAGCATACTGTAGTTTTTGTAAGTAAAGCGTAATGAAATTGTACCCCGAGAGAAAATTCCATTAACTCGTTAAATTAGTGGAATTTACAACAAATAAAGCATGTTTGAGACCTGGCAAAAATTCCTCTTTTAGTATTTATAAGAGCTGCATGCTTCTAGTATGAAAACCGTATCAGTTGCAAGTGCCACTTCTACAAGTTACCCAGTTTACTCTTTTTACCAATAACTTTGAAGTTTGGATGATCCTTGCTGGTTAAAGCTAAATCTCAACCCAGCAACTAAATAAACATATTTCGAATCATCAGAATCTGCACAGACTAAAATTATCATCGATAAGTAGAATCAAGCACAGTGTAAGTTTTAATCTCAATTATTGAAATGCACTGAGTTTTCTTAAGTGTAAAGCTGAAATTTGCTCACCATGTTTTTGATGAACCACAGTGCAGCACTATGGTGGTTTTAGATTGAATGACTTTGTGCTATATTTATCATGACTCTGAAATTTTTCATGAGAAAAATGAGGAATGGAGGCAATTTGTAGGTTTATCCGAAGCCCCCTTGATGTTGAGTGTTGCCATTTATCAAAGAGAGCCTCTTTTAGATTGTGATTTCTGTCTAAATAAGGTACTTTGTATATTTAATGACAAGTCCCTTCCCTGTAATTTTGCTCCTCAGAAAAGAAAAGCCTGGACAGACTGTATTTCCAGTCACAGAACATAAAACTTAATCTATTGGGTGTTCTGTTTTGAGACAGAGGCTTACTCTGTCACCTAGGCTGGAGTGCAGTGGCTCAATCTCGGCTCACTGCAGCCTCCACCTCCCGGATTCAACTTCCTGCCTCAGCCTCTTGAGTAGCTGGGATTACAGGAGCCCACCACCAGGCCCAGTTAATTTTTGTAGTTTTAGTAGAGATGAGGTTTCACCATATTGGCCAGGCTGCTCTCAAACTCCTGACCTCAAGTGATCCACTCGCTTCAGCCTCTCAAAAGTGCTAGGATTACAGGCGTGAGGCGCTGTGCTTGGCCTAGTGTTTTCTTAACTGTGAAATTCCCATTCATTTCATGAATGAGGCTACATCTTATGGACAGAGCAAAGTTATTGTTCTACAGATTCTTGAAACTATAATTATGGCTATTAAATTGCATGAAATTTAAATTTTATTATGTCTGCAAATATCTGGGCTTTTATTTTTCTGGAAAATATAGGAGCTTTAATCAAAACATAATAGTTCTTTTTGTAATTCCATGTTAATAAAAACAAATACTAATAATTGCTTGAATTTTAATGAATATTTAAAAGTTCAAGAGCCACTGAAATCATTTCCAGAGATAAGAGTTCCCTTTCTAAATTGAACACATTTTTAAAAAATAAGTTATGTTTGCTACTAAAACATTTGCACTGTTAGAATATTATGTGCATGTTGCCAAGACTCTTAAGTAACTTGGATATCAACTGTGAAAGGCCTACCTCTAAAAAGTAACAGGTCATACAAATACAAATGTAACTGTAAAAATTCCACTGGATTCTTGCATATTTGCAAGATTAGATTATTCAAAAGAAATTTCAATGCTAAAATTAACCAGCAACATAAGTTCTATGGGCTTTGAAAACTGTTCTCATCTTTTTAAAGTTGATGCATTTTCAAATCCTGCTTACACGGGCTATTAATTTGGATAAGGAAGTTAAAATGTCTAAGGTGAACTTGGCATTATGTGGAGACGTTGGACCTTTATAGAGCAATACAAATTCCTGTGCTGTCATTCTGTCTTCTGCAAATGCAAACGTGTTTAGATGGTCGACAGTGCAAAAATAGGGTAGTTGGCTGCGTATTTAGGGTATCACCTAAGCATTTGTTCTCTATCTTTAACGTTGTTCTACTAGAATGATTTTTTCTTGCATCTTTTCACATTAATGATGTTCTTTATATAACTTTCATGCTAGATTATTTAATTAGTTTTTTAAATTAATAAAGTGAATTTAAGAAATGTTGAAATAAACATCTAAGTAATTGCCATTTTAAACCCTTGTTTCTTACTGTGGGAGGGGGGAAATACAGCACTCATTTCTTGTTTTTACTTTGCAAAAGTAAGTGAAAATCTATGTAAAATCAAACCAAAAGAGTTGGACTGAGTGTGTATTGTCTTGAGATTAAGTGACAAATAGTAAAGTGTTACTGAATAATTAAGCCCATGTATTTTGTTTTGTTTTGTTTTGAGTTGAAAATCTTTGAAATATGTGATAACTGAATGTCAAAAGTTCCTAAACTCTTAACAGTGCAGGTTGTTCACTGTAACAAGAGGTAACTCACATTTGCTGGTTACATAAACTACAAGTACTGCTCTCACAATATGGGACTTTGAACTGTGATGTAGTTCAACAGTTGCCGGCATCCTCTCAGCTGATGTGCTGCGAATATTTTGGGTCAGACTTGCAGCCAGATGCAGTTTTGCAACCCAAGAAAAATGTTGAACCTATGGTCAAAAACTTTTCCCAAGATGAACTCTGGAAAAAAATCAGCTAAACTCCCTTGGCGATCTTCAGGAACACTAGTAACGACTGTAATTACTCCGTGATCTTTGATGACTGTTATACATAACAGCACTCTAGCACCTTTCCTTACTGGCATGGACTTCCTCATGGACCGCTACTTCATGGATGATAGCTTAATTGCTTTGGGTAGGGATTTAAGGTAGTCAAGGGGAAAATATGCAGTTTTATTACAGCTCTTAGCATCAGGCAACTTTCAACTTTAAAACCCTTTGTGAAAAATCTGGTTATAGCACTATAGCTCTGATTTTAGGATGGTTTAAATGTTATATTCATTGTTGGCCTACCTTATCACAACAAACTGTGCCATTAATCCTCTCACAGACATACGTAAGGTAGAGAGAGCAACCAGTGGTTTTAGGGGACAATTATCTGTCTCCAGATAATAGGCTTTATTTCTTCCAGCTAACTTTTTCAGTGATTCTAGCAGATGCCATCCATCTATACACTCTTGATCTTGTTTCTTTCTTTAGAGATCTCGCCATGGCAGCAACTTGTTAAGTGTAATCACATAGCACAAAAGACTTAACTAGGTTTACATTTATAGCAGTCAGTTGTGGTTAGATTAGGTTTCATAGTAAATGGAATAGGAAGTGTTTTTATTTTCTAGTAGTAATAATGTGGATTCCATTTGACCCAGTTTACTGTCAGAATTCAGTTCAGGTAGATTTGGTTCAACTTTTGGTGGTTTTTGGCTCTAGGATATTCTTGACTTTAATATCCTAGAACTTACTGAGTCTTCCCTTCAATAAATACACTTCTCACATACCTCTAATCCTATGCTTCCTTGAAACAATAATGCTAGCTGAGTTGTTTACTAAGGATTATTACAAGGGCCTGAAGGTGTGGGAGTGGAGATTAAAACCTTTATGTTCTCCAATATAAGGGAAAAGCAGATTGGCACTACGTCTGATTAGGCAGAAAACACCAGGATTCCTTAAGTGATCCTTGAAATGGTTATTGTTTTCTGCCTTGTCACATTTGCCACTGTGCCCTTTAAAACGATGTGGAAACCTCAGGTTTGTGGACAGCACAGGTGGAACGACATTTTGTGCTTCCTGAGGCTCCCCTCTACCAGGCACATTAGCTTAGTGCTTCAGATGTCAGCCCAAGTCCTTGCTACCTCCTTTTCCTGCTGCCTGGGGAAGAGTGTGTTGGAGCTGGAGCGCTTGCACTCTTCAGGTGACTATTTTCACCTCCATTTCTTCCACATGCGTTAGGTGAAACTGAGGTCTGAGCCTCCTGCAAGGTCTACATTTTAAGGACTCACACATCGGGCTCTCAGAAATGTACACACCTGTTCTGTTTGTTCTAAAGGAAATGTGGGTATCTCAGGCCAGGACTTAGTGACCAAGTGACTAGTTTTCGCTAGACAGCAGGTTAATACCTAGATCTCTTTAAAAAAAAAAAAAAAAAAAAAAAAAGGATTAAAGGGAGCTGATCAGGTTTGCGAGTTTTTTAGCCTAATTCCAAAGCATGGAAGAGTGCTCTAGGTAGGAAAGAAATTTTTTTCTTACGATTTGTAGCTACCTACTGTGCCTGACTTGGTGCCTGTGTGAGGATTAAGCCCTTAGTCTGCTCTTGCAATTATTCAAATGACAAGTTAAATTTGCTTTTGTAATAACAATAAAAGTTGTCATCTTCCCTTTTGAAGGATTTGTCGTTCGTAATTACCTGTGTTGTAACAAGCAAAAGCCATCCATGCCCTTTTCTGTACAATCCTTTTATTTTTGTATCAGCTATTGGAACCATCTACCAACAGGTTTGTTGGATGGATCTAATAAGCTCTGTCACATAAGGGATTCACAAACGTCATCTGCTTGCATATGGTATGCAAGTCTTTTGTATAATGTATACAACCACCTTAGGAAACAAAAAATAACCCTATAGGAAGTTAGAGATGCTGAATAATAACTAGATCACAGTATGTGGTTTTATGTGAATAGCAGAGTTGGGGGAAACGTCAATTGTCAGAACCTCTACATTGAGGATTTTTAATAAAGATCAAGAGACCAAATAGTGCTTGCCCATTTTATTCAATGTGCAAGGGCAAGAAGAAATTAATGATAAAGGTAATATATACAGTGGCTACTTGAATGACAGCAGTTCATTCCTGTGTACTCACTAAGGTCCTGTTTGAACTGTCTTTAGGTGAATCACTTTGAGGTTTTGGCAGTCAGCCTCTAGGTATCTGGCATTAAACCAATCATAGCTTAAAACTTGGGACCAAGCTTGCTATTAAAGTAGGGGTTCAGGCCAGGCATAGTGGCTCATGCCTGTAATCCCAGCACTTTGGGAGGCCGAGATGGGCAAATCACTTAAGAGGTCTGCAATTCCAGACCAGCCTGGCAAACGTGGTGAAAACCCATCTCTACTAAAAAATACAAAAATTAGCTGGGCGTGGAGGCATGCTCCTGTAATCCCAGCTACTTGGGAAGCCGAGGCAGGAGAATTGCTTGAACCCAGGAGGCGAAGGTTGCAGTGAGCCAAGATCGCGCCACGCACCCAGCCTGGCCAACAAGAGCAAGACTCCATCTCAAAAAAAAAAAAACACGAAAAATAGCCATTAATACCTTGGATGCTGTAAATCTGTAGTGAAAGATTGTGTATCTCAATCTAGAATAAAGACCAAATAACAGTAAAATAGAATTTTAAAGCTTACCAAACTTAAAAGTGTCTTAAAACACAAGTTTAGCCTCTTTGGCCATGTGAAAAAAAAATCCTGGAAAATTATTTAA